>NC_057811.1:312885236-313224496 GCF_018294505.1 Triticum aestivum
AATATCAAGTTTCCTCTCTATGTGCTTAAAGTTTTAAAGTTATGCTTGTTTTGCCTTCCTATGCTAGTTGATTATTGTTCCCATAAGTTGTTTGCTCACAAAATCCCTATGCATAGGAAGTGGGTTAGGCTTAAATGTGCTAGTCATATTCTTCATGATGCTCTCTTATTGTTTCAATTCTTATCTTTTATGTGAGCATTGTTGAAATCATCATGCCTAGCTGGGGCGTTAAACGTTAGCGCTTTGTGACGCCCGGAAAATTAAGCTACAATAACCCTCTACTAATGATGCCATGTCACCTCGGTTACTATTGTTAATCTCGCGTTAGTTCGAAACCGATTCAAATTCAAATTTGAATTAAAGTCAAACGGTAAAAGTTTTCAAACATAAAAACTAAAATGTGCTAAATGTTACAAATAAATCCTTAGTAATAATGGTGGAGAACCCACATTTTTATAAAATAATTAAAGGCACTAAAATAATTAAAACAGTGGCTTAATCAATTAGATAATGCCTTTTTAGAATTAATAAAATGTTAAACTATTTTATTTGGGTGCCATAATTAAATGTGGCGGTGGTATATTAAGCTATACTGATTTAGGAGTTGTTTTTGTATTTTTGAAACTAAGATAAATTGAAAACTATAGAGAAAGTAAATGAACAGAAAAGAAATTTTAAAAGAAAGTAAACACAAAAATAAAAGAGAGAAGCCCCCCCCCACTGGGCCAGTCGGCCCAGCTGTTAGCCAGGCCGGCCCAACCGGCCTAACCGGCCTCGCCCACTCCCCTTATCCCCTGGACCCCATAACCCTAACCCCACCCAAACTGCACACTCCCCTCCCCCCACGTCGCCCACTCCCCCCCTCGATCTGGATCGAGATCGAGGGCTTGACCCCGTCGCCCCCGACGCCCGTCGCCACCAGCACGTCGCTGCCCGCGACGCCGTCGCCCCCGTCGCCATCGCCCCGCCACCAACGCTGGACGACGTCACCGCCGCCCGGAAGCGCCTCCGCCTCGACCACCGCCGTCGCCAACAACCGCCACCTCACCGACGCCGCCCGGCGCTGCCCCGCCGTCGCCCGCCTCCTCAACCCCCCTCTTGCGTGATCCGGTCGGGGGCAATCGACGCCCCCGACGACCTGAGCCGACGTCGGACCACCCCCGCTGGAGCCACCCCGCCACCCGCCGTCGTCGGCGCCACCTCCCCGTCTACGTCGCTCGTCCCCATCCTCCTCCTCGCCGGACACCATCGAGCCACGCCGCCCTCTTCCCTACAACGAACATGAGCACGCCTCGTGCTCCCTCTCTGCCCTCCTGTGGTGGCCGCGTCCCGCTCCTACCGCTGGCCGCCCCTGTCCCGCGCGCCGTCACCTCCGGTCACCGCCCGTCTCCCCCTGCGGCTCCGGCCTAGCCTCCCGGCAGCCACTGCTGCAGCTCCCGCTGGGCCGCAGCCGAGCGCCACCTCCGGCTGCCGCCCGCACGGCCTCCGGCGGCCGCCCGCGCACCACCACGGCCTCGCCCCGCCGCGCCGGGCGACGGCCACCGCCGGCACCCCCTGTTGCCCTGTTCGGGTGCACAGGCGCCCACGCCCGCCCCGTTACCCGTTAGCCCGCACCTGCTATGGCCTATGGGCCTTTGACAGGCGGGGCCCAGCCCCTAAGAACGTTTAAAAAAGATTTTAAAAATAAAAATAATATATTAATTAATTAACTTAATTATGTTTAATTAATCTAATTAACTAATTAGTTTAATTAAACAGTAATTAGTTTAGCTAAACCCTAATTAACCTAAACAGAGAATGACAGGTGGGTCCCACTGGACCCACATGTCAGTTTGACTTAGTCAACCCCTGTTGACTGCTAATGTCAGCATGACATCATGCTGATGTCATAAATCCAATTTCGAATTAAATTAAATGATTAATTAAATTCCAGAAATTAGTAAATCTTTAGAAAATCATATCTTTTAAACCGTAGCTCAGATGAAAATACTTTCTACATGAAAGTTGCTCAGAACGACGAGCCGAATCCGAATACGCAGTCCGTTCGTCCGCCAGACGTCCCTAGCATAGCAAACTTGCAACTTTCCCCCTCTGTTTCATCTGTCCGAAAAATGCAAACTTCGGGAAAACTTTGCCGGATGTTTCCCCCTTCCATGGTATCGCGCGACACCGCGTTAGAACACGTCTAGCTCTGCATGTTGTCCTGTTATGCACTTGCTTGCTATGTATTTACTGTTTCTTCCCCCCTCTTCTCTCCGGTAGACCCCGAGACTGCCGCTGTGATCAACTACGTCGACGACGACCCCTTCTTCTTGTCTGAGCAACCAGGCAAGCCCCCCCTTGATCACCAGATATCGCCTATTCTTCTCTATACTGCTTGCATTAGAGTAGTGTAGCATGTTACTGCTTTCAGTTAATCCTATCCTGATGCATAGCCTGTCCTTGCTACTACTGTTGTTACCTTTACCTGCAATCCTACTTGCTTAGTATAGGATGCTAGTTTTCCATCAGTGGCCCTACATTCTTGTCCGTCTGCTGTGCTATACTATCGGGTCGTGATCACTTGGGCGGTGATCACGGGTATATACTATATACTTTATATACATGACACCTGTGGTGACTAAAGTCGGGTCGGCTCGTTGAGTACCCGCAAGTGATTCTGGTGAGGGGGCTGAAAGGACAGGTGGCTCCATCCCGGTAGAGGTGGGCCTAGGTTCCTGACGGCCCCCGACTGTTACTTTATGGCGGAGCGACAGGGCAGGTTGAGACCACCTAGGAGAGAGGTGGGCCTGGCCCTGGTCGGCGTTCGCGGTTACTTAACACGCTTAACGAGATCTTGGTATTTGATCTGAGTCTGGCCATTTGGTCTATACGCACTAACCAGCTACGCGGGAACAGTTATGGGCACTCGACGTCGTGGTATCAGCCGAAGCTCTTTTTGACGTCACCGACGGAGCGGCGCGCGCCGGATTGGACTGGAACGCCTGCTAGGCTAGGTCTGCTTCCGGCCGCCCTCGCAACATGCAGGTGTGCAATGGGCGATGGGCCCAGACCCCTGCGCGCATAGGATTTAGACCGGCGTGCTGACCTCTCTGTTGAGCCTAGGTGGGGCTGCGACGTGTTGATCTTACGAGGCCGGGCATGACCCAGAAAAGTGTGTCCGGCTAAATGGGATCGAGCGTGTTGGGTTACGTGGTGCACCCCTGCAGGGAAGTTTATTTATTCGAATAGCCGTGTCCCTCGGTAAAAGGACGACTCGGAGTTGTACCTTGACCTTATGACAACTAGAACCGGATACTTAATAAAATACACCCTTCCAAGTGCCAGATACAACCCGGTGATCGCTCTCTAACAGGGCGACGAGGAGGGGATCGCCGGGTAGGATTATGCTATGCGATGCTACTTGGAGGACTTCAATCTACTCTCTTCTACATGCTGCAAGATGGAGGCTGCCAGAAGCGTAGTCTTTGATAGGACTAGCTATCCCCCCCTTTATTCTGGCATTCTGCAGTTCAGTCCACTGATATGGCCCTTTACACATATACCCATGCATATGTAGTGTAGCTCCTTGCTTGCGAGTACTTTGGATGAGTACTCACGGTTGCTTTACTCCCTCTTTTCCCCCTTTCCCTTCTACCTGGTTGTCGCAACCAGATGCCGGAGCCCAGGAGCCAGACGCCACCATCGCCGACGACTCCTACTACACCGGAGGAGCCTACTACTACGTGCAGCCCGTTGACGACGACCAGGAGTAGTTAGGAGGATCCCAGGCAGGAGGCCTGCGCCTCGTTCGATCTGTATCCCAGTTTGTGCTAGCCTTCTTAAGGCAAACTTGTTTAACTAATGTCTGTACTCAGATATTGTTGCTTCCGCTGACTCGTCTATGATCAAGCACTTGTATTCGAGCCCTCGAGGCCCCCGGCTTGTATTATGATGCTTGTATGACTTATTTATGTTGTAGAGTTGTGTTGTGATATCTTCCCGTGAGTCCCTGATCTTGATCGTACACATTTGTGTGCATGATTAGTGTACGGTCAAATCGGGGGCGTCACAAGTTGGTATCAGAGCCAACTACCTGTAGGAATCCCCTTTCCAACTCCTTGGCCGAAGTCGAGTCTAGTCATTGGAAAAGTTTTTACTAACATGGTTGTGTGTCTTACGGGCCCACGTCGCCATTGGGTGGTATTAGGATCTTTTACTCCTCGATCCTTACTCTAGGACTCTGATCTCTCTTCTATTCGGGTTAAATGATTTTACTAAATCTAACATTAGGATCTCGTTATCACTTTCACCCGGAGAGCCCCTTATTACTGATGATCGTCTGCTGCACGTGAAGATCCGGAAGATACTCTCCGCTGATAACCCAAGAACTTGTGTTCATCGCTTTTGCAATTCCCTTTCATCGATGAACTCCTATGGATAACCACGTATACTCGCCATTCATACAATGTTTCCCAGTTGATCTTGTTATTACAAGATACCCCGAAATTCTCTCTGTTGTTCCGAGAATCCTTTGAGCTTAGTGCCTTGCTGTTCTTTGTCACCTGAATACCCTTACGGATAATTCTCGCACTTACCGAGTATCCGCTCATCCCCAGTTGATTCAAGTATTTCACAAAAGTGTTCAAAATACCGTTCGATCTTCCGAAAATCCTCAGGAGCCTTTTGCTCTTGAAATTCTTGCTTACTAGCATTATGATTAATCCCATAAGTCTCGAAATCTTATTGGCACCCTTTGTCATTATCTTTTTTAGTCCATTGATTCAATATGTTGCGAATGCTCGCAATCCTCAATCAGATCCTAGAATTCATCCTTCCGGCTCAGACATCATTTTAACATGAGCTGGATCTCGACCAATCAAATTATCGTCGATTGTGCCCCTATGTCTATTGAACTTATCCATCCTTGATCAGAGCGTCTGTTTCTGATCCTTCGCTTTGTAAATCATAATTCCTTTGCAATTGAGCTCTAAGTTACTTAGTTGTTTCTATAATCCAAGGTCTTTGCATTGATTCTTCCTCTGGTTGTGTGCCGATACTCACGTCAGATCCTTTATGGACCATCATAACCTTGTTGGATTTTATCCGACGACGTCCTTCATATTCAATAACTTTGTGAGTCTTTTCTCGGATACATAATGCCTTTGGTAAATTGTATCCTATGCTTTGTCAACAATGCTCTCCTTTCGAGCTTGTGTTATTTACTCCCGAAGTTTGCGGTATATGTTCCCAAGATGCCCCTATGGGTTGAAGCCTTCTCTAATCCGTGTGAACCCGAAAGTTTTCACGAGTCATACTCTTCTGGTGCTTCGCCAGATAAAATTTCAGCACTACAACTTCTTCGTAAACGAGAAGTGAATGAAAGGTTATGCATTGCAGAAGTGGGAGTCGACCTTGAACATTTGTGTTCATGCCCACGGACACGATGTGGAACTTATCATGAAAGCTCCTTGCAAGAATATTTAAACATTCGAATAATTCTTCCGATGTAGTAAATTGGATCCCTTGCAGTTATGGTTTCAACCATTCTAACCTTATTCAATACATCTGGAAGGAAACCATTCCATTCCCTCGTCTATCATGACAAGATTAAAGTATCTGCTATTGCAAGTCTACACTCCAGTTCAGTTTCTATGCTGATCTTCCCTTGAGTAGTACCCTCAAGTATCTCGAGAATACCATGGAACTACCTAACTTCTTATGAGTTCTTCATCAACTAATATTCTTGCCGATTCCATTTTTTCCAACGGGTTCTGAGTTGTTAGAACCCCTCAAGGACACCGATAAGTGAATCAATTCCGCACTCCGATTCAATAACTCTAAGTAATTCTTGTTGCTTACGAGTTTAATAATCCTTCAAGTCATTCCTAGCCTTATCAGCTCTATCATTATCGTGCAAACTTTTTAACTGTGCTACCCGGTCCTTCCCGGAACACAACTTTCAACGATGAGCTAAGCTTATGTCGATCTCCCTTGTCTCATCGTTTCACCTCGAACGGCAAGCTTGATTCCTAGTTGGTGTTGTATCCGTAGTTCCAATAATCTTTTGCTGCATCAGTCCTTCTGCTTGAGCAGGCGCTGTTCGATTACATCTTCATGAAACCTCTCGGCAAATGTGTCGTGATCATCATCAACATTCTGAGCGTTTCCAGGATATCAATCGAATTCATGATGGGAGATATCATCCTTGCCCTCGATGATTTGTGTTATCATCGACCACTTTATGGCCTTCCCTCCAACACAAACTTGTCCGTGTTCTGTGTTATACCTTGAGTTCCTTGCTATCCAGCATTTGATCTTCTTTACCTTGCGGTATTACCATCTTTTATGTCAAGAATGTCATGAGGATTACTCCACCTCTTAAGAATTCTTGGTATAGTGATACTTCTCGCCATCTCCGTTCATTTCTTGGTACCCGTGTTGTTTCTAAACGAAATACCGACAAATGGTTTGTGATGTGTAAATTCTAAACTTCTAGCAACCCTATTGCTTTGAAGTTATTGGTCTATAGTTTCATTCTACGTCTATGGCTTAATGAATCATCATTCGAACATTGATCGTGGTACCTAGCCCATATTTCGGGTGCACATTTCAACCAATGTTTAACTGTGTATGTTTCGGGTGAACATTGATTCTGTTTTCTATGTGTTGTTTGCTTATTTTGATGAATCTATGAGTAGTATCGGAGGGTATGCACCATAGAGAAGTTGGAATACAGTAGATATTACACCAATATGAATTTGGAATGAGTTCACAACAGTACCAAAAGTGGTGATTTATTTTCTTATACTAACGGAGCTTACGGGTTTTCTGTTAAGTTCTGTGTTGTGAAGTTTTCAAGTTTTGGGTAAAGATTCGATGGACTATGGAATAAGGAGTGGCGAGAGCCTAAGCTTGGGGATGCCCAAGGCACCCCAAGGCAATATTCAAGGACAACCAAGAGCCTAAGCTTGGGGATGCCCCGGAAGGCATCCCCTCTTTCGTCTTCGTTCATCGGTAACTTTACTTGGAGCTATATTTTTATTCACCACATGATATGTGTTTTGCTTGGAGCGTCATTTTAGTATTTGCTTTCTGTTATTTAGAATAATGTTTTGCATCTTTATTTTCAATAAAAATGTCAAGGATAGCCTTTACCATGCTTATTTTGCAAGTATACATGTTGCTGTTTCAAAACAAAAAGTTTATCGTTGTTGTAAAAATTCCCTAGAAAAGCCAGAATATGATAAAATGTTGAAACTTTTTGCATAATAAGCTCTGATAATTTTTTTACAGTGTGGTAGAATTTCATAATGTTTGGAGTTAGGGAAGTATGATGAATCTTGCATTCTTTACAGACTGTACTGTTTTGGCAGATTGCTATTATGTTTCATATGTTTGCTTGTTTAATGATTCTATTTGAGGATAGGAGTATTAAATATGCAGAGACATTTAGTATGCAATGTTGGATAATAATTTTAGTGATTTGGTACAGTAGAAAATGATAAGGTTTTTGCATTGGTTTATACTAACTTATCTCACGAGTCCTTGTTGAGTTTGGTGTGGATGAAGCTTTCGAGATTTAGGAAACCGTGATATGAGAGGAATTAAGGAGACACAAAATCTCAAGCTTGGGGATGCCCAAGGCACCCCAAGATAATATTTCAAGAAGTCTCAAGCATCTAAGCTTGGGGATGACCCGGTAGGCATCCCATCTTTCTTCTTCAACAATTATCGGTTAGTATCGGTTGAGCCTAAGTTTTTGCTTCTTCACATGATGTTTGCTATTCTTAGAATGTCATTTTATTTTGCTTGCTGTTTGAATAAAATATCAAGTTCTGAAATTATTAAATGGGAGATTCTTCACGTAGCTAAATAATTATTTAACTACTCATTGTTCTTCACTTATATCTTTTTGGAGTAGTTTGTCATTTACTCGTGTGCTTCACTTATATCCTATGAGTAAATAGTTGAATGATTTGAATATCATAAATCTGAAATTATATATGTTTCATATGCTTATCCCATGGGGAGTAATGACTTCACATATAAGAAATAGAGGTGGTAAATTTATTGAAGGTTAGCAAACATTGTATTGGTCACTTGAACAATTCATGAAAGAATATTGAAGGAAGAGAGATTTCACATATAAATATACTATCTTGGACATCTTCTATGATTGTGAGCCCCATTAATTATTTTCAAACCTGAGCAAATTAGTTGAAGTTGGACAAGGAAGACAACATAATGAGTTATGCTTGGGTATATTTGTATAGAAGTTATATTGTTATGGATCCTCTAACATGTGGTGCTTGCTATTTAGAATCCTTTGCTAGCCAAAATATCTTGTACTAAGCGGGAATACTGCTTGTGCATCCAAATTCCTTGAACCAAGTTTCTTCCATGAGTGTCCACCATATCTACCTATATGCGGTATTTACCCGCCGTTCCAAGTAAATTTGCATGTGCCAAACTCTAAACCTTCAAATAATAATCTATTTTGTATGCCCAAATCGCTCATGTAGCGACTAGGGGTTGTCAGTATCTTCCATGCTAGGTGGGTTATTGTCACGATGAGTGGACTCTGCTCATCATTCACGAGAAAATGGCTGGTAACTGGGATGCCCAGTCCTATGATCAAAAGATCAAAAACAAAATCACAAATAATTTAAACAAAACTTCCCCAGGATTGTTGATAGTTGGACGGCACCCGTTGTTTTGGACAAGCCATGGAGTGTGATTGTTGGTGGAGGGGGAGTAAAATCTTTACCTTTCTGTTTGGGAACTGCCTATAATGTATCTAGTACGGAACATATTGGGAACTCTTGGTCGTTATGTTGACAATGAAAGCATACCTCTCAAAATTATTTTCATCTCTGTTTTTGCTTTGAGCTATGGCACCTCTGCAAATCTCTGCTTCCCTCTGCGAAGGGCCTATCTTTTACTTTTATGCAAGAGTTAGTAGTATTCCTTCTCATTCCAACCTACTTTTTAGTTGGCAAGCATCATGTGGTGGAGAAAGATCTAAGCATATATGGCCATTCAAATATATTTGATCATGAATTATTATTGTTGACAATTATCTATATGATAAATAAGTTGGGAGGCGAAACATTAAGCCCCTATCTTACTCTGTGTTCGATGGATGCTATTTGTTCTAAAAATATGATTTGAGTGGTAGCAATCATGGAAGACTATATGATAGTTGAGTATGTGGTATTTGCTAAATCAAAGCTCTTACATAGACCCTTCCTGAAAATAAGATGAATTGCAATTGTTTGATGACTGAGAACTGTTTGTTGGTTTTCAAGAAAGTTTATGATCTATACTTTAACATGTGAATAACTTGTTACTTGATCATGAGAAGCTTTATGATATGAGCTACTGTTATGACATATAATGATGCTAGAAAAGGTGATTGAAATAATCATTGATCAAACTTGTGCACCTGCTGGCATTCACACTTCATAAATTATTTCTTTTATCATTTACCTACTTGAGGACGAGCAGGAATTAAGCTTGGGGATGCTGATACGTCTCCAACGTATCTATAATTTATGAAGTATTCATGCTATTATATTATCTGTTTTGGATGTTCATGGGCTTTACTAAACACTTTTATATTATTTTTGGGACTAACCTATTAACAGAAGGCCCAGCCCAAAATGTTTTTTTCTTGCCTATTTCAGTGTTTCGAAGAAAAGGAATATCAAACGGAGTCCAAACGGAATGAAACCTTCGGGAGAGTTATTTTTAGAACGGAAGCAATCCAGGAGACTTGGAGTAGACCTCAGGGAAGCTTCGAGGAAGCCATGAGGCAGGGAGGCGCGCCCCCACCCCCGTGGGCCCCTCTTGGCTCCCCTGACCGACTTCTTTCGCCTATATATGTCCATATACCCTAAAAACATGAGAGAACAGAATAGATCGGGAGTTCCGCCGCCGCAAGCCTCTGTAGCCACCAAAACCCAATCGGGGCCCTATTCCGGCACCCTGCCGAAGGGGGGGATCCCTCACCGGTGGCCATCTTCATCATCCCGGCGCTCTCCATGACGAGGAGGGAGTAGTTCGCCCTCGGGGCTGAGGGTATGTACCAGTAGCTATGTGTTTGATCTCTCTCTCTCTCTCTCTCGTGTTCTTGATTCGGCACGATCTTGATGTATCGCGAGCTTTGCTATTATAGTTGGATCTTATGATGTTTCTCCCCCACTACTCTCTTGTAATGGATTGAGTTTTCCCTTTGAAGTTATCTTATCGGATTGAGTCTTTAAGGATTTGAGAACACTTGATGTATGTCTTGCATGTGCTTATCTATGGTGACAATGGGATATTCACGTGATCTGCTTGATGTATGTTTTGGTGATCAACTTGCGGGTTCAGTGACCTTGTGAACTTATGCATAGGGGTTGGCACACGTTTTCATCTTGACTCTCCGGTAGAAACTTTGGGGCACTCTTTGAAGTACTTTGTGTTGGTTTGAATAGATGAATCCGAGATTGTGTGATGCATATCGTATAATCATACCCACGGATACTTGAGGTGACATTGGAGTATCTAGGTGACATTAGGGTTTTGGTTGATTTGTGTCTTAAGGTGTTATTCTAGTACGAACTCTATGATAGATCGAACAGAAAGAATAGCTTCGTGTTATTTTACTACGGACTCTTGAATAGATTGATCAGAAAGAATAACTTTGAGGTGGTTTCGTACCCTACCATAATCTCTTCGTTTGTTCTCCGCTATTAGTGACTTTGGAGTGACTCTTTGTTGCATGTTGAGGGATAGTTATATGATCCAATTATGTTATTATTGTTGAGAGAACTTGCACTAGTGAAAGTATGAACACTAGGCCTTGTTTCCTAGCATTGCAATACCGTTTACGCTCACTTTTATTGCTTGTTACCTTGCTGTTTTTATATTTTCAGATTACAAAAACCTATATCTACCATCCATATTGCACTTGTATCACCATCTCTTTGCCGAACTAGTGCACCTATACAATTTACCATTGTATTGGGTTTGTTGGGGACACAAGAGACTCTTTGTTATTTGATTGCAGGGTTGTTTGAGAGAGACCATCTTCATCTTACGCCTCCCACGGATTGATAAACCTTAGGTCATCCACTTGAGGGAAATTTGCTACTGTCCTACAAACCTCTGCACTTGGAGGCCCAACGACGTCTAGAAGAAGAAGGTTGCGTAGTAGACATCATGGCCGTGTGCGTTTTTTTGCGTTAATCATTAGAAGATCACAAAACACACGGTTTCCATGCCGTACCCGTTTGCATTTTTTGCGTTAATGATCCATAAGTCAGTTACCTGTGCGATGTTTCCTAATAAACCAGGCGTACCATTGACCCAAGAAATCAACTAAACGTGTACACTTTTTTGGAGACGGGATCTGCCAATTTTCTGTTTTCTCGCACTCGAGTATTTTACGCGCTTCGTCTGCGTTGCGTGTTTCCCCCGCCCAAGTTTCAAGTTTCGCAGCGAGAATTTCATTAGGCGCGCGATTTCAGAATTTATTCCTCCAACCACATCCCCACCCATCAAATTTCCTCAATATCCCCCCACCCCCCGCACCTCCCCCTACCGACAGCTCAAACCGCCACCGCCGCATCCACAGCTTCAACCACATTTACGTTCTGCTCGGATCCAGTCAGGTAACCCACCGATCTCTATCACAGCCACGGCCTGATTGCTTAAATGGCGCCTGCAAAATATCCTCATGCCTCCAAATCCCCACCGCCAGGAGCTGATGGCGGTCCATGGCGCGATGGCCATTGTGCGTGTTGACCCGGAGGAACACCTCGCCTCCATCGCCGCCGACATGGTGCAGGCTCTGGCCTAGATGACGTGCCCCAGCGACTACCCCCCAGGACTTAACAGGTAAGATCTGACCAGCTAAATCTTACCAATACCACTTTCAACGGGTATGATTTGTAAGGTTGATGTATTAAGCATGTCCGTGCCTTGTTTATTTCAGTACTGCACACTGTGTGATGTTCAAATACTAACTGTCCAGCTCAATTTCACCAATACCAGCAACAAACTTACAATACATGCCTCAGGATATCACTAGAGATGCTGCTCATTTGCTATTTTTAGTGGATGCTAACCCTGTTGTACTTAACATGCATGTCCATGTACTTACACAGGGTCATAACGGCCGATGTTGTTGTTTGCCATCGAGGTTAGCTGCATCCCAGATCTTACAGTATTTCACATCATTTGTGCAATTACAGTTTAACTTCCACCACTTACTGGTTGCCTGTAGGTACACATGTCAGTGGCACTGATCCACGCTTTGACCCGGAGGAACAGCTCGCCTCCACCGCCGCTGACTTTGGGCGGGCTCTGGCCAATATGAAGTGCCCCAGCAACTACCTCTCGGGACTTTCCAAGTATGTACTCACCAGTTCAATCTTACCAATAACAGTTGCAGTTAATGGCTATGTTTTGTACGGTCGATGTATTAAGCATGTTGTAGTAAACATGCCTAACACGTTTTAGCTATTTTCCCTACCTTTTTATAGACAACTGAGCCATTATGTGCTCTGGCAGCACCTGCCTTGTGATGTTTAGCTCTGCCAATTGCATTTTTATCAGTATCGGTTTCAATGGCCATTAAGCCTGTTGCAATTAACAGTTGAATCCATTTTTAAATAGTTGTATTTCAATGGCTACAAACTTACAAAACATGAATTATGATGCTGTTAAGCCTGTTGCAATTAACAGTTGTATCCTTTTTTTATCCGTCCCTTTGCTACCGTGCTACTCTTTCGCAATGAAGATATCACTACAGATGCTGCCGTTTTATTACCATTTGCTATTTTTGGTGGATGTTAACCCTGTTGTCGTTAACATTGGCTTTCCATGTACTTACACGGGGCTACAATGGGCGATGTTGTTGTTTGCCGTCGAGGTTAGCTGCATCTCGTGTCCTATACACCATCTACTCCTAAATATAAATATTTTTAGAGATTCCAATATAGACTACATAAGGAGCAAAATGAGTGAATCTAGATTCTAATCAAAACTATATCTATAATTCTATATACATCCGTATGTAGTTCATATTGAAATCTCTAAAAATACTTGTACTTAGAACGTAGGTAGTTATATTTTACATCATTTGTGCAATCTCAGTTTAGCTTCTAACATTTACTGCTTGCCTGTAGGTACATATATGAGCGGTACTGGTCCACGCTTCGATCCCTTTTTTGTATGGGGCAATGAGATATTCATGAACAAGCGTCAAGTGAGGAAACTAAGAAAGATTGTTAGGCGAAAGAAATGGGTGATCGGAATTAAGCTCTTTATTTACACTCTGTCCAAGACAACAATGAACTTTAGGATGGTAAGTAATGTGTTGCCTTTTCCCCTTGCCCACAACAAGTTACTCTATTAGACCTTAGTATCTGATATTTTTCTCTTTTCAGTGGTTTCCGAAGCTATTTACTGATGATTACCTTGCAAACTACATGACCGGAGTGGAGGCAACTAAGGTTAAAGTATATAATTCATGCTACCATGATAATGCTCTAGAAGTCTTCCTGAAGGTGGTGAAGGATGGGCGGGCGATCATCATAAGGGGTTGGACAAAAGTGGTTCGTGCCTGTGGCATGCAGGAAGGCACATTATGGGCATTCCGCTTCTTCAACACCATCGGCAGTCAAAATTATTTATACTTGTCTCTTCACCTTTACCGCCTTTAAATTGTGGTTCATCATAGTTAATTGTTGTCTAATCCTGTAATCCTGTAATTACTGAACATATTGTACTGACAATTTTATTTATGGATTCGCTGTTGAACCATTGTGCTGAGAATTTGAATTGCACGTTTCATATTTCAAAATTTCCAATTCGAATAATAAATTACAGGCAAAAATAAAAATATACATGAGCTAATAAAATAATGTGCACAGAGTTAGAAAGAAAACAGCATGTGCGATGAAAAAGAGAGAACAGACGGTTCTTTGACATGAAACGTTTGCGATGCCCGACGGACGCACACACGGTTTCGTATCGTATGTGTGTGCGGTTCAAGGTAATACGACAAACGTTTCAAACCAGTGTGCGTGTGTGATAGGAATACCAATCGCATACAATTATGAAAATGGACATGTTGGCGTTAGTAGAGGCACTGCACACATTTTATATTCTTGAACCGTGTGCGATAACGTACCTGTCGTAAACATATCGGCAAATTAAATGTTGATGTCCACCTTTTTCACATGACTATAGCGGCGTAATCGTTTGGGATGTCTCTCTGATCAGAAACGTAACATCGAGATGTAACGTGTGGGACTAGGGCGGCTTCTCATATGTTTATTCTATGGCGATCGTCAATAGCCCCTCGCCCACCCCCGACGGTTTCTGGGTCGTGTGGGAAGGACCCCCCTATCGCCCACACTCACTTGGCGACGGTTCCAAATGCCGTCACGGAAAGGGGTTAAAACCGTTTGTATAGCACCGACGCGTACCAGTGCTATTATAACTCTTACGAACCACAGTTGAAGCTTTATTCTAACAGGAAAAGGTGGTTTCTCAATATAAGCAGTAGGAACAATAGGATCAATATTATAAGTAATAGTTTCTTCTTCAACTTTAATAGGTTCTACTACTTTAACTTCAATGGGAGGATGATATTTAAACCACTTCTCCTTAGGGAGATCAACATGAGTAGCAAAAGATTCACAGAAAGAAGCCACTATCTCAGAGTCAAGTCCATATTTAGTGATAAAATCACGAAAAGTATCGGTATCCATAATTTTTTTAACACAATCAAACTTAAGGTTTATACCTGACTCCTTACCCTCGTCGAGTTCCCAATCTTCAGAGTTGCTTTTAATTCTTTTCAATAAATCCCATTTGAATTCAATATCCTTCTTCATAAAAGAACCAGTACAAGAAGTATCGAGCATGGATCGATCATTATGAGAAAGTCGAGCATATTTTTTTTGAATAATAATTTCGCTTGAGAGCTCATGATTGGGGCATGAATATAACATTGACCTAAGCCTCCCCCAAGCTTGAGCGATACTTTCTCCTTCATGAGGCCAAAAATTATATATATAATTCCGGCCGCGATGAACCAGATGCATAGGATAAATCTTCTGATGAAATTCCAATTTCAATCGGTTGTAGTTCCATGATCCAATATCATCACATGGCCTATACCATGTCAATGCCTTTCCCTTCAAAGATAAATGGAAAACCTTCCTTACAACATCCTCGGGCATACCTGCAAGCTTAAATAATCCACAAACTTCATCCACATAGATTAGGTGCATATCGGGATGTAATGTTCCATTTCCCGCATAAGGATTAGCTAGCGGTTTCTCTCTCATACCCGAAGGAATTTCATAATAAATATTTTCATTAGGTGCAGTGGGTTGAGGAGCAACTTTGCTCTTCTGGTTGAGGTGAAGATACCCCGAACAAGCCCCTCAAAGGATTATTTTCCATAGTAACAAGTGACAGTAAATTTCAGCACACTATATAAATGTTTCCTTACCAAAGGCGCTTCACTCCCCGGCAACGGTGCCAAAAAAGAGTCTTGATGACCCACAAGTATAGGGTATCTATCGTAGTCCTTTCGATAAGTGAGAGTGTTAAAACCAACGAGGAGCAGAAGGAAATGACAAGCGGTTTTCAGCAAGGTATTCTATGCAAGCACTGAAATTATCGGTAACAGATAGTTGTGTGATAAGATGATTCGTAACGGGTAACAAGTAACAAAAGTAACTAAGGTGCAGCAAGGTGGCCCAATCCTTTTTGTAGCAAAGGACAAGCCTGGACGAACTCTTATATAAAGCAAAGTGCTCCCGAGGACACATGGGAATTACAGTCAAGCTAGTTTTCATCATGCTCATATGATTCATGTTCGTTGCTTTGATAATTTGATACGTGGGTGGACCGTTGCTTGGATGCTGTTCTTCCTTGGACAAGCCTCCCACTTATGATTAACCCCTCTCGCAAGCATCTGCAACTACGAAAGAAGAATTCAGATAAATCTAACCATAGCATGAAACATATGGATTCAAATCAGCCCCTTACGAAGCAACACATAAACTAGGGTTTAAGCTTCTGTCACTCTAGCAACCCATCATCTACTTATTACTTCCCAATGCCTTCCCCTAGGCCCAAATAATGATGACGTGTCAAGTAGTCGACGTTCACATAACACCACTAGAGAGAGACAACATACATCTCATCAAAATATCGAAGGAATACCAAATTCACATGATTACTTATAACAAGACTTCTCCCATGTCCTCAGGAACAAACGTAACTACTCACAAAGCATATTCATGTTCATAATCAGAGGAGTATTAATTATCATTAAGGATCTAAACATATGATCTTCCATCGAATAAACCAACTAGCATCAACTATAAGGAGTAATCAACACTACTAGCAACCCACAGGTACCAATCTGAGGTTTTGAGACAAAGATCGGATACAAGAGATGAACTAGGGTTTGAGAGGAGATGGTGATGGTGAAGATGTTGATGGAGATTGACCCCCTCTCGATGAGAGGATCGATGGTGATGACGATGGCGATGATTTCCCCCTCCCAGAGGGATGTTTCCTCGGCAGGACAGCTCCGCTGGAGCCCTAGATTGGTTCCGCCCAAGTTCCGCCTCGAGACGGCGGCACTTCAACCCGAAAGCTTCCTTCTGATTTTTTCCAGGTCAAAATACACCATATAGCAGAAGATGGGCGTCGGGGGCCTGCTAGGGGGCCCACAACACCGGAGGGCGCGCCCTCCACCCTTGTGGATGGCAAGTGCCCCCTCTCTGGTGCTTTTTTCGCCCAATATTTTTTATATATTCCAAAAATATTCCCCGTGAAGTTTCAGGACTTTTGGAGTTGTACAAAATAGGTCTCTAATATTTGCTCCTTTTCTAGTCTAGAATTCCAGCTGCTGGCATTCTCCCTCTTCATGCAAACCTTATAAAATAAGATAGAAAAGGCATAAGTATTGTGATAATGTGTAATAACAGCCCATAATGCAATAAATATTAATATAAAAGCATGATGCAAAATTGACGTATCAGTGACTACCATGAGATGGGCATGGGCGACCTCGACATGGGTGTGGGCGGCCTCCATCAGGGCTAAGGCGGCCACCGAGGAACGAACAACTGTTGTGGCGTTCTCGCCATTTGCTATCCCCGTCGCGGATGTTGTTGCCGCCATCTCAGCTACAGCAGTTGCCCTTTCGGCTGTCGCAGCCGCCCTGTTGGAGATTGCGGTAGCACTCATGGAGGTAGTAAGCACGCTCATGGCGAATGCGGCAGCGCTCGGTCCGGAGTGTGCCACCGAAGTTGCCCTCACGACGCAGATCCACGTCTCCATCTTTGACCGGAGTCGATTGAACAGTAAAATGGGATTGTGAGCAAGTGTGGTTGACGTGCCAGCAGTGGACTGTAGCTGACAAAGCTTCCGACATAAGCCATATATGACGGTGCCCCAATATATTTAATACTACATCATACATGATTCGTGCTTAACAAATTGTATGTGATGTACTTGATTTTCATTTTGATTTGAAAGACAAAATGGGGTTACAGCGGCAAAGGACGGTGTCTAAATTGCTAGAACATTTATTTGTAGTGAAGATGCAACTATAGGAGTGTCGTGTTAAAATGTGAAATTATTTAGAGTTTGTTTCGCCCTTTTATACATTAATTGAGTTTTCTAGGCATTTAATATGCATAATTCCAATTTGAACTACATGCACATGCTCTAGTGCACCAAAATGGGTTAAAAATCATATATGTGTCCTTGGGTGCATGTTTAGGTCTCATGCAAGAAATGGGAATGAATTTCAAACATCTCACCGTCGTGGCTCGGACGCAAACATTGAGAAACTAGGGTTTTAAATTCTTGTAAATCCAAAACTCGCCTGAAATTCATGAAACTTGGCATGGTGTCATGACATGGCACCAACATGCCGTGGTAATTTTTTTTCCAATTTGAGACAAGTTTTGGTCTAAGCTTCATACAAACCGAAGCTTCTCTCAAGAAGCCTTGTGATTCCGATAGGGAACATGTCACCTTTGTTGGTGAAATGACATTCACTGCCTCTGTCGCCTATAATTTTTTAGAGGCAACATAGACCAATAGGAGTGTCGTGTTAAAAATCAAAATTATTCAGGGTTCATTTGGCCTTTTTATGCATTAATTGAGTTTTCTTGGACTTTAACGTGCACAATTAAAATTTGAACTATAGACACATATTGCAGTGCACCAAAACGGGTTGAAAAATCATACATGTGTCCTTGGGTGCATGTTTAGGTCGCATGCAAGGAATTCAAACATCTCGACTTCGTGGCTCGGCCGCAAACATTGAGAAACTTGGTTTTTAAATTCCTATAAATCCAAAACTCGCCTGAAATTCATGAAACTTGGCATGGTGTCATGACATGGCACCAACATGATGTGGTAAAACAATTGCCCAATTTGGGACAAGTTTTGGTATAAACTTCTTACAAACCGGAGCTTCTCACAAGAAGCCTTGTGGTTTCAATAGGGAACGTGTAACCTTTGTGGGCGAAACGACACTCGCCGCCTCTTCTCGCCTTGATTTTTTCTAGAGGCCACATAGATAAATAGGAGTTTCTGTTAAAATTTGAAATTATACATGGTTCTTTTGGCCTTTTATACATTGATTTAGTTTTTAGGCATTTATTGTGCATAATTCAAATTTGAACTACAGGCACATGATGTAGTCAATGTTTAGGTCCCATGCAAGGAATGAGAATGAATTTCAAACATTTTTGTGTCGTGGCTTGTCAAGCGACATGTATTCCTTCTCATCACAAATGTTTCAGATTGAATACCCGTGTCTCTTCCAAATAGTATTCATCACATATGCAAAGCCAGAGATATGGTTCCTTCCCCAGTAAGCTAAGGAAAAATTTGGCGCGAAGGATTTGTGCATCACACACAGTTTGCCGCCAGCATACATTTATCATCGCAAACGATTTTGTCTGATGACCCATGTGCTCCTGTAGAAAATTTGGTAAGATTTGCATATGTCATACTCGGTATATTGCCATTGGTCAAATTGGAAACATTGCCATTTGTCAATCTAGTAACATTGCCATTTGCCGACCTTGTAACACTACCATTTGTCAAATTTTGCAGCTGAAATTTACTAGTACTATCTAATTTTGCAACTGAAAATCACTAAACATAGATTTCATTCATAGATTAAGTAGTCGTTCTCTATGCAAACATTTCAACTCGACAACTGAACCGAACAAAGTTTCCCCCAATTGTTGCCAACCACATACTAAAATAGGTAGTTCAACTATATATACTAGCTAATTTTAAGTATGTACTACACTCAAAGATACGCTGGCAAATAGCAAACTCATGTAAGACCAAGGCTATGCCTAAGCGAGGGAAAAAAAGGAAGATATCAAATCCATGATCGACAACTTGTAACTATGACCATACCTGCACCAATCATCTCAAGACATCATAAAAGCAACGAGGTTCTTCAACAACAGTGCCTTCAGGAAGGGAGCGATGCTCAAACGCCGTCGTCACTAGATCCAACCACCAATGGCCAGATTCTAGGTTTTCACCTTGAAGAACCAGTTCGAGCATATCCGAGCAATGCCTTCAACAAGGCACCAACGCAAAAACATCGCCATTGCCAGTTATAACCAACCTGGGTCAAATCTAGGTTTTCACCCCGGAGCTCGTCGAAGTCAATCATGTGTTGTCGCCACCACTTTTCCCCGATCCCAACAGCTACATGTAATGGCTAGAGAACCAACTGCTGCCACTGCACAACCAAACCTATTCGTCAAGCCATCGTCCTTAGATTGCATGTCACCACTGGAGACAATCACCAGATTTGAAGGGGGACCCTCGCGAAGATCTTTTAGTGGCCACCGCAATCTGCAGCGAGTTGCCGCCACAGTTCGGTGTGGTCATCGTTGCTACCACAACCACCGGAGATGGAAAAGCCGGATACGGGAAATCATATCCTTCAATGGTCGTGTCGATCCTGTTCGATAAACCCACCTCTTCAAATAGTCACCGTTGTTGCGGCAGCGTCGTAGCCCCTGTCAAGCAACCTTCAGCCCATCTGCAAGCGGCCACCGCTAGGAGGTGGCTTGGTGGCCTATCGGTCGAGCCATGGTGGATCGGGGACGGAAGGAGTGAAGCAGCCAGCAGATCAAGGACACAGAGATGACACCAATCACCCGCACATGCTGATTCAAATTTAAGGAGAGCACCGCAACTACCGTCGTCTGAAATTCGACACCCGTCGGTGCTACACCACCAGCCGCCGCACAAGGAAACCGGCTGCATCACGCCATCAGAACAAGGCCCCACTGCCGCCGCCACCACTGCACAGGCTTCGCTCAGCCATGGCCTTTGGTGATGGCAAGGGGAAGGAGCACGTAACGGGGCCGGAGACATTGAAGATCTGGTCGCCGCCCATGTCGCCAAGATTAGCGACGCGGGGGGAGGGGGCTTTTTTAAGGGGAGTGAGCCTAGCTCAACTGTTCGGGGGAGTGGGTGTACAAACGCAACACCTAGGTTCAAATCCTCACGGAGGCGAATTTAGGTTCCTATTTATCCTTAAGGACCAGACTTTCCTGGTACTCACGCATTTATTGAGGACTAGGCTTGGTGCCTAACCGATACTAAATTTTTTGGTACTCATACTTAAAGGGTTGTGTGCATCCTTAGTTGGTGCAGAGGCCGAAAAGTGGAATTCTCCCCCAAATTTATATATACCAAGGATTTAATAAGCACTAGAGGTCATACCTTAACTGTTTTTCTCATGCCACTTGGCATATTTTACCGCAACAGCCTTAGCCTACAGACCTTTCACGCAAGGAGGCCTAGCTGCCAGTAGATGCTATGCGGGAGCCTAGAGCTAACGAGCAAGAAATATATCGCATTCTATCTTTATTTCCGAAAAGGATCAAATCTATTATAAAATTCATCAGAAGTATAAAACACCTCAAACATAATAAAAATTACATCAAAGTCCATGGACCACCAAACAATCATTTCCACCACCAGAACGAGTCGTCGACGTGCCAATGTCACCTCTCCCATACTGGAGCCGGCTTGACCTTGTCGATGACAGTTGGTAAGTCTTCGTGCACGTGCCCCTAAGGACCAACGCCCCGGAGCCGCAATCATCGCTATTGAATCCTTGAATCGATCTGAAGAACCTGACACCAAATATCGCCGTTGCATACGCACTGCAAGAAACCCTAACCTCGCCGCCCCGAGGAGCTGCCAGGAATCTACGTCGAAGCTCCGTCAAATGCGTTCCAATGAACGAACTTGAGGAGGACCAGAGCCCGGAAGACTAACTTGAAGAAGAAGTGTCTTCATCCGTCCAAACGCCACCCCTGCGAGGACTTAAACCCTACCAATCTACTAGTAGGATCCGAGGCACCAGAAATTCCCTCCCTGCCACCATCCGCCGGAGCGGCGGGCAGAGGGGAGGCGAATCTATGAGCTCGCCGCTGGAGATCGAGGGGAGGAATGCTTTCCCTAGTCGCCTTGCGAGATGGGAAATAAAAGCTTGGAGATCGTTAGATCGCATCCTATCGATCATGCATAGTCATCTACTAGGTGGTGTTCTAAAAACTAATCTAGGTGGCGTTCTTCCAATCAATAAAAAAAATGGTAGCCTAGGCGGCTTAGAGCATCTACAGCCGGACGCCCCAAACCCGCCTCAAATACCTGGGCAGACGGCCCGGTCACTGACCGGTCGCGAAAATTCGATCCAGACGGGCGCCTTAAACGTGCCTCAAACGCGCGGGCTGACAGGCACCCCTCATATCCGGATATGGGGACGCCCGGACGCATCCGCCAGGTCGGACTGACGTTGATGTCCCATACGAAAATAGTCTGAAACCCGACAGTCCGAAGTTCGTCTACTCTGTCGGACCGATGTCGCCGCGTGGCGCCGTTTCAGTGGGCCGCAGAGTTCCTAGCGTGGCTATTTAAGCCGACCGCCGGCACCGAGACCCTGCCCCTCCATATTTTCCTCCCCCTGTCCGCTGCCTTCGCCACTTTTCACTCCCCGTCCGCCACCACTAGTCGCCATGCCCCCATTCCTTCGGGTGAGGAGCTACCCATTTCTAACGCCCGAGCGTCGGCTAAAGCTCCTTAAGTGTATCCGGGCAAGGCCCGGATCGCCGAGGGGCTACCTTCGGAGGAAGTGGATTCGAGGAGGAGTTGGAGGACGAGGAGTATGTGGGGGACGCGGTTTTGCAGGCGGAGCAGCAGGGCATCCTTGATTCCCTCCGCCAGAGTCAGATGCAGAGGTCAGACTACATCGTTGGCAGGAGATGGAGGCAGAGCGAGCGCAGAGGAGGAGGAGATGCTCGCCTACATGGATGAGGTCGAGGAGGAGGAGGAGCCGGAGCCCTCCTGCGCGCCCGTCCACCCGGCACCCGGCACCGATGTCGTGGACATCTCCCACGCCAAAGATTAGCTAGGATAGTACGTAGCATGTAGTACGTAAGATTTCTTTTTCATGCTTTATATGGATCTAGGGATTAAAATATGAGAGACTCGGATGCAGAATAGCAAATTTAAGGCGTGACCAGTCACTGTCCGCGCGTTTGAGGGATCGAATTTGCCGAGTCCAGCTGTAGATCCTCTTACGGTTGGCGGTTAAGGGAGACGGGACATGTCGTCAATTGACCAACCGACTGGTGCCCTAGCCTCCCAATTAAGCTTTAGCGGGTCGGCGACTCAATGGGTGTGAAATTATTCTTCTGGGCTTACTAAAATTTTATTTTCTTTCTATTTTCTTATGTATAATTACTATCAAGGTTTGTTTATATTAATTAAATACATTTTTATTGCTACTTTTTATATGTATGTACATATTAACTTCTATATGTTCTATAAACATATGTAAATTAACTTCTATATATTCAACAAGCTATACTAGAGTTACAAAACACATACATTGTTGCTCGGAACATCTATGTCATGTTAAAGTCGTGCATCAGGGCTCCACCCTTGTCAGTGATAGCTCGATCTTGACCAGCAGATTGTGCATCGCCATTGCTGTTAGTACAAGTAGAATTGCTCGTATCACCTCTGCCTGCCTCTAGAGGACAACTCTCCGATGACTTAATCTTATTCCGCGCATAGCATGGAGGTGGTTGATACACCGTGCACCCCAACACACGCTATTCGGCTAGCCTCCTTGGGCCTTCTGTTCGATTTTTCCTTTCAGTTTTAGGAAGAGCCGGGCTTTGGTTTTTCTCTCCTTCTTTCATTGTTTTCCTCTACCGGTTATCTTCCGGTTTTATATTTTTTTTCATTTAAAATCATGAATATTTTTTGATTTTGAAAGAAATTTCAAATTTGTGAACATCATGAATTTTGGGATTATTTTTGAAACATGGGATTATTTTTTAATTTCAATTCTTTTCAACATATGACAATTTTTCAAATTTATAAACATGTTTTGAAATTAGGAAACATTTCATAAACTCATCATTCTTAAACTACAAAACCTTTTATAAAATTCAAGAATTTTTAATAACTTTGCGAATATTTCTAAATTAAAGAATATTTTATAAATTTTGTTTTTTAAAGTTGGGAGTCAGTTTTTAAGATCATGAATTTTTTTATTCATGTTTTAAATTCTGTCTTTGTAATAAAACTCATGAACATTGTTTTTCAAATTCTTGAATATTTCCTACATTTAAGAACACTTTTAATTGCAGAACATTTTATAAATTTAGAAAACGTTTTTTTGAAATTGATACATACCTTCAAATCCATTAATAACTTTTTGGAACATTTTTTGAATTCTTTTTATTATATAGTTTGAAAAAAAAAACCAAACTAAATTCTGTGTAAAATGTTAATGAGGACGGCCCACTAGGCGCTCGCTTTCTGTGGAGTCCTAACAAGCTACGCGCTGTACATCAGGTCCTGTCTGCGGGGCGAGCCTATGCCTCGCTTAATGCGAGGCGGTAGCCAGCCTCACCGGTAAGGGCCGGTCTAGGAGGGAAGTGTATTCGACATGCAGACGTCATGCCATCCTAATTTCCATTTTATTTTCTTCTTCTTTATTTTAAATGAAAATAATTGAGAACATCATTTAATAAAATTTTAAGAAAGTGTGTTTCAGAAAAATGTTAACACAACTTTCAATTTTTTAATAAATTTGAGAAAATTATATTTTGACAATAAAAAAATATTCCTGAGTTTTAAAGAATAATTCTTGTGTTTCAAAAAAATGTCTGTGACATTTAAAAATGTTTATACAATGTATAAAAAGTTTCCACAGAGGTTAATTTTTTTGGCATTAAAAAATCTACGTTACATTTTAAAGGAATATTCATGTGCTTTAAGAAAATGTCTGTGTAATTTAAAAATATATTTATACAATGTAAAAAATGTTTGAATAGTTTAAAAATGCTTATTGCAATTTATAAAATGTTCGGTGTGTATTTGAATAATCGTGATAATGTATTCAATACAGTGTTCAAAACCATTTATTAAAAAAATGTAGATTGTATATTTGACAAATATTCAACGTGTATCAAAGAAATGTTTCATGTTTACACTAAAAATGTATGTTATGTAATGAAAAAAGGTAGACATGTATTACGAAAAGAAAATCAATAAAAATCGACAAAGACATATAAAGCAGAGAAAACCAAAAAGATAAAAAGAAAACCAAAGCATAATAAAGAAAAGAAGAAGAAAAAAATGAAGAACCCAGGTGAAAAAATTCCAAAAAACAAAATAAAATAAAATAGAACAATACCAGAGCTTGCAGCGTCCAAACGGACGTTAATGGCCGGAAAATTTGTGCGGACACCGTGGGGCACTAGGGTGAGGAGCTATCATAACGCGGTGCTTCCTATTTATTACGCAGGTGTCTCGGTAGCGACCAATCGCATACCGCGACAGTCATTTGTCACTGTACTTATTCCTAACTAGATAATGCCCCCCGCGCTGCTGCGGGAATCTTCATGAAATAGATTCATAAATAGGTGCTAAAAAACTAAAAATATTGCAAAAATGAATTTGAGACTGCTCTCAACTTATATTTTGAAAACAATATAGCATATGGAGCATGTGATATAATATTGTATGAAAAGAAAAAAATATTGGATTGAAATCAAGGGGGTGCATACATGACAAAAATGTGTAACATGACCTACATATATTTGCTCCAAACGTCACCTCTATGCCCACACAAAAATTAGTGCAACAAATTGACATGCATGAGTGTTGAGGTGGCATGGTTGCATTGATAGGTTAGTGCACAAATTATAAATTATGAACACATGCATGACTTGATGATGTGACATAGTTGCATGAAAAGGAAAAATAGGTAATGAGTTGCAACTATTTAAGAATAGAGGATAAGACTCGCCTACAGGCGACCACTAGTGGGCTGGTCCATTTGGTGCGGGTGCTCGTTGCCGCTCGTAGCGCGCAGCGTAGGTTCGCTCGACCTGTTTTCTCTATTTTTTCCTTTTTCTTTTCTTTTCTTTTTGTTGTTTCATCAGTTTTCTTATATTTGGTTTTTTCCTGCGATTCCTTGTTTTGTATTGGTTTTCATTGTTTTTGTTTCTTTCGTTGGTATACTTCATTTTTGTTTTGTTTCTTTCTTGGTTTCTTCGTATTCTTTGTTTTTTTGTTTGTTTCTCAGTTTTATCTGTTTTTTTCCTTTAAACACATGTCTACTTTTTTCTCAGTACACAATGTACATTTTAGCACACACATGAGTTGTTTTGATACACGTTGGACATTTTCTGAATACATGATGTATGTTTTTTTGAAACACATGTTTTCAACATTTTCTTGAACACATCATAACATATTTCCAAATACATGTTGTACATTTTATAATTGTAATGATTTTTTTCTTAAACTACACAAATATTTTTCGACACACATGAATGTTTTCTTTAAAATGTCATACACATTTTGTAATGGGAAACATTAACCTACTGGAACTTTTTTTTACATTGTATAAACATTTTCTTAAAAGTCACAAACATTAATCACAGGAATTTTCCTTTAGAAGGTCACGTTTCTTTTAATGATACAATATCATTTTTTTAGTTCACACAAACAGTTTTTTACACTGCACACAATATTTCAAAAATACGAGGAACATATTTTTATGAACTCGTGAATATTGTATTAAATATAACGTGCATTTATTAATGTCAGAATTTTATGAATAAGCGGACATGTTTTTTACAATGTATTTTTTTTAAGTCAGGTACATGTTTAAACGCATGACTTTTTTTAGATATCATATAAAAAATAGTACAAATGAAATTTTCCATACACTTTTAACATTTTTCAAATGCATGATTATTTTTTTCCCAAATTTTATGTAAAGTGTTAAATATAAAATGAATATAAACAATAGTAATGAAAAATGTGAGATAAAAATGAAAGGAAACAAAAATGTGAGTTAAAAATGAAAATAAAAATAATAAAACATGAGTGACGTTGGCGTGACGTGGCCACGTGGTTATTGGGTTGGAGCGGCCACATCTCTTTTAGGCGACCCTACACTAGGAATCGCAATGGGTGGCACATAATGAACATAAAGCCTACTTATTTTGCTTCTTATGTAGTTCGTATAGGAATCTCTAAAAGGTCTTATATTTAGGAACGAAGGGAGTATAACTTGACTGAGACATCGTTAAGTCTCAGTCGAGTGAGATCTAGCCACACCCATGAATGAATTGCAGGCATTGCTTCACTGATCCCGGTCGTGCGAGCCTTTTGTGCCACTAGCTGACCATACAATCGGCCCATCTCACCCGCATTTGTCCCCGCCTAGCGTCGGGAGCGCCTAACTCCTACCCACGCGGGGTTCATGCACGGCTGAGACGGCTGGCATCGTCGGCGCCACACGCGTAAGTCCGGTGACAAGCAGTCCAAACCGTTAGAGGTGTCGGATTGGACTAATACACGAGTATCCAACCCTGGCCCAGCCTTTTTTTTGAAACTCTCCAACCCCTTTATTTATTCATTGGAAACCAACAAAGAATCATTTACAAGCAAAGGGGAGATGGCACTCAGGGCCATATCAAACCAAGAACTAGGGGAGAAAACCTAGCCATTCTAGCTAATTCATGGGCAACAGAGTTTGCCTCCCTATGACAGTGCTCAAATCGAACCCTAGCAAGATCAGCCGACATGTGATAACAATCATCAATAATGGCAACCGCCAGGGCTGCAAATTGTCCACCATCTTGGGTTGACTTGATCAGATCTCTGTTATTAGAATTTATAACTAATATGGAACAACCATAGCTCTGCACCAGATTTAGCCGGAAGCGCAAGACCAATGCCTCTGCTGTAAATGCATCCACACACTCTCCGGCAACATTATTCCCAGCCGCCAAGAAATTTCCTGAACTATCCCGCAGGACTGCCCCCATAGTAGCATGTAAGTCATGATCAAATGAGGCATCTACATTAAGCTTAACGAAGCTTGTCGGTTGTCTTCCCCATGGATCGTCTGGTCTTCGCTTTGGGCATAGAGGCAGTCAAGGAGTTTGCAGCAAGTGCTCAAATGGAAGCCACTATTTCCTTGACTTGCTGGACATGTTCATTATGTACTAGCTTCATTTTCTCCCACCAAAGGTACCAAGAAGTGATAGCCAAGATCAGGTCTGATCTTGCTTGCCCCAACACGAGATCTCATTAGTTGGATTATTTAATAAGTAAGCTAGAACTGCTTCTCTGACGTGATCAACAGTGCATGCACGTGCAATGATATCTCCCAATCCCAGTTCATACCATACTTGCTTCGCCTTCGTGCAGAGGAATAGCATGTGTTTAACTGTCTCCCAGTCCTCACAGGTAGGAAATTTTGTGTTAACTTTCATGTGCTTATCTGCCAAGGTTATTCTGCATGGTAGAGATCCATGTAGAATTCTTTACAGAAAATTTTTAGCCTTTGCTAGGCTGGGTAATTTCCAAACTATATCCCATATTGGGTTAATAGATGCAGCAGCAGTCCATCTCTTCTGCCTCTTGCCTCATATTTATCTCTCCACACTATATGATAGGCTGATTTAACCGAAAAAGACGCAGCTTTTGTCAAGTGTCAAGAAATGAAATCATCCATCTCATAGGCTGGTAGGGGGATAGCTAGAATGCGTGAAGCATCCACATGCCAAAATGTTTGCTCTGTCTTCTTTTTGAAAAAAACATCAGCTTTATTTATTAGAAATAACAGTTACATCGTCTATAATAAAAGATACAGCATCATTCATAGGTTCCTCAAACCAATCACTAGTCACAGAAAAATTAGCTAGCCTAGCAATTTCATGAGCAACCTTATTTGCTTTCATGTTACAATGTTCAAACCTTACAAGGGAAAAGTCACACGCCATAAAATAACAATCATGGAAGACTATGGGTCAGTTTGGTTTGTGACCTGGTCCTCATGCCTAGGAGTTTAGCGATGCCTGGTGTAGACGTCTAAGTTGGATTTTTTCTGCCTGGCCAGGCCAATATGGCGATGGTGCGTTTGGTTTGGTTCCTGGACTGGTAGAGCATCAACATCCCATCGGTACATCTAATGAGGCTATTGTTTATTCAAACGTCCCATCCAGGCTGCTCTTTGCTCGTGGCAGCACGCCCAGGCGTCCGAACCCGGTGGCCTGGCCCAGGCTAATTACAATGCCTGGAGACCAGCCCAGGCTAATCACAAAAACAAGGAGTCCAGGCCAGGCACGCTCTCTTTTGCACAGGGCATCAACCAAACAACCACACGTCAAACTCAGGCGCAACTCCAAGCCAGGCAAAAAATGACGAGGATACAAACCAAACAAGCCCTATAGCCGCCTCTCCCGTTGAATGTCCTTCATTCTTCATTATGTCAACCACTTCCATATTGTAGGAGTTAACAACAAGACGATTGCATCACGTCTACTGTGCAAGTGATAAGCCAAGTCTTAAAGCCAAAGCTTCTGCTGTCAAAACATCTGCACAACAATCCATCCTCCAATTCCCCCAAAAGCATAAACCTTCTTTTGTCATCTCTAAGGACAACCCCGGTTGTGCCCCTAAGCAGGTCATGATCAAAAGAAGCATCAACATTCAACTTCACAAAACCCTTTGGTGGTCTTTCCCATAACTCTATTCTATTTATAGCCTTTGGGGATTGTGCATTAACATAGTTTGATGTAATAGCTCGGGCTCCCATGGAAGTTTGGTATGCATCTTGGGACTTTCCTTCATGAACCAACTTACCTCTGTCCCACCATAAATACCAAGCTGTTATAGCAGTCAGTTCACATACATTTTGGATGCCCAATATAGATAATTCTTGCTCTGGCATAAGAAGTAGGAACTCCAAAACTGCCTCTCCCGCACGATCGATAACACATGCTTTACTAATGGTCTCATGCAATCCTAGCTTCTCACAAACCTCTTTCGCCTTCTGACACAGAAACAACACATGTTTTGTATCTTCTGGCCCATTCAAGCATGATGGGCATATGGGCGGAACTTTCATATGTCTATTAGCAAGCGTAACTCGACATGGTAGGGTTCCGTGCAAAAGTACGCCAAATGAAAAAATTTCACCTTTGCTGGACAAGATAATTGCTAAATCTTACCCCAAATGGGATTGAGATTTATTCTACCCATACCATTTGGGTGTTGCAACTTCCTTCCATGTTGTTTTTCCCATTCCTCCAATTAAGCCGAACGAACCGTAAACAATCCATTTTTTTGTATATCTCCAAGCAATGAAGTCCGTCATGTTATGCATACGGAGGGGAATTGTAAGCACCCTTTGGGCGTCAATTGGCCATAAAGTCTATCTCACTAAGTCTTCATCCCGACAGTTGGTGACTGGGTCGATAAGATCAACAACTTTTGACAAGAGATGCCCTCTTTTAGGGGTAATAACTTTCCTATTTGCACAGTTTGGGATCCATGCATCTCTTCAAATATCAATATTTTGTCCATTCCCAACTCTCCAGATATAATCATTTTTGAGTGAATCAACTCCCGCCATAATACTTTTTGCCAAGTAAAAGAGGAACCCTTTTTAAGACTTGCATTCATTAAGTCTCCATCCGAAAAATATTTAGTTCTCAAGATGGTGGCACATAGGGAGTCATGGTTGTCAAGCGGATGACAATTTTCTTTCCATCCACTAATTTTCATAATAATACGATCAATCAAGAATTGGCATCAATCACTTTTATTCATATCCATATTTGCAGGCAAACCCAAATATTTGTCATTGAGTGCTTCAGTCATACTCCCTCCGTCCCAAAAATTCTTGTCTTACATTTGTCTAAGGGATAATATTTAGAATAGTACAGATGTATTCTCTTCAACTTTTGTTTGCTCTATCGATTGGTCGTCCCAAGCACCTGTTACCGGATCAATAAGGTCTGAGACCTTTGATAGAAGCTGATTACCCTGAGGCGTCATCGGTGAGCGAGAGGCTGATTGCGGAATCCAACATCGCCTTCGACCGTTCTTGTAGATTAAGCAGCCGGTGCCCCGCGTGCGTGCAGAGGAAACGCGCGCATGGACGCCAAAAATACAGCGCTAGCATACAGACGAGCCGGCGCTTGATTTGTTGACCATAGGCGCGTGTGGTTCGGCCCGGCCGGCTTCGTCTCGTCTTGGCCTCTTTGGACACACATAAAAAAAAGGCAATTTTTAACAATGATACTAGCAATTTTTAAGACGAACTCGAGCTAGGGAGGTAAACGTGTTTCTTCACCGTCAGATTAGCTGGTCAGCCTTTTTGTTTGTTCAACGCATGCATGCAGAAGGAGCGAGCCGTGCGATTTTTCACTTTTAACCGCTCCTTTTTGCAGTGTTCCCCGGCGCTTTGACGGTCAAAGCTTGGGCAGGAAGCACGGCAACCGAGCCCCTCCAGACAGACCCGACCTGGCGCTGAATATTCTATAGCCGGCGCGCCACGAACACTGTAGCTCGCGCCGTTGTACCGCGGCCGAGGAGGATCCCATGTAAATATGTACGTAATGTAATGTAAGCTAGGTGTGCATGCAGATGTGATGTGCGTGCATGGGGAACCTACACGGCTCCTCACACCTCACGTGCACCGTGGAAAACACCAACGCCATGGTTAGTTTTGTGTGGATGGACGGGATGCACTTGCAGAGCAACGGCTGTTGGCTCTCACGGTCACAGCAGCAGGGACGCTGCTTTGGACTAACACTCACCGACCAAGTGCTGGATCGGCGCTGATGCATGCATGCATGGATGCATGAAGTAAGATCTTCCGGATCATCATCTTCTTCTTCTTCTTCTTACAGATACATCTCCCTGTAATTACCAAAACATGTTTGATAAAACAACTAGCCGTAAGTCTATGTGTACAATTGCAGCAAATATATACTCCCTCCGTTTCAAAATAGATGATCCAATGGATCATCTAATTTGAAACGGAGGGAGTACTAGCAGCAACGATACTAGCTAGCCCAGCTGTGTGTAGCTGTTTCATTATATCCAGATAATGGCCAACACATCGCTCCTCCTAGCAGCTACTAGTAGCTAGTTGCAGTAGGATGATTAACATTCTCCCCGTAATCATGTATGGTCCCTGCATCTAGCGCTGCACATGACCGGCCGCGAGAGATCGAGGTCGACGGGCGGATCAGGCAGGCATGCATGTTCGCAGAGACGTTTAGGGCACTCCTTTAGTGCGTGGTGCCACTGTTCATCTCCTCTGGTGTGCCCGGAAGACAAGGGTGTGTGTCCTCGTAGAGGGCACAGGTTGCAACCCCAGCTCGCCTACTTTATTCCGAGTCACCGTGAGCTTTCTTTAGGGCTAACCTTTCTCGCTCTTTGGGGCTGGACGGGCGCTTATCGACGATGCCCGCCCGACTGATGCGGGGAAGACAGTGGGTTTGGATCATTTGATTATGCTACCAAGGAATGATCAAGAGATGGTAAATATAATATGCTCGGAGTGAGATCCACACTAGATCGACACTTTCAGTTCTACTCTTGCATTTTCCAGAAGAGATTTGGCAAGTAGCTACATATATTTATGCTTCCATGTACGTACATGAAAAAGAACAGACTCTACAGGCCTGCTAGGTTCCACTTACAACATGAAATCAGATTTTCGACCAGCTCGGCCTGAATTTCTTGCGGTTTGCAGTGAGCCATGTCAGTCGCAAAGTTTGGGATAGCCAGTCCAGTCCAGGCAGGTCGCACCAGCAGTCCATGCAATCCAGTGATTTGCCTGGGAAGCGGCGTATTATAAGGCGAGCAGGCCTAGGCTGCCGTCCCCTGGCCATGGCTCTTCCCGCGCGTATTCGTGTGGTGGGTGGGTTGGAACTCGCGGAAGAAGAGGGGATGGTGATGTGCACGCGCGCGCGCGCTCTCGCTCGGCACGACATGCATGTCAGAGGTCGATTTCTACAGGTGTGCGCGCGTGACGAGTTTGACCGTTCCGTTTCCCAGTTTCTTTTTCCGCGGGAATCTTTTCGCTGGATTCGTCTCCGTTGGACGGGACGAACCGTCCGCGCACGTACTATACTCCATATGCATGCACACGGGCGCATATCGTTGGCTATCGGATTCTTCTTGCCGCTGGATTAAGATCCAAGGATACGTTGGCACATTTTGAGCTTTGGACCCTTTTCCATGCATGGTATGTCTGGGATTACTACTACCTGTCTACCTCAGCAAGTCACCTCTCCATATGATAGTCCAGGACAGGCCTAAAAGAGACAAAAGGTTGGCGCCTATTTCAGTGGATTCTTCAGATAACAACGGCGCGGAATAATCAGATAAACATTTGGAGCTTTTAATCTCTAATGTATAAGAAACACGACCATATTTTTCTATAAAAAAACCTAGGACAAAAGCTTTGCCTCATCGCATTAGTTGAAGAAGAGTTTACAAACAAGAACAATCACAACCATTACATTTGTGTGACAAATATAAGTCTATATTTGTTAAGCACCGTTATGAACTTGTGTAGGTGTGTTCTTGGAGGTGTACACATGTGCTTCACCTGCCAGTTTGTTGAATAACGTGTTTCCATGTCTTCTTCTTCTCCTCGGCGGCACCTCCCGACTTTGCCTCTACCCGCTGGCCGGGTAGCCGGTGGTGAAGAGGGGCGCAGAGGTGGCTCTCAGGTAGATGGCGTCACTTCATCTTCAAGCTGGTCCTCCGGGCTTCGATCCTTCTCGAGTTTGCTCGTCGGGATGGAGACGATGGAGCTCCGACGTAGATTCCTGTTGTCTCCTTGGGACGGCGAGGATTAGGTTTCTCATCATGCGTACGCAACAACAAGATTTGGTGTCAGACACTTTAGATCGATTCAAGGGTTCAACGTCTAACAAAGGCGCTACAAACAAACATGCAAAAATATAAATGATGTACAGTGAAGTGTCACTTCATACCGTCGAAGCCCTGGTCCACTGAAATGCTCGCTGATCTAGCCAGAGGCCTCATCAAAGCCAATGAATGGAAGAGGGCAAACTCAGGAGCAAGACACCTTCGTCAGCTAGCTTCAACATGGGGACCTCATCGTTGCACCATCAACCTGTTGCCCAAAGAGGGCCTCCTATCCCCTCGCCCTGGCACGAAGGGCTTGATCCGTCGGACGACGGAGAGCTCTTAAAGCATGGAAGTTAGCTGAACACCAGACCACCGAGGAAGAAGTGACTCTGAGCACAACAACCATCGCCAGCCATGCCACGCCACCGTAAACAACCCCCATGACGACGCAATGAAGAGATCTAGGCTCGTCTTAATATTGTGATTTCACAATCATTTAAGCTTTGTATGAGATATTTACGATCAAAGCCCAATTTTGATCAACAGATGTATGTGTTGTATTCTGAAACAGGTGAATATATGTTTATGTGACTTAACAAATCGTAGCTGATCTTACTTTTTGATTCCTTTTCCTACTTCTTTTGTACTTGTAACAACTTTCTTATTGTTATTTGTCTTTTTTTTAAACACTATGGACGCGAATACTCATACATACGTACGTACACTCATCCCTACGAATGGACACACGCACACCCTATTCCTATAAGCACCTCCGAGAGACTGAGCCGGCACATCATCTTTGAGATTGACGAAGTCGCCATAGACGCCTTCGTAGTCGATGGGAACGTCTCTTTCCACTGAACGCACATCAACGGAAGGGCTGAAATAAATCCAGAAACATGCGAGTCATGACTAGTAGATCTACACATGATTTATTTTCCATGGAAAACTGTTTATATATCCTATAGAGAACCAAAAACACAACTACCACCACGGTTACGTTCTCATATAAATACTTACCTCTCCTAGCACATTTCCCCCTTCTCTCATGTGGCCAGGATATTTTTCTGGCCACTGCTGCACTCTTCTCACATTGACCCAAATGTAGCTAGTGTTCTAGGTGCTTCTCAAAAAGGGGTATACCCTCCTCCCCTATCAGCTTCCACCTTACCTCGCCAATGCTTCCAGTGCTCTGATCAGGAAGAAACCAACTATTAATCTATCGCAGCTAGCCCCGCGGGCTGTTCTATCAATCGGCCATCCCAGAATGGCTTCTGGAAACGACTGGTTGGGGTTCTCGCTCTCCGGCCAAGAAAACCCACAGCCGCATCAGGATAGCCCGCCGCCCGCCGGCATCGACATCTCCGGCGCCAGTGACTTCTATGGCGTACCCACGCAGCCAGCTCCCGACGCTCAACTCGGCGTGCCAGGTCATCAGCCTTCATACGGGATCACGGAGGACTTCAATAGGGGAGCTCATGAAACCCACGGTGAGAGGAAGAAGCTAGCCAGTTTGCCGCATGCACTCCGATCCAATGTTATCTAAGCTAGCTTGTATGTAGACTTCTCCCGTTCAAGGTTTCTTGTTATTTGATGTGGCTGTAGATTGGAACATGAGGGGTGATCTGGACTATAACGGCGGTGCGTCCGAGCTCTCGATGCTCGTCGGGTCGAGCGCAGTCGGCGGCAAGAGGGCGGCCATGGAGGCCGAGACCGAGCCCAAGCTTGAGGACTTCCTCGGTTGCAACTCGTTCGTCTCCGAGCAAGATCAGGCCGGCGGCTTCTTGTTCTCCGGAGTCCCGATGACCACCAGCAGCAACAGCAACACCGGGAGCAACACCATGGAGCTCTCTATGATCAAGAGCTGGCTCCGTGACAACCAGCTACCCCAAGCGCCGCACCCGCAGTCGCAGACCGGGGCGCCCGCGCAGCAGCCGCAACCCCACGAGGAGATGGGCACCGACGCGAGCAGCTTCGATCCGCGGGGGAGAAACGGCGCGTTGGTGGTGGCGGGGAGCTCGCAGAGCCTGGCGCTCTCGATGAGCACGGGTTCAGGATCGCACTTGCCAATGGCTGTGGTCAGCGGCAGTGCCAGTGGGGGAGTCTCAGAGAGCACCTCCTCGGAGAACAAGCGAGCCAGCGGCGCCATGGATTCGCCGGGCGGTGCGGTAGAAGCTGTCGCGAGGAAGTCCATCGACACATTCGGGCAAAGGACGTCGATATATCGAGGTGTAACAAGGTCAGAACATTATATTATTACTGGTTGATTTCTTCACATTAATTTGTTGATCCATGACGTAGTTACTAGTTAGTCCATTCCAAATTGGGCTAGTACACTAGCATTTTAAATTGGGCGATCAATCTAGCGAGGAACTCTTTAAACAGACATACGAGGTCTATATGCTAGTCATGATAATGCAAGCTACTTTGATTTTGCGCTTCTAATTTGGTGATTATTTGAGGACATATATATAATTTGTTGACCGAGAAAAGTTGACAAATCGACTTGGTTGTTCATATCCAATGATTAATATATGAACATCTTATCTGGCGACTGTTCGCTGGGAGAGGGGTGGCAAACGAACCACTTTTGATGGCAGTTTTAGTTTTGAAACGAGATCAAATGGTGACAGTTTTAAATGAAAAATTGTTTCCTCTAACAAAAACTGCTATGTTGCTCAGAAGAAACTGCCATCCCTCACAACTAAAATTGCCAGTGAAATTGTTCGCAAATGCCATCCCCTCCTGGGGAACATTCGCCGGCTAAAGGGGTCCTTAAAATACACTACCATTTTCCGTTCACCAGTTAGGTAAAAGGCGTTTGCCTCGCTTTATAGATAAATCAACCACCACATCCGTACAATAAAGCTCAAGTATAGAAAAAATAAACATAAGCCTGTTGTGCCACAAGCACAACACAAACATGCCCTAATAAAAAGAAAAAGATAAAGTCACCAAGTGGCTGGTAGATCAATGGCTAGGGGGTGGAGCAAGACGCGTCCTGCCGCGATCAGCACGTCCATCATGCCGCCTAACCGATCAATGTTCAGGTATATATTACTAAGAAGTAATATGTAACTCATTGGCTAATTCAGAAACAAGGATTCACAGTGGAATTGAATTTCTTGTTCATACGAGTATACGACATGATTCGTACTATAGCTACGACTTAGTACTTACCACACAATTTGCACTGCAAAGTGTTGTTTTTCTTCTCCAGAACTCTTATGATATCGTGTACACTAATCTACACCACTATAACCCGGGCGCATCAAAATAAGAGGTGTAACTAATTTAACTTTTCTAGCTGACCCAACACAAATAAATAGTGTGGATCTTTGCTTTTCTCTGGATATACGCATAATTTTTTATATAGAGATCTCTTTTATAGACCTCTTAAAACGAATGTGTTTAAATGAATAATGAATACAAAAGTCATATAAAATGGGAAAATGATGTTTTTTCCTCTGATCAACATATATACTCTGGCACATACATGTGCATTAGAAATTGATTATTTTTTTAGCGCCAACATGCACATTTTGAAAGTGCTAACTATATATATTCTTATGTTCTTCAATATTCATTTTCAGACATAGATGGACAGGCCGTTATGAGGCTCATCTCTGGGACAATAGCTGCAGAAGAGAAGGGCAGAGTCGCAAGGGCCGACAAGGTAATAAAAATGGCTATATACCTATATACTTCCTCTTTCTCTCCATTGGACAACAATATATATACGCTTGATGTGCTATTTAAGCATTATATCTCGTGTTGCATCAACACTCTACATGACTGCATCACCATCGCCTCTGGGAATGATACTGTATCGTCCTCGACAATCAGTTTATCTTGGTATGCTCACCTTACTCTGTGGCCTTTTTACGTTGCAGTTTACCATTTTAATTATTCCACCTTATGATTGTGATCATGAAACCTTAGGTGGCTATGACAAGGAGGACAAGGCAGCAAGGGCTTATGATTTGGCAGCACTCAAGTATTGGGGTACAACAACAACTACAAATTTCCCAGTAAGCAAGTTCTGATACTTTTTTTACGGATGATTTTTCCTTGCATTGCTATTTTTGTATCTGCAAAACATCTCAAGCTATTTTTATTGGAATATAATAGTTTTTTACAATGGCAGATTAATACCTACGAAAAAGAGGTGGATGAAATGAAACATATGACTAGGCAGGAATATATCGCATACTTAAGAAGGTACTATTGCTAGCCGATGTTCATCTCATACTGAACTATCACAGGAGTAAATGGAATATTGCACTATCAATAACTTGATCCAACAAATGCAGGAATAGCAGCGGATTTTCTCGTGGTGCGTCAAAATATCGTGGTGTAACTAGGTATGTTACTAGGTAATTCAGTCTGTTATGTTTTACAGCTAATAATTTATGTCATGTGGAAATAGCTAATGTCCGATATGTACTCTTATAGAATTAGTAGGCATGCATGTAAGTAAACATGTATGTTACATAGTTATCCAAATGGTTGTTATATCTTTATTCAATGTTCTAAGTTCTAACTATATAAGGCTGAGATCTTTACCAGGCACCATCAGCATGGGAGATGGCAAGCAAGAATTGGGCGGGTTGCAGGAAACAAAGATCTCTACTTAGGCACCTTCAGTAAGTTATGATCTGATATAATCAACCCTCTCTTCCGAGCCTATCTAATTGCTAGACTAATGAAGGTCCTTAAGACTAAATTATGACTAGTCATAGTGTTATAGCTCCAAGATCTAAGTCATCAACCAGTACTTATTTAGTTATTTTTTCTTGAACTCTTCGTCTCGTAGAGCTGAAGGTTAGATATTCTATATGTTGCCCTATGGGGCAATAAAATAGTGGTCACTGCATTAACTATGTCCCAAATGTACCTTTTCAAGTTTTTGTCTCAAAGTTGTCTAAGAAAACCTTGGCATGGAGTCAAGGGCAAAGTTGAAAACCCTAGTGATTTGAATCACACACTTGCATCCTAGAGCCGCCTATGTATAGCTGCATGCATGCAATATGAAACGTACATCGTCACAATACATGCATCCTAATCGTGCACATCCTCTCGTACGTCCGTAGGCACCGAGGAGGAGGCGGCGGAGGCCTACGACATCGCGGCGATCAAGTTCCGCGGGCTCAACGCCGTCACCAACTTCGACATGAGTCGCTACGACGTCAAGACCATCCTCGAGAGCAGCACCCTGCCGGTGGGTGGCGCGGCTAGGCGCCTCAAGGAGGCCGCTGATCATCCGGAGGCCGGCGCCACGATCTGGCGAGCCGGCATGGACGGCGCCATCATCTCCCAGCTGACCGACGTCGGGATGGGCGCGTACGCGTCGTACCACCACGGCTGGCCGACCATCGCATTCCAGCAGCCGTCGCCGCTCTCGGTGCACTACCCATACGTCGCCCAGCCGCCCCGCGGGTGGTGCAAGCCCGAGCAGGACGCCACCGTCGCCACGCAAAGCCTGCAGGACCTCCAGCAGCTGCACCTCGGGACCGCCGCTCACAACTATTTCCAGGCATCGTCGAGCTCAACGGTCTACAACGGCGGCGGCGTCGGCGGGTACCAGCAGGGCACCGGTGGCAACGCCTTCTTGATGCCGGCTAGCACCGTTGTGGATGAACAGGGGCACAGCAGCACTGCCGCCAACCAGGGAAGCACCTGCAGCTACGGGGACGAAGAGGGGAAGCTCAATCTTGGGTACGATGCCATGGCGATGGCGAGCACCGGCGCCGACCCATACGCGGCGGCGTCAACTGTGAGCATCGCGAGGGCGAACGGGTACTCCAACAACTGGAGCTCGCCGTTCAGTGGCATGTGATAATGGTGAAGAGGGCAGAAGCTAGTAATAGCGGGATTAATTAGCTAGCTAGAGAATCGAAGTTAGGTCAGGGGTCTTGCTCGTTGTTGCGTTTCGGCTCAGGGTTCCGGCTTAGCTCTTCTTGGCCGGGTGGATGACACTCGTAAAGGTGCTACGCATGCATGCCTTCTGGAAGCTGGTAATGGCAAGTCAGGATAGGTAAAGCTTGTGTCGTTGTAAGTTAATTATCCTGACTTGCTGTTAGTTTTGGGTAGTTTCAGAAGGATCAAGTTAATCCCTAGAGGACAAAAGCTGATCGTGCGATGGCAATAACTTCGTAATTCCAATGATTCGACTTACTTTGGCTTTTCATTTAGTTAGAGCATCTACATCCGACATATGAGAAACGCGTCCGCCGAAAGGGCCTATCACCCTTCAACCCCATACCTCACTTAATCCATATACTATGTCATGCAACTCAAAAGTTACATACTATTCCCTCCCTTCCTTTATATAAGGTGTATTTGTTTTTTAAAAAGTCAAACGTGTGCATGTTTGATCAAGTTTTTAGAAAAATACTCCCTCTGTAAATAAATATAAGAGCGTTTAGATCACTACTTTAGTGATCTAAACGCTCTTATATTCTTTTCGGAGGGAGTATGTCACTATCCACAACCAAATTTATATAGTTTAATCCATCTTGAAAAGTATTTTCATATTTTATTGATTATATATTGTGGATATTGATATTTTTATTCTATAATCTTGGTCAAACTTTTAAATGGTTGACTTGCACGAAAATCAATACACCTTATATTCTGGAATGGAGGGAGTATGCATAGATAAACCTAGCCTAAACTACTCATTGTCAGATATGTACACGACGTCCTGTTGTATATAAAAAATATTGAACATGTTAATCATGTATTTGGAAAATATTAATCATGTATTTAGAAAATGTTAAATGTGTATACATAAAATGTTCCTAATGTATATAAAAATGTACAATATTTATGCAAAAAGTAGACATAAAAAATATATGTTTCAAAGACGGTTAACCATGTATTTCCAAAATGTTAAATATGTATATAATAATTGTTCCTGATGTATACAAAAAAATATACAATGGTATGAAAAAATGTAGACATCAAACAATATAAGTTTTAGAAAATATTACTCATGTATTTGAAAAATGTTAAATGTGTGTATAAAGACTGTTCAGATGCAATAAAAAATGTACAAAGGAAAACAAAGAAAACCAATAAAGATTGAAAACCAAATAAACAAAGAAAACACCAAAAAACAAATAAAATAAGAAAGACACTAAGAAACCAAACAAAGAAACCAATAAAAAACGGTTGAAGAATTGAAAAGGTGGGTGAAAACCAAGAAAACAGGAAAAACAAAAGAAAATTGTGAATAAATAGAGAAAAACAAAAGGAAAGGAAAGATAAAAAATGAAAGGAACGAGTGAAGTATGGCGATAGCAAAGAAACAAACGAAAATGTACCAGTGCGAAACTAACTATAGAGCGCGTAGAAAATCTCCACACGAGGGAAGCATACGGCCCACTACTTTTGACTATCTCCCAGAATTTTGAGATTTTGATCTCCCCAGATTCTTCTAGGATTATAAAAAAAACATGGGTTCAAGATTCAGGAAGAATCTGAGGGGAGGTCCGATTCTCGGGCGCCCCTATGTCTTGCCTATAACGAGATGTAGGGACCCATGTCAAGGCCAGCGCCAGATGGTCCTGCCCATCTTGTGGGAGGCCACAACCTCGTTTCTCTCTCTTCTATTTTTATGATTATGTTTTTATTTTTTACATAAAAATATTCTACACAAATATATTACAAAAAATATTAACCAAGCATTTGAAAAATAATAAATGTGTATAGAGAAAATGTTTCTCATGTATACAAATTATGGAAATGTGTATGGATTTTTTTATCATGTATTTAAATGATAATCGAGCATTTGGAGAAATAATGTTACACAACTATTTGAAAAATATTAATCAAGCATTTAAAAAATAATCATTGTGTACAAACAAAATATTGATCATGTATTCAAAAAAGTTAATTTAACATTTGAAAAAAATTAATCAAACATTCAAAAATTGCTATATATATGTATAGAATAATGTTGGTCATGTATTAAAAAATGTTAAACTTGAATTTAAAAATGTTAAAATGTGTATAAAAAATGTGGATCATGTATTAAAAATGTTAATCTTATATTTGGAAAATATTAATCAAGCATTTAAAAAATATTAAAAACGCGTATAGGAAAAATGTTGATCATGTATTAAAAAAGAATGTTAAACGAGAATTTGAAAAATGTTCTTGATGTGCATGAAAAATGTAGAATGAAAATAAGAAAACGGACAAGAAAACAATGAAAAGCAAAAGAAAACGAAGGAAAACCAAAGAAACAAGTGAAAAGAAATGAAAAAGGTAAAAACCGATAAAGAAACAAAGAAGACAAGAGAAAGTTTTTTTTTTTTGCGAAGACAAGAGAAAGTTGTTAGAAACTGAGAAATAAACGAAAAACCAAAAGTGGAAGGAAAATGAGAAAGCAATAAAACGCTAAAAAACATTAAATAAACAAATAAAAACTAAAAGTATATTGACGAAACTTAGAAACAAAAGAAAACATGAAAAAAAAACACATCAGTGAAGAGATTGACGACTAGTCAACGAGCAATACTCTATTGGGCTGGTCCATAGGCGTGCGCGTCGCAGGAAAGTTTCAGGCGACACAGATGCTAGTCTCGCTATAAGCGATACATAGCATTCATGCCGAAATCATTAATTGAGGAGTATTCCTTCCAAAGATCACTTTCACCCTTTTCAGATTGTGACAAATGTCATGCTGCATGTGCGCCATTTGTGCAACCGGGAGTTTTTCCTTTTTCGTAGATCCATTTATTCAAAACGTTTTATCTCTTAAACTGTACGTCCAAATCTCGAATCATTTTCATCGTTGGGTTTCTCGCATCAGGATCTTCAAAACTACTCCCTCCGTCCCATAGTATAAGAGCGTTTTTGACACTATACTAGTATAAAAAAATGCTCTTATATTATGGGATGGAGGGAGTAGATCCTATGTTGATATTTTTTGATGAACTTTTTTTAACGAAAAAACCATACAAAAAATTAGACAAAAAAACAGAATCGGGAGCATGTGTTTTTCCTTTCCGAACATCGTTTCCAAGAGGCTCAACCATGCCTCTCGCAGAAGGAAAAAAAACCATGCCTCTCACGAAAGGGAAAAAAGCGAAAACACATTTTTTCTGTTTTCAAGAGGCGCGGACATGCATCTCGCGGAAGCAAAACCGTACCTATTGTGGAAGCAAAACCATGTCTCTCACGGAAGGAGAAAAAGAGAAAACATGTTTTTTCCGTTTCTGAGAGGCACGACCGTGCCTCTCATGGAAGCAAAACCGTGTCTCTCATGAAAGGAAAAATGAAGAAGAGAAAACGCGTTTTTCTTTCGTTTTCCAGAGGTACGGTTGGGCCTCTCATGGAAGCAAATCGTGCCTCTCGCGAAAGAAAAAAATACGCGTTTTTATTTATTTTTGAGTGGCACGGCCGTGCCTCTCACGAAAGCAAAACTGTTCGTCTCACGGAAAAAGAAAAAGGGAAAGCATGTTTTTTCCGTCTCCGCCGTGCCTCTTGTGGAAGCAAAAAACATTTTTTTTACGCAAAAGCTAAGAAAGACCGGTGAAAAGCCGAAAAATCCGGAAAAAACTCCATCTAAAAAGTCGAAAATGCGCGCGAAAAATAAAAAGATCCATAGGAAGCGTCCAGAGCACAACACGTGGCGGTGACTGAGCGTGCCAAGTGGCCCTTAGGGAGGCTTCTGAAGGAGGGAACTCCTAGTCGACGCCTTAAGCGCCGGCTAGGAGAACTGGCGCCCACACGCCCGGCTAGTTGGGCCGGCCCGTGAAACGCGTTAAACAATAAACTAGCACGGAACCGCCGCGCCCCCCCCCCCCCCCCCCCCCCTCCACAAAAAAAGTTGTTACTACGGGATTCGAACTCACGTAGTTCGCCTAACTTCCAAACTTGCTAACCACTAGAGCTACCAGCCTTGAGTGATTAGGAACAGCGTGAAACACGAAAAAACATTGTCGCATCGCTATTTTGTTGCACATAACCACATACTGTATCGCGTCAATTTTTTGGGGAAAAAATCATGATTAGAAAAAGTTTGTGGATTTTGAAAATCATCATTTTTTAAGAAAAGTTCACAAAAATTGAAAAAAATCATCAATTTTCAAAAAGTGTTCATCAAATTTGAATAAGTTCATAAATTTTGAAAAAAGATCATAGAAATTGAAAAGAAAATTCACAAATTTGAAAAAAGTTCATCAATTTAAAAAAAGTTCATCAAAATTTAAAAAAGTTCATTCAATTTGGAAAAAAGTTCATCGAATTTTAGAAAAAGTTCATCGAATTTGAAAAAAAGTTCATCGATTTGAAGAAAAAGTTCACGAATTATAATAAAACCATCGAGGCAAGAAGAAGAAAAAGGAAAAAGAAAAAAATAGAATTGAAAACCGAAAAAGGTAAAAGGAAAAATGAAATAAGAAAAGACGTAAAAGGATTTTAGTCATCATGTCAGCCAAGGCGCGGTGGTTACCGCCTATTATCTCGAAGTGGAGGTCGGGAGTTCGATACCCTGCAGGGCGCTCATTTTTTGGTTACATAAAAAGGGAGAGGAAAAAAGCGTGAGATGGGCCGGCCCAACGCGGCGCGCTGCAGACGCCCGTTTGCAGAAATACACATTAACAGGCACTTACAGCGTCAAAATAGGATCCTTCTCTGAAAGAGCGCTCCTTAATTAGCTGATCATCGTCAGAGAAACAACTTTGGTCGACTCTTTGGAAGCTCAAAATACTACCAAAAAGTGCGGGTTTTTGGGTGGAGAATGGTGCGGGGAATTCTTCCCGACTACGCCACACTGCAGCACCGCCATATCAGGACAATCGCTACGTGTGATCTGTGTAAATCTTCGGAAGAAGATTTGATGCACACTCTAGTGCATTGTTCCCATGCAAGGAGCTTTTGGGCAGCGGCACGCGAGGAACTGGATCTCAAACTTCCTCGGCTGCATCCTAGCACTTGGGCAAGAGACATTGTCTTGGATGAGATAACTCTTGATGCTGATAGGTGTAAGATCATCACAGTAATGCATGTGATATGGACTATCAGGAGGGTTTTGACCCTCGACAGTCCAGGTCAATTGTGGCACCTATCTTCGATGAAATTAGGAAAAGATCTACATATTTTTGCCTCCTTTTCGGTTCGGCATGTTATGAGGGATGCTAATATTCCATCAGATTTGTGTGCTAGATTTGCTACTAGTCTTAGTAGTTCGGAGTGCTGGATAGAGGAAAGTCCAGGTTTCCTTGTGAGTAACCTTGTGGCAGATTGTAACCGAATCTCTATTAAGCAATAAAGGTCCCAATTTCTATGTAAAAAAAATAGCTGCTCTCGAATTCATGCCAATTCTTAATTCTAGGAGGCCGAAAGAACTGGGCTGAAAGAAGTGCTTGGTTAAGGGCCTGGCGTGTGTTTTCCCAGCCCAAATTGCCTAATCCCCTCCGCACGGGGGCTAAAGAAATTCGAGTCCACGGAGCCGACACAAAAGCCTATCGCGAGGCGACGGAGCGGCGGCGCCAGAAATCGAGCGGAACCGCGGTGCTGCCGGCGACGCCTCCGACGGTCGCCTCTCTCCGGTAAGCTCCCCATCTCCTCTTCCTCTTCCTCTTCCTCTTCCTCTGACGATGGATCCCTGACCCTCTTCGCCCCCTTCCTCCGCCCCGACGCCGGCGGCTCTCTCCATCTCTCACCTTCTCGCCCTCCTACGGCAGAGGCCTCGCCGCCGCGCGCGCACTTCTCCCCGCTGCCGCCATCGAATCGAACCACAGCTTCCCGGCACCGAACACCACGCACTCCGTCCTCGCCCTGTTCTCCTTCTTGATCTCTTCCTCCGCTCCTCCGGTGAACTCATGTGGAGGAGCAGCTACCACTGCTTCTGCCGTCATCACCTGCGTGGCTTTGTCAACCTCGTCGTTAGAACTCTGGAACTTATCCTCTCCATCGCCACACCCTATCCGTCGTTCCGTGCTGGTACCTCTTCTTGTCGCGAGTTCTGACCTACCCCCAAATCCCCAATCCGACCCAATGCGACTCTAAGCTGCCGCCGTGCCCTCACCTGGCGTCACCGCCGGCGCCTCCCCCTTCCCCTCCACCTCGGCCTCCCACGCGCGTCCCCGTTCTACCTCGTCGCGTCCTTGCTGTCTCAACACCGGCTCGCAATTTTTGCCGTTGGTTCCGAGGTATGACCACTTTGTCACCAGTGAGTTAAAAATTACTGACCTTCAGATAATTTTGGCTGTGAGATGTACAGCATGCACATCATCCTGATCCGCCCCTGACTGCCATCATACTATGAGATTTAGTCATGCGTCCACCACTGGGTTTATCCATGTTAAGAGTTGGAATAATGGACACATTTTGATTACATATTCACTGCTATCCTCCACAGTTTTCTTGTAACCCCTCATAGCCGGATGAGATGGGTTTTTCCGTTAGTTGCCACTGCTCTTGGCTAGGCTAATCGAAAAATTTCATAGTTGCAGATTTTGTCCAAGATCCTGCTTTGCACACGATGCTGCCTTGTCAAGGAATAGCTACCGCGACTGCAAATTCTCAGCTATTTGGATTCCCTGCCGCAAACCGCTATGGATATCCTGCAAGATCATTGGTTTCTTCTAAACAAGCGTTTCTTAAACTGCGGGCACCGGCACTTCGTTGTGACAAGAAAATCCCCCCTTTGAGAGGTATTCATTTTCTTGCTTATGGATATTTTACTCGGGCACAACGCTGTGACTGTACTCTGAGTTCCTGAGCTCTTGTGAAGGAGCTTTTATTTCTACATCATAAACCAGTATTACATAATCTTATATATTTGGCAGCTGAATAAATGTCTGGATATGGTTTGGATGTAATCACATTGTGTTTAAATGCTTAATGATACCATTCACTTGGTGGGCTGAGATTTCCTAGGCTTTCGTGAGTACATAGGCTTTTAATATTGCACAATATCATTGGAGAGCATTGCCTTTTCATGATTTTTATGAAAGCTCTTGAACACTTGTTTCTCAAATGATAAAATGGAAGTACAAAGTTAGCTTAAGAAAGCTTGAGTTAATTTCAAGTTCTTATGGTTTTGCTGGTAGAATAAGGACTGTAATGTGTTAGCTCACTGATAGATGCTATCAATAGAGTATATCAGGGATATTCTATATCTTGTTATATTATTCCCAAAGATCCAATGTGCTTGATGGCCCCTGTGTTACTGTTTCTCTAAATATGAGGAAGGACGAAGATTTGGGAGCACCAATCTGTTAATGCAAAACGTTACTGCAGTTGTGCTTGTACATATTCACAATGTGGTAGGATTGGCATTACACCCTACTGTTCGTGATGCATGAAAAAAAATATTAGACTTGAAAGCAAGAGAAGTTTCTAGTACAGTGCAGTTAAATTGTACAAGTATGGTGCAGAAAATTCTACATAATGCATGGATTGACAATATCTGGCCTGCAGATCATGTCATGTCTATTGTCTTTATAATATGAAGTTACAAGCAAAATATTTCATATTAACACATAATGGTATCTTGAAATTCAACTTGTATTACAAGTATACAGATGCATAGTTATCATGAATATAACTTCCACATTATTTTTTATTTGCTCTTTCCTGAACAGTGAATTCTATGTGCTAACATTACTTATTAATATTTTGGGTAACTCAATTATATTTATCCATAGTTGTTATTATGCCAACCTTGCCTTACAAGATATTTCTTACTTTCAGCTTGTTTTGATTTTTCCGCTCGTGCTGTATCTTCATCCCTTGTAAACTATGATTCTGTAATGGGCAACAATCCCTTCAAGCCATTGCCATCAATCCGCAGCTCGCACCCAAGATCTCAAGTTAGTTGTCAGGCATCTTTAGCGTCATTCAGCTACCCTGAGCTATCTTCTAAACCTAAATGGTGGTGGAGGACCCTGGCATGTGTACCTTATCTTCTACCACTGCACAACATGTGGTCGCACGCAGATGCCGTGTACCAGCTTCATCCATACTTGCAACAGTTTGGGCTGTTTTATGCCTTCATTGATACAATGGCATTAGTCCCTGGATGGCTTTTCCTGATGATCTTCATGACTGTCTACTTCTTTGTGGTGAGACGGAAGTGGTCTCCGCACTTTCTGCGGTATCACATCATATTGGCCATTCTTCTTGACACGGGCTCTCAGGCTCTGGCGACCATGTGCAACTGGAATCCAAGCATCGTCTTTCAGGGTAAACCAATGGCGTATTTCTGGATGACACTGGCCTTCATTCAGATCTTCACAGTTGTTGAGTGTATGAGGTGTGCGCTTTCAGGAATGTATCCTAACGTTCCATTCATATCCCACACAGCGTTCATCCATTCTGATCTGAACCTGTTCAGGTAATTGGCTAGTGCAAATGTGCATCTGGAAATGTAAGAGGGGTTAAGGAACTTTGTGTGAGATAGAGAACTAGCTGAGGCAAAAATGGTTTGGAAGTGTATTTTGGGACATAAGAAGGGGATGCACGTATATGCAATCATCACGGGTAATTGTAGTAGCTTCTCAGGACTCTGCAGTGTTGGCAGTGTTATACTGCATGTTTTCATGAAGTTCCAGGGGACACCTGACTTCAAATTTTGTGTGTGGCTTGGTTTGTAAACGACAAGCAATTCGAAATGATGTTTAATTTGACCAGTATGCTTATGTTGGAGCTCCTTATTGTGTTTCCTTTGAGCTGTTGAGCCATTTAACTCTGGCAATCTTAAATTTCAAGAATGACATGTTAAGCCGTTCACCATGGCATAATTGCTTCTGAACACCTTTGGTAAATGACCACCATGCCATAATTACTGGAGGAAAGTGTAATCAGTAGAGGTGAATGTGTACTTGCAGGTTGCTTATTTTGCCGCCCCTTAAACGCAGGCTAGAATCTGCCGCAGCTAATACAAGTTTTTGCACGACACAGGCCCCGATATGTTGTTGTAGTTGTTTTGAAGTTGAAACCGAGATGAGTTGGTGTATTAATCTGGACCGTACATCACATTAGAGTTGAATAAATTCAGATATCCCATGGTTGACGCCTCACGTTTTCTCGTATGTTCAGAATCATCACGATATTATAAAGAAAAGAAGTTAGCTAGCCAAACAAGATTTTCATAATCCACCACACATGAAGTCTAATAAGTCACCTCTCTATGTAGTGTGCTATAACAAATATATTTGGATAGCTTATACTATTGTGAAGATCTACAGAGTTACAAAATCAAAATGTTGTATAATTAGATTATCTTACCACTATATTTGGTTGTGACATTTGCCAGAAAAGTAAAGTCAATTTCATTTCGCTCAGGTACTCTCCTTTAGCTATGGCTACAAAACGGAAACGTCGAAAAAGTGTATGAATGAAGAGAATAAATCGGATTGCCGCAACTTGATGCTCAATAGCGCTGCTAGCCCTGCTATTAGTTCAACAACCCTGTATTTCTAATCTCAGTCCTCAGACTTTCAGATCAAGCTCAGACTGCGATGACAGTATGCCGTGCTTCTGTGTTTTCTCGCTGATTGGTATGTAAACCTGCCGCTCTTTGCCTCCTGGTTTGGACGACGCATTCCCGTACCAAATCATGCCAATAACAGCTATGGTCATGCCAAGTGCGACATGGAAATTAAGGCCCTCTTTTCCGAAGAAGAAAAAACCCAGGGTCAGCACGAGAATAGTCTTCATGTGGCCTAGAACTTGAAACGAGACAGCTGTGAATCGTCCGATGCATATGAACTGGCTTAGATTGGTACCAACAGCAATTATGCACGACAATACAATGAAGAACTGAAAAAAGAGTGAAAAAGGAAACATTAGTCCCCAGTTTACTCTGGTAAAAGTATTTTAGGTCACACAACTATCAACCAAGAGAACGGGTACAAACCAAACCATGTGTCCCATGCTCATATCCTAGAATTTCAAGTAACTGTAGTACTTTATATATCAAGAAGCATATATGAACGTTCTGCCATTGACAGTAGAACTTCACTAGCTAGTCTAAATCAGGCATACTTGACCTATATGCTTCTATATTATTTGAAGCAGCTCCTGTATTGTAATGTGACATATTTTAGCATTTCAAACGGCATCACATGTTAGCTTATGAAATACTATTTAGAGGGTTGATCTGTACGATCTGTTTTTGTAAGATCCGTTTACTTCACAATAATCAAGAGGAAACAAATATACACAAAGATGACTACTGAGAGTGACATTTTCTGTACTGAACACTAGATTATACCTGGGATAATACAAAACTGAAAATCATACAGATTGCAGTTACCCTCATATCAAACATCACTTCTCAGCAGTAATATATTCATAGTGACAGACATGTTATCCTGATCCCCCGATGATCATTAAAAGCCTACAGATATAGATTATAATGCTACAAGAACTGGCGAGGACTAGATAAGTTTCTGATGCAGCAAATTTATAAAGAAATAAGAAACAAACTGATTCAGAATAAAGCATCACGTACCGTAACTACCATGGTATAATCAAAAGTATCAACTCTTTTGTCAGTCAACCATAAATCCACAAAAGGACCAAATATTAACAACGACACTGCCTGAGCAGGAGCAGTATGACCCAAGAGGTTGAATGAGCCAAGCGAGTACTTCCGTTGAAGATGATGAACATACTGCAGGAAAAAAAGAACGGTAGATACATCACACATCCCATTAGGACAAGGCCTGCTAGGAATGTGCACAAACAAGGTACAATTCAAGCACCCAGGATACTCACATGCTGTTGTAGTGCAGTGCTCCAGACCGCTATTATTGCAGCTATCAACCCTTGAGAGTTCACACTAACATCAGTTACAGTACACACAGCAACACCAACTAGGACAAGCATTATACTGAGTTTTGTATCTCTTGAGTAACGAACTTTGTCAAAGAGGATTTCTAGAAAACACAAAACTGGAATGATACACAACTTGGCAATCTGAAACAGCAGAAAGTGCAATTTAGTATATGCATTACATTCTAACATTGAATAGAATTTAGTTACTCTCTTCACCTGATAGAATCCAACAGAGTTCCACATCAAGCTAACATTCATCCCAACAATTGATAAGTTTGCAAAGAAGACAAATTTTACTAGTTCTGGCAATGGTAAGTAGGATGGCTGAATATATCCCAACCATTTCATTACTGATGTCATCAAGGTCGTGGTTAGGAAATGCAGCCCAGTTAACGTTGTAGCTGTACAAGCAAACCATGGCACACAACATTAGTAGAAGAAATCTGATACATTTGCTGCATAACCACAGTTAGTTATAGATCAGTGATAACACACGTGAAGAAAGTTGAACGTCTGAGCATTGTCTCACCAAAGCTAAAACCATGTGTAGCCATTAAGGCCTTGTTGACCATGATTATACCAACAGATGTCACAACATTGAACATCCATGCTCCAGCATCTAATGCTGCTTTTCTCTCTGCCTTGCTTCCTGGTGCCACACCCATACTTTCTTCTCATGTAGGGTGTAATCCAATTTTCTAAGTAGCGGAGAGTGCACCTTCAGTAGCAATTGCAATCAACACATTAGTTTGATAACTACATGAGTATAAATAAAACTCAGCATCCCACAAAAATCTTAAGGTCCCAACCTTTGTTTTCAAAGATTTGTTAATATTAGTATAGAGCAGCTCCCTAATGTGGTGTATGTGAAATGGAGTTCAAGAATGGATGCATGAACTCTGATGTTAAGACCACAAGTGAGGCCTGGAAAAGATACAAATTGCACACTAAACAAATAAGGCACATGGCATCAGTACAAAGTAACTAGCACCAGCAATTTATTGGAGAGTCCATATCATATTGTAGCTGGATCTGCGACTTTGTAGCTTTATAAATTTAAAGCCTTTGAACAGAGCTAAAATAAGTGAACTGCACAAGTGGTGTAATGCGACAAAAGAAAACCAGGAGGTTAATCCACTACATGTAGCAACATATGGATTATTGCTCCCACCAGGCCAATTCAAGACGATAGATGACTCAATACAAAATTATACTTTTTCGGCATCAGAGCTGATCAAATTCATGCGATTTGTCTAAAACCTACTGATTTCTAAAAACATGAAGTTGGTTATAAATGATTAAACTTCCTCACATAAACGGCATTTAAGTTTAACAGGTCGGTGGTGCATTACGCAACGAACACAGGGAATCAGGACCTAACACAGGGCCTGGGGGCTCAGTTGAACCCCCGATTTCTCTTGGAGGATGAACTGCAATTAGTACTCTAGTATGCAGAAAACACATCTGCACCGAATGCTGGATCGGGGTGCCCATTCCAGAAAGAAAGTTAGGGTTCGTCACCTACAAAAGAAATCAATCCATTTCCGGGTAGATTTCCGCTCCACGCCTGTCCAGTAGGGAGAGGTGGAGAACGGCGGCTTTGAGATCAGAATTCCTTCGAGGTGGCGCGCTATGGTGGAAGGATGCCGGTGTTCGGCGGAGAGGGTTCGGTGGACGGTGGCCTGGGTAGAGGATTCGACGACGGTAGCCCGGGGGAGAGGAAAAGGAAGGAAATGAAGTCTGGAGGAGTGAGGGCCTGAGCGAGGTATTTTTCGCTTTTTAGGAATGTGGATGTAAAAGGAGAAACTTGTAGGGCCAATTTTATAAGTTTATCACTACAGAGTTAGAGTATTTTTATTGCATTGAAGAAAGGAGATTTATTTATTAAACCGGATGAGTTTGATCTCGAATGCATAAGTTTACAATCTCCTCTGTGTCGGACCTTAACCACACCATTTTTTAGGGATAATGCGTCCCAATGTCATTAACTCACGGTTAACTACATTCTGATCACGCCTCATAGATGTGATTTCAAACGTTCTACCTAGTCCTGGCCATCTCCGGCCCGGCCCTGTCGGCCCACCCAGGCCCGGCCCTAAAATCCAGGGCCTAGGCTCGATGGGCTTGCCCATGGGCCGGGCTTGGGCCTGAATTTTGAGCCCACCAGTAGGGCCTGGACGGGCTTGGGCTTGGCAAATTAGCATTTTAAGGAAGAGGCCCAGCCCACGGCCCTAAACCCTAAGGGCTTTTTACCAGATGGGCGGGGCTTGGGCTTGAAAAATAGGCCCGATGGTAGGGCCTAGGAGGGCCCGGGCCTCAGTTTTCTGCCGTGGGCTTTTTTAGGCCCGACCCATGGCCAGGACTAGTTCTACCCCAGTTAGCATGCTCCTCACCTCCTAATCTAGGGTAGCCATGCAGACTTGTTTATTTCCGTCTGTCTAATCATATTGCGGCAATAAAGCCATCAGTTTCCATAATGTAAGGTAGAGTGCTCCACTTCCATCGCAATGTGAGGCCCTCCTTGCATGCTTTTGTTTTCGCTTTCTGGGCACTCATCTAGCTGAACAAATGGCGGCAAGACGAGAATACGTATTTTCCGTGATGTCTGTAAGAATCATGCCCGCACCATCGTTACCTTCAGACTCGGAGTATGTGTCGTCCATATTTAGTATCAACTAGCCCGTAGGCGGTGACTTCCATTGTTCTGGAGGGTGACCTTGGGGTGCAATCTTCCTTGAGCTAGTGCATGAACCACTGCCATACGAAATCACCATCTTCTCTCCTGCAACATCAACCATCTAGTATTGTTGATGCAAAGAAACGAGTCGATGTAGCTCCCTAGAAATCGACGCGACGCCTCAATGGGGGTGTAGGCATGAGACGAACCACTTCATTCCTAATGTACCATGACCACCACAAAATCATGGGCAGGGGAGCCACTCGTCTTCAATGCATGTGTCGTGATGAGGTGTAGTAGCCATTCGTGCTTGGTGGTGACGGCGTTCTTCAGATGCGGCTTCGTCCTGTCATGCGTCATGGCTTCCCAAAAGCCCACCACCAATGGGTATCTGTAGAAGACATGGAAGGAGTTCTCTCGTTCCATCCTGCAGACACGATAAATTGTAGAGACCTCGAGATATTGTTAAACTTTGTTGTCCATAGTGGAATTAGTTGCTAGCCTCCCAGAGAACATGTGTACCTTGGGAGGGGGGAAGGGCAACCCCACAATACCTTCCAGACAACACGACGATCATCTAATGCCTTGCTCGTGGCGCACATATATAGAGGTGCGAAAATGCTCCTAGAGAGCGAGCCGATATGTCAAACGGGAGGTGAATACTCCATTCAGCCCACGCCACGACATCCTCATACCTAGGGTTAGCTAGGTCTAGGGGTTTCACTCCAGCATCTCGATCATTTTCAGGACCCTCCCTTCTAATGGGCTTGCATGTACGTAGAAGGATAAAAATTATGACATCATCAAAGTTCCTCCCATATTCCAAAAAAATCAAAAAAATCTATATATTCTATTTTTAAAGGACTTTTATTACTCAATAATCGATATTACAATCATGTTTACATAAACGAACAATGTCGTCTAGGCCGGGCACAAGCCAAATTGCAGTCTGGCGCTGGAATCTACCAAAGTTTGCCATATAATGACTAGTAGTATTTCGCTAACGTCATATGTGAGTAATACAAGTTCTTTAGCCCTTCACACGATATTTGATCTCATGGATGAGGAGTGCATAACGATGATCGATTACGCTCCACACTTTTTCTCATGTTATTAGCTTCTAGGCAATGAGATTCAGTGTGAATGTCCAAGCGAAAGTGTAAGTTATCGACCAGAGGGGGTGAATGGGAGATTTTTAATAAATTATTCAAAGATGTGAGTTCTTTGAAGAAGAAGAACACGAAGAGTAACTAAACAGAAGATAGACTACAATATGCACGCAAATCAGAGTAGCGACAAAGTCATCATGACGAAATAGAACATGCATAGAAAGTAACTGATCATACAAACATGCAAGAACAAAGTAATATGAACTAAATAATGCAAAACTAGAGACAAACAGAACAAGGCGTGAACTGATGAAATTTTGAAAGTTTTCAGACAAAGTCTTCAAGAGGAGGGAGACAAATTCTAACACATATGCGGAAATTAAGGAGTTGAAGAAATAGAACTAGATTGCTCGATGAAGACAATGGATTTGTTTGACCAATACCAGTTGTTGCGACAACTGTGCGTCTGGTTAGGGAGGCTTGCGATTTAACTCGGAAGACGCATAGTCTTCACCTTATTCCTCTTAAGCTAAGTCACTTAGACCTCGCCTAATAACTCATGGTAAGTCTTCAAGGTATACTTCCAAATCCTTCACAGACTCATTCTATGGCACTCCATAAATTCTTCTTGGGTGCTCAGAACATGACACCTAACCGTTTAGAAGATCATAGTATTCTAAGGTAACAAGCATCAGATCACACAGGAAATCTCCTTAGTGATGCTAAATCACTTTTGCTTTGGGTGTATGGGTTTGTCCTCACTTAGGATTCTCTCAGATTCGTCAAAGGATGTGTTGCTCTAGTTGATGTTGGAAATATTGTTGGGAAACGTAGTAATTCAAAAAAAGTTCCTACGATCACGCAAGATCTATCTAGGAGATGCATAGCAACGAGAGGGGAGAGTGTGTCCACGTACCCTCGTAGACCGAAAGCGGAAGCGTTAGTTAACATGGTTGATGTAGTCGAACATCTTCACGATCCAACCGATCCAAGTACCGAACGTACGGCACCTCCGTGTTCAGCACATGTTCAGCACGACGACGTCCCTCGAGCTCTTGATCCAGTAGAGGGTTGAGGGAGAGTTCCGTCAGCACGACGGTGTGGCGACGGTGTTGGTGATGTGATCCGCGCAGGGCTTCGCCTAAGCACTACGGCAATATGACCGAGGTGGTAAACTGTGGAGGAGGGCACCGCACACGGCTAAGAAACAACGGTTGTGTCTTTGGGGTGCCCCCTGGCCACGTATATAAAGGAGGAGAGGGAGGAGGCCGGCGGCCATGAGGGGGCGGGCCAAGGGGGATCCCAACTAGGATTCCCAATCCTAGTTGGACTCCCTTTCCTATTCCAAGAGGGGGAAGGAGGGAAGGAGAGGGAGAGGGAGAGGAAAGAGGGGGTCGCGCCCCTCCCCTTAGTCCAATTCGGACTGCCCTTGGGGGGGCGCGCGCCACCCTGTGGGTTTCCCACTCCTACTCCCTTATGGCCCATTAAGGTCCATAACTTCCCCGGGGGGTTCCGGTAACCCCTCGGTTCCCCGATAAATATCTGAATCCCGAAATCTTTCCGGTGTCCGAATACCTTCGTCCAATATATCAAGGGCCAATTTCAGTTCTGCCCCTAACTCGAACCCACTACTCGGTTTTGCCCCTCCGCCGTTAGTGTCACTTATAGAAATGCCCTTTTGCGCCGTTACCGTCCGGTCAAAGGACTTTGACCATCCAGAAAAAATAGCAAAAAAATCAAAAAAATTTGAAATTTTGTGGGATCGAAGATAGTCATGTCCGCAAGACGCGTGCAAATTTTTGTGTTGGTTGGACACTCCGGGAGCTGGTGGCAAAGGAAAACAAAAATAATTTATGCCTATGAACAGTAAATTCGTAAAAAATAGCAACAAAATTTAAAAAATGAACTTTTTTGGCTTCAAAGAGGCTTGAGTGCACAAGGTGCTTGCAAGTTTTGGTGATCAAATGACGTACGAGGCGCTCTAGAGAAAAAAAACAAAATAGTGCATTTTTTCAAAGTTTTTTTGAGCTAAAATTTGTTTTTTTATCCACGAGCTCCTACGGTGTCCAAACACAACAAAAATGTGCACACATATTGCGCACCTCAGTATTCTTCGATCCCACAAAATTATTTTTTCGATTTTTTTAATTTTTTCGAATTTACTATTCACATGCGTACAAAATTTATGTTTTCCTTTGCCACGAGCTCCTAGGGTGTCCGAACGGCTTGAAAATTTGTACACACCTTGAAGACATGAGTATATTCGATCCCACAAAGTTTCATTTTTTTTATTTTTTTGCTATTTTTTCAGAACGGTCAAAACCCTTTGACCAGACGGTAACGGCATAGAAGGGCATTTCTATAAGTGAAACTAACGGCGGAGGGGCAAAACTGAGCATACCTAAAAATTAGCGGCAAAACTGACCATTTCGAGACTCCTCGTCATGTCCGTGATCTCATCCGGGACTCCGAACAAACTTCGGTCACCAAAACACATAACTCATAATACAAATCGTCATTGAACGTTAAGCGTGAGGACCCTACGGGTTCGAGAAGTATCTAGACATGACCGAGACACTTCTCCGGTCAATAACCAATAGCGAACATGGATGCTCATATTGGCTCCTACATATTCTACGAAGATCTTTATCGGTCAAACCGCATAACAACATACGTTATTCCCTTTGTCATCGGTATGTTACTTGTCCGAGATTCGATCGTCGGTATCATCATACCTAGTTCAATCTCGTTACCGGCAAGTATCTTTACTCGTTCCGTAATGCATCATCCCGTAACTAACTCATTAGTCACATTGCTTGCAAGGCTTATAGTGATGTGCATTACCGAGAGGGCCCAAAGATACCTCTCCGATACATGGAGTGACAAATCCTAATCTTGGTCTATGACAACTCAACAAACACCTTCGGAGACACCTGTAGAGCATCTTTATAATCACCCAGTTAAGTTGTGACGTTTGATAGCACACAAGGTGTTCCTCCGATATTCGGGAGTTGCATAATCTCATAGTCAAAGGAACATGTATAAGTCATGAAGAAAGCAATAGCAATAAAACTAAACGATCATAATGCTAAGCTAACGGATGGGTCTTGTCCATCACATCATTCTATAATGATGTGATCTCGTTTATCAAATGACAACACATGGCTATGGTTAGGAAACTTAACCATCTTTGATTAACGAGCTAGTCAAGTAGAGGCATACTAGGGACACTCTATTTTGTCTATGTATTCACACATGTACTAAGTTTCCGCTTAATACAGTTCTAGCATGAATAATAAACATTTATCATGATATAAGGAAATATAAATAACAACTTTATTATTGCCTTTAGGGCATATTTCCTTCAGTCTCCCACTTGCACTAGAGTCAATAATCTAGATTACATAGTAATGATTCTAACACCCATGGAGTCTTGGTGCTGATCATGTTTTGCTCGTGGAAGAGGCTTAGTCAACGGGTCTGCAATATTCAGATCCGTATGTATTTTGCAAATCTCTATGCCCTCCTTGACTTGATCGCGGATGGAATTGAAGCGTCTCTTGATGTGTTTGGTTCTCTTGTGAAATCCAGATTCCTTCGCCAAGGCTATTGCTCCAGTATTGTCACAAAAGATTTTTATTAGACCCGATGCACTAGGTATTACACCTAGATTGGATATGAACTCCTTCATCCAGACTCCTTCATTTGCTGCTTTTGAAGCAGCTATGTACTCCACTTCACACGTAGATCCCGCCACGACGCTCTGCTTGGAACTGCACCAACTGACAGCTCCACCATTCAATATGAATACGTACCCGGTTTGTGACTTAGATTCATCTGGATTAGTGTCAAAGCTTGCATCGACGTAACCATTTACGACGAGCTCTTTGTCACCTCCATAAATGAGAAACATATCCTTAGTCCTTTTCAGGTATTTCAGGATGTTCTTGACCGCTGTCCAGTGATCCACTCCTGGATTACTTTGTTATCTCCCTGCTAAACTTATAGCAAGGCACACATCAGGTCTGGTACACAACATTGCATACATGATAGAACCTATGGCTGAGGCATAGGGAATGACTTTCATTTTCTCTCTATCTTCTGCAGTGGTCGGGCATTGAGTCTGACTCAACTTCACACCTTGTAACATAGGCGAGAACCCTTTCTTTGACTGATCCATTTTGAACTTCTTCAAAACTTTTATCAAGGTATGTGCTTTGTGAAAGTCCAATTAAGCGTCTTGATCTATCTCTATAGATCCTGATGCCCAATATATAAGCAGCTTCACCGAGGTCTTTCATTGAAAAATTCTTATTAAAGTATCCTTTTATGCTATCCAGAAATTCTATATCATTTCTGATCAACAATATGTCATCCACATATAATATCAGAAATGCCACAGAGCTCCCACTCACTTTCTTGTAAATACAGGCTTCTCCAAAAGTATGTGTAAAACCATATGCTTTGATCACACTATCAAAGCGTATATTCCAACTCCGAGAGGCTTGCACCAGTCCATAAATGGATCGTTGGAGCTTGCACACTTTGTTAGCACCTTTAGGATCGACAAAACCTTCTGGTTGCATCATATACAACTCTTCTTTAAGATATCCATTAAGGAATGCAGTTTTGACATCCATTTGCCAAATTTCATAATCATAAAATGCGGTAATTGCTAACATGATTTGGACAGACTTAAGCATCGCTACGGGTGAGAAGGTCTCATCGTAGTCAACTCCTTGAACTTGTCAAAAACCTTTCGCAACAAGTCGAGCTTTGTAAACAGTAACATTACCGTCAGCGTCAGTCTTCTTCTTGAAGATCCATTTATTCTCTATTGCTTGCCGATCATTGGGCAAGTCAACCAAAATCCACACTTTGTTCTCATACATGGATCCCATCTCAGATTTCATGGCCTCAACCCATTGCCATTTCGCGGAATCTGGGCTCATCATCGCTTACTCATAGTTCATAGGTTCGTCATGGTCTAGTAACATGACTTCCAGAACAGGATTATCGTACCACTCTGGTGCCGAACGTACTCTGGTTGACCTACGAGGTTCGGTAGTAACTTGATCTGAAGTTCCATGATCATCATCATTAGCTTCCTCATTAATTGGTGTAGGAATCACTGAAACTGATTTCTGTGATGAACTACTTTTCAATTCGAGAGAAGGTACTATTACCTCATCAAGTTCTACTTTCCTCCCACTCACTTCTTTCAAGAGGAACTCCTTCTCTAGAAAGGATCCATTCTTAGCAACGAATATCTTGCCTTCAGATCTGTGATAGAAGGTGTACCCAATAGTCTCCTTTGGGTATCCTATGAAGACACATTTCTCCGATTTGGGTTCGAGCTTATCAGGTTGAAGCTTTTTCACATAAGCATCACAGCCCCAAACTTTAAGAAATGACAACTTAGGTTTCTTGCCAAACCACAGTTCATATGGTGTCGTCTCAACGGATTTAGATGGTGCCCTATTTAACGTGAATGCAACCGTCTCTAAGGCATAACCCCAAAACGATAGTGGTAAATCGGTAAGAGACATCATATATCGCACCATATCTAATAAAATACGGTTATGACGTTTTGACACACCATTACGCTGTGGTGTTCCAGGTAGCGTGAGTTGCGAAATTATTCCACATTGTTTGAAATGAAGACCAAACTCATAACTCAAATATTCACCTCCACGATCAGATCGTAGAATTTTCTTGTTACGATGATTTTCCACTTCACTCTGAAATTCCAAATGTTTTAGACTTATGTTTCATTAAGTAGATATACCCATATCTGCTCAAATCATCTGCGAAGGTCAAAAAATAACGATACCCGCCGCGAGCCTCAACACTCATTGGACCGCATACATCATTATGTATTATTTCCAACAAGTCAGTTGCTCGCTCCATTGTTCCGGAGAACGGAGTCTTAGTCATCTTGCCCATGAGGCATGGTTCGCAAGCATCAAGTGATTGCAAAAGCCCATCGGCATGGAGTTTCTTCATGCGCTTTACACCAATATGACCTAAACGGTAGTGCCACAAATAAGTTGCACTATCATTATTAACCTTGCATCTTTTGGCTTCAATATTATGAATATGTGTATCACTACAATCGAGATTCAACAAAAATAGACCACTCATCAAGAGTGCATGACCATAAAAGATATTACTCATATAAATAGAACAACCATTATTCTCTGATTTAAATGAATAACCGTCTCGCATCAAACAAGATCCAGATATAATGTTCATGCTCAACGCTGGCACCAAATAACAATTATTCAGGTCTAAAACTAATCTCTACGGTAGATGCAGAGGTAGCGTGCCGACGGCGATCACATCGACTTTGGAACCATTCCCCACGCGCGTCGTCACCTCGTCCTTAGCCAATCTTCGTTTAATCGTAGCCCCTGTTTCGAGTTGCAAATATGAGCAACAGAACCAGTATCAAATACCCACGCGCTACTACGAGCATTAGTAAGGTACACATCAGTAACATGTATATCAAATATACCTTTCACTTTGCCATCCTGCTTATCCGCCAAATACTTGGGGCAGTTCCGCTTCCAGTGACCTGTCCCTTTGCAATAGAAGCACTCAGTCGCAGGCTTAGGTCCAGACTTGGGCTTCTTCACTTGAGCAGCAACTTGCTTGCCGTTCTTCTTAAAGTTCTCCTTCTTCCCTTTGCCCTTTTTCTTGAAACTAGTGGTCTTGTTAACCATCAACACTTGATGCTCCTTCTTGATTTCTACCTCCGCAGCCTTTAGCATCGCGAAGAGCTCGGGAATTGTCTTATCCACCCCTTGCATATTATAGTTCATTACGAAGTTTTTATAGCTTGGTGGCAGTGATTGAAGAACTCTGTCAATGACACTATCATCACGAAGATTAACTCCCAGTTGAGTCAAGTGGTTGTGGTACCCAGACATTCTGAGTATATGTTCACTAACAGAACTATTCTCCTCCATTTTGCAGCTATAGAACTTATTGGAGACTTCATATCTCTCAATTCGGGCATTTGCTTGAAATATTAACTTCAACTCCTGGAACATCTCATATGCTCCATGATGTTCAAAACGTCTTTGAAGTCCCGATTCTAAGCCGTAAAGCATGGCACATTGAACTATCGAGTAGTCATCAGCTTTGCTCTGCCAGACGTTCATAACGCCCGGAGTTGCTCCTGCTGCGGGTCTTGCACCTAGCGGTGCTTCAAGGACGTAATTCTTTTGTGCAGCAATGAGGATAATCCTCAAGTTACGGACCCAGTCCGTGTAGTTGCTACCATCATCTTTCAACTTAGCTTTCTCTAGGAATGCGTTAAAATTCAAAGGAACGGTAGCACGGGCCATTGATCTACAACAACATAGACATGCAAAAACTATCAGGTACTAAGTTCATGATAAATTAGAGTTCAATTAATCATATTACTTAAGAACTCCCACTTAGATAGACATCCCTCTAGTCATCTAAATGATCACGTGATCCATATCAACTAAACCATGTCCGATCATCACGTGAGATGGAGTAGTTTTCAATGGTGAACATCACTATGTTGACCATATCTACTATATGATTCACGTTCGACCTTTCGGTCTCAGTGTTCCGAGGCCATATATGCATATGCTAGGCTCGTCAAGTTTAACTTGAGTATTCTGCACATGCAAAATTGGCTCGCACCCGTTGTATGTGAACATAGAGCCACTACAAAAAAAATACACTTCCGTGATGATACGTGTTTGTCACAGTAGGTCGCGTTTTTTGTCATGCATGTACATCCATGACAAATTTATGACAGAATCAAGATAGTCATACCTGTGCTGTCGTAGAAGTGTTCCATGACATTACCAAAATTATCATCACGGAAGTGTCCACTTCCATGATGATAAATCGCGCGTCACAGAAGTGCTTTCGTCAAGGGTGACCGACACGCGGCATCCACCGTAACGGAACGCCGTTAAGCTATCGGGTCGGGTTTTGGATCCGATAACCCGTTAACAGCCCCGACCAATGGGGATTTTCCACGTGTAAAATCATCATTGGCTGGAGGAAACACGTGTCGGCTCACCGTTGGGACAGATGTCATCCGCTCATTGGACCGAAGGCGCCTATGATACGGCGACACGTGGCACGGTCCAATAGAGGCCCATTCCTATGAAAAGGCTGGCCCGTTTGACTTGGTCAAAAGGTGGCGGGCCGGCCCACGGAAAGCCTGTTAACGGCCTGTTCGCATATAGCCCATTTACAGCCCGCTAACCCAGGGCCCGTTACGCCCTATCCGAATTAGGCCCAGTAGCGTCATCTGGGCCGTCCAATATGATTCAGCCCATTTTAACTTCCGGCCCATGTGTGGCCCATGACTTCTTTCGGCCCATATGAGGACCTTTGTAACTCTTGGCCCATTAACGGCCCGTGGTGAAACTGGCCCGTAATGAACAGTGTATCACTTTATACCCATTAACGGCCCGTTATTCCATTGGGCCATTTCCAGCCCAAGTTATCTTTCGGCCTTCTCAGGGCCCATTGATTCTTGGGCTCATTTGCAGCATTCGGTTACATACGGCCCGTTACTGTCATTTTCTGCTTGTGGGCCAAATTCAGCCCGTCGTTACAGTCGGCCCGTTTGCGGACCGTTAATACGTTGGGCCGTTTTCATGTAAAAAAAGCCGTTGGGCTGTTTTCATAGAGTTATCAAATACGGCCTATTAACGGCCCGTTATGGTCCACGAATAGTACGGCCCATGATTGGCGAAATGATGATACGCCCGTAGAAGGCCCATGGATCCTACGGCCCTTGTGAGGCCCATGGATAGTACGGCCCGTAGAAGGCCCATGGATCCTATGGCCCGTAGAAGGCCCATGGACCCTACGGCCCGTAGAAGGCCCATGGACCCTAAGGCCCGTATAGAAGGCCGATGGATCCTACAACTGGACGAAGGCCCATGGATCATACGGCCTGCAGGAGGCCCATGGTTACAACAGTCCGTGTGTTGCCACGATTATTTTGGCCTAGTTACCAAAAATAGGCTATTGTGGCCACTAGAAAAAAACAGAAAAAGAACTGCAGTGACTACAAGCAAACAACTAAACAAGACAACAAGGAAATAAATAAGCAAGCAATTAACGCTAGCCTATTACCGCTATTACACATATTACATCCACTGGGCATCAAAGTTCGCCACCAGTGCAAATATAGGGAACAAAGCAGCACATTACATACACTGGCCGTCAAAATTGGCCACCAGTGCAAATAAACACTACAGCAAAACAAGAGCATAACTGAAACAACTTCAGAAGAGCTCAAGAAACGTTATCCTGGGTATCCACCATGCTGGCAATAAGCTTAGCAAGATGATTAGCTTTGTCCTGTTTGGCGCTAAAATCCTCCAACGCTTGCTGTTGCACCAGAAAGTATGCATCTGAATGCTCCGGGGACTTCTGCAGTCCTTCCGCTTCTTGTCGCAGCACAGCTGATCGATGTCTTTCAGCTTGTAGTTGAGACTCAAGAAACCGAACTGATTCAGACAGTGAGTTTGAATTGTTTGTGCAAGCGGTAGTGGCCAGTAACTCGAACACTAAACCAAGACAGGACTTTGGGGTTGTCTCGCTGTCTTCAAGATAGTCTTCCTTAGCTGTTTTATCAGCTTTGTTGGAGACCAACAAGGATGTGTCACTATCCTGAACCTTATCTGCATTACTTCCTTTACCATTGCTTAATAAGGCACTCTTCCCCAATATTCTGTCAGCATTCTAAAAGAAGAAACAAGCAGACACATAACAAGTTTAGCATGTACTAGTATATGAAACTCATTTCGGTGAACCAGTTCATTAGTAAGGTGGACAGGATTAAACTACCAAGTCTTCTATTGCCAAGTACTAGTACATAATAAAAGCATCTAACAAACATATATCTATGTCCTATGGTCACTGCATTGTCTTGCCAAATCAAAATAGAGACACGGTTCAAATCATATCAGTTGAAGACAAAGCAGCAATGAAAGAATACAAAGCATGGGAAACTACACGGCACAACAAGATTTCAGATGGGTACCACGGGTCTACATGTACAACAACACTATTGGCTCTGTTGTGATGCTAGTAATGTGCATGATATGAAAGTCAACTGTATACACAATTAAAATTGAAATCAACAGAGTTATTGATAAGAGCAAACCTGTTAAAGAAACATGCGTGAACATACTTGCTGTGCCATTGGAGTTTCGATTGGATCCTTCAATTTAAAAATAAGTTTGTATGAGTAAATACAGTGATACAAGAGCAAAGCAATCATAGTTAAAAAAGGCGCGCCTAAGCGAGCGCTTAAGCGCGCCTAGGCTCTAGGCGTTGGCAAAACGCATTGCGCATAACTACGCATAATCTGTGCATAACTGCGCATAAGCATGCGCTTTGGTCAGTAAAGCGCAAGGCGGTGGCAAAACGCACAATTAACGCCTAGCGCTTTTTTGAACTATGATAGTAATGTAATCTTAAATTAGAACAGTTGTTCTTCAGGTTTAGGCACTTGTTCTACATGAACAGAGTACAGTAAGACGCAAGAATATAATACTAAAAAATAGAAAATGAGCTCATAGACCTTACCACATTCTTGGTTCGGGACCAGTACAGAACAAGGCGTTCCCAGTCATCGTCCAGTAAATGTGTCTCAGGAGAACGTAAGGGAATTTGATGAGTTTCTTTGCCGGTGAAGTATGTTTTCTTCAGGTAATTCCGATACTGCCACCAAGCATTCTTGAAGATAGCAGAGGTATTAGCACAGGTTACCTCATCCTGAGTTTCCAAATCGGTCCTTCTCTATAGAGAAAAATGGGAAAATTTGCTGTATTATAACCATCATGGAGGTAGGATGTATGGGACGAAGCAAAGTAATTGCCATGAATAACATTACTTACACATAACTCCTGGATAAACACCTGCAACTGGCATTTTCCTTCATCTTCAGTATAATATTTCCAAGATGGGAAGATACGCACATACGATTTAACAACATCAAATGCGATAGATGCTAAACTACGACTAGCAGGTTGTGCTTCCTCCACAGGAATAGGCGTACTAACTGGTGGAGTTGGGGTTCGCCGTGATAGTACTGGCCCTTTGGGCACTGGAGCTGCCTTACTAACTGCTCTTGTTTGGGAGCACTGTGGTGGAGATGGTGTTGTGTCAACAGGAACTGGGTTACTATCGGCTGGGGTTGGGGTTAGATTGGGTGAAGCTGGTTCTCTGTCCATCGCAGTAGGGGTACAATTTGCGAGAGTTTGGGTTATGTGTGGTAGGGCTGGTTCTTGTGCATGTACAACCGGGGTGCTATCTCCACCAAGAGATAGCACTGTTTTATTTGAAGACCGTGTTTTTAGTCCGCTAGATACTGGCATCACCTGCTCCAATTCAAATGGCTAATAAACAGGAAACATAGTTGAATGTACAGACATTGTATGAGAGACAGATGCAATAGATAGTGTGGAAAAAAGAGGGCATGAAATAGTTGACATGTATATTGTTGAACTAAAACGAAAAGCATGACATAATTTCACATATATGATGTTTATCTAAACTGGATAGCATAGCATAACATAATTCAAAGATATGATGAATAACTAAACAGGATCGCATGACATAATTCACCTACATGTTATCTAAGTAATCAGGATCGCATCATTTAATTCACATATGTGATTTATATGCTAAACAGAGGGCATTCGATATGATGTCTGAACTAAGAACATGGTGTTGAATATTGTGTATATGATGTCTAAACTATGCAATGCAAGACACCGTATGCATGATATGAGAAGTGTAACCTGTCGGGAATCGTAGCATAATTTTAAAATTTTCCTACGCTCACCAAGATGCATCTATGGAGTGTACTAGCAACGAGGGGAAAGGGGTGCATCTACATACCCTTGTAGATCGCGAGCGGAAGCGTTCCAATGAACGTGGATGACGGAGTTGTACTCGTCGTGATTCAAATCACCGATGACCGAGTGCCGAACGGACGGCACCTCCGCGTTCAACACACGTACGGTGCAGCGACGTCTCCTCCTTCTTGATCCAGCAATGGGGAAGGAGAGGTTGATGGAGATCCAGCAGCACGACGGCGTGGTGGTGGATGTAGCGGGATGCCGGCAGGGCTTCGCCGAGCTTATACGAGAGAGAGAGGTGTTGCAGGGGAGGAGGGAGGCGCCCAAGGCTGTGTGTTCCTGCCCTCCCTCCCCCCTTTATATAGGCCCCCTTGGGAGGGGGGGCGCCGGCCAAACCCATCTAGGGTGGGGGGCGGCGGCCAAGGGGGGTGCCTTGCCCCCCAAGGCAAGTGGGAAGCCCCCCACCCTAGGGTTCCCAACCCTAGGCGCATGGGGGGAGGCCCATGGGGGGCGCCCAGCCCAAGGGGCTGGCTCCCTTCCCACTTCAGCCCACGGGGCCCTCCGGGATGGGTGGCCCCACCCGATGGACCCCCGGGACCCTTCCGGTGGTCCCGGTACAATACCGGTAACCCCCGAAACTTTCCCGGTGGCCGAAACTTGACTTCCTATATATAATTCTTCACCTCCGGACCATTCCGGAACTCCTCGTGACGTCCGGGATCTCATCCGGGACTCCGAACAACTTTCGGGTTTCCGCATACACATATCTCTACAACCCTAGCGTCACCGAACCTTAAGTGTGTAGACCCTACGGGTTCGGGAGACATGCAGACATGACCGAGACGCCTCTCCGGTCAATAACCAACAGCGGGATCTGGATACCCATGTTGGCTCCCACATGTTCCACGATGATCTCATCGGATGAACCACGGTGTCGAGGATTCAATCAATCCCGTATGCAATTCCCTTTGTCAATCGGTATGTTACTTGCCCGAGATTCGATCGTCGGTATCCCAATACCTTGTTCAATCTCGTTATCGGCAAGTCTCTTTATTCGTACCGCAATGCATGATCCTGTGACTAACGCCTTAGTCACATTGAGCTCATTATGATGATGCATTACCGAGTGGGCCCAGAGATACCTCTCCGTCACACGGAGTGACAAATCCCAGTCTCGATCCGTGCCAACCCAACAGACACTTTCGGAGATACCCGTAGTGCACCTTTATAGTCACCCAGTTACGTTGTGACGTTTGGCACACCCAAAGCACTCCTACGGTATCCGGGAGTTGCACGATCTCATGGTCTAAGGAAAAGATACTTGACATTGGAAAAGCTCTAGCAAACGAAACTACACGATCTTTTATGCTATGCTTAGGATTGGGTCTTGTCCATCACATCATTCTCCTAATGATGTGATCCCGTTATCAATGACATCCAATGTCCATAGTCAGGAAACCATGACTATCTGTTGATCAACGAGCTAGTCAACTAGAGGCTTACTAGGGACACGTTGTGGTCTATGTATTCACACATGTATTACGATTTCCGGATAACACAATTATAGCATGAACAATAGACAATTATCATGAACAAAGAAATATAATAATAACCATTTATTATTGCCTCTAGGGCATATTTCCAACAGTCTCCCACTTGCACTAGAGTCAATAATCTAGTTACATTGTGATGAATCGAACACCCATTGCGTCCTGGTGTTGATCATGTTTTGCTTTAGGGAGAGGTGTAGTCAACGGATCTGCTACATTCAGGTCCGTATGTACTTTACAAATATCTATGTCTCCATTTTGAACACTTTCACGAATGGAGTTGAAGCGACGCTTGATATGCCTGGTCTTCCTGTGAAACCCGGGCTCCTTCGCAAGGGCAATAGCTCCAGTGTTGTCACAGAAGAGAGTCATCGGGCCCGACGCATTGGGAATCACCCCTAGGTCGGTAATGAACTCCTTCATCCAGACTGCTTCCTATGCTGCCTCTGAGGCTGCCATGTACTCCGCTTCACATGTAGATCCCGCCACGACGCTTTGCTTGCAACTGCACCAGCTTACTGCTCCTCCATTCAAAATATACACGTATCCGGTTTGTGACTTCGAGTCATCCAGATCTGTGTCGAAGCTAGCATCGACGTAACCCTTTACGACGAGTTCTTCGTCACCTCCATAAACGAGAAACATATCCTTAGTCCTTTTCAGGTACTTTAGGATATTCTTGACCGCTGTCCAGTGTTCCATGCCGGGATTACTTTGGTACCTTCCTACCAAACTTACGGCAAGGTTTACATCAGGTCTGGTACACAGCATGGCATACATAATAGACCCTATGGCCGAGGCATAGGGGATGGCACTCATCTTTTCTATATCTTCTGCCGTGGTCGGGCATTGAGCCGTGCTCAATTGCACACCTTGCAATACAGGCAAGAACCCCTTCTTGGACTGATCCATATTGAACTTCTTCAATATCTTGTCAAGGTATGTACTCTGTGAAAGACCAATGAGGCGTCTTGATCTATCTCTATAGATCTTGATGCCTAATATATAAGCAGCTTCTCCAAGGTCCTTCATTGAAAAACACTTATTCAAATAGGCCTTTATATTTTCCAAGAATTCTATATCATTTCCCATCAATAATATGTCATCCACATATAATATGAGAAATGCTACAGAGCTCCCACTCACTTTCTTGTAAACACAGGCTTCTCCATAAGTCTGTGTAAACCCAAACGCTTTGATCATCTCATCAAAGCGAATGTTCCAACTCCGAGATGCTTGCACCAGCCCATAGATTGAGCGCTGGAGCTTGCATACTTTGTTAGCATTCTTAGGATCGACAAAACCTTCCGGCTGCATCATATACAACTCTTCCTTAAGGAAGCCATTAAGGAATGCCGTTTTGACGTCCATCTGCCATATCTCATAATCATAGTATGCGGCAATTGCTAACATGATTCGGACGGACTTCAGCTTCGCTACGGGTGAGAAAGTCTTATCGTAGTCAACCCCTTGAACTTGTCGATAACCCTTAGCGACAAGTCGAGCTTTGTAGATGGTCACATTACCATCCGCGTCCGTCTTCTTCTTAAAGATCCATTTGTTTTCTATGGCTCGCCGATCATCGGGCAAGTCAGTCAAAGTCCATACTTCATTTTCATACATGGATCCTATCTCGGATTTCATGGCTTCTAGCCATTTGTCGGAATCCGGGCCCGCCATCGCTTCTTCATAGTTCGAAGGTTCACCGTTGTCTAACAACATGATTTCCAGGACAGGGTTGCCGTACCACTCTGGTGCGGAACGTGTCCTTGTGGACCTACGAAGTTCAGTAACTTGATCTGAAGCTTCATGATCATCATCATTAACTTCCTCCCCAGTCGGTGTAGGCACCACAGGAACATTTTCCCGCCCTGCGCTACTTTCCGGTTCGGAAGGGGTGACTATCACCTCATCAAGTTCCACTTTCCTCCCACTCAATTCTTTCGAGAGAAACTCCTTCTCCAGAAAGGAGCCGTTCTTGGCAACGAAGATCTTGCCTTCGGATCTGAGGTAGAAGGTATACCCAATGGTTTCCTTAGGGTATCCTATGAAGACGCATTTTTCCGATTTGGGTTCGAGCTTTTCAGGTTGAAGTTTCTTGACATAAGCATGGCATCCCCAAACTTTTAGAAACGACAGCTTAGGTTTCTTCCCAAACCATAATTCATACGGTGTCGTCTCAACGGATTTCAACGGAGCCCTATTTAAAGTGAATGCGGCAGTCTCTAAAGCATAACCCCAAAATGAGAGCGGTAAATCGGTAAGAGACATCATAGATCGCACCATATCCAATAGAGTGCGATTACGACGTTCGGACACACCATTTCTCTGAGGTGTTCCAGGCGGCGTGAGTTGTGAAACTATTCCACATTTCCTTAAGTGTGCACCAAACTCGTGACTTAAATATTCTCCACCACGATCTGATCGTAAGAATTTTATTCTCCTGTCACGTTGATTCTCAACCTCACTCTGAAATTCCTTGAACTTTTCAAAGGTTTCAGACTTGTGTTTCATTAGGTAGACATACCCATATCTACTGAAGTCATCAGTGAGAGTGAGAACATAACGATATCCTCCGCGAGCCTCAACACTCATTGGACCGCACACATCGGTATGTATGATTTCCAATAAGTTGGTTGCTCGCTCCATTGTTCCGGAGAACGGAGTCTTGGTCATCTTACCCATGAGGCATGGTTCGCACGTGTCAAATGATTCGTAATCAAGAGACTCCAAAAGTCCATCTGCATGGAGCTTCTTCATGCGCTTGACACCAATGTGACCAAGGCGGCAATGCCACAAGTATGTGGGACTATCGTTATCAACTTTACATCTTTTGGTATTCACACTATGAACATGTGTAACATCACGTTCGAGATTCATCAAAAATAAACCATTGACCAGCGGGGCATGACCATAAAACATATCTCTCAAAAAAATAGAACAACCATTATTCTCGGATTTAAATGAGTAGCCATCTCGAATTAAACGAGATCCAGATACAATGTTCATGCTCAAAGCTGGCACTAAATAACAATTATTGAGGTTCAAAACTAATCCTGTGGGTAGATGCAGAGGTAGCGTGCCGACGGCGATCACATCGACCTTGGAACCATTCCCGACGCGCATCGTCACCTCGTCCTTCGCCAGTCTCCGTTTATTCCGTAGTTCCTGTTTTGAGTTACAAATATGAGTAACCGCACCGGTATCAAATACCTAGGAGCTACTACGAGTACTGGTAAGGTACACATCAATTACATGTATATCACATATACCTTTGGTGTTGCCGGCCTTCTTGTCCGCTAAGTATTTGGGGCAGTTCCGCTTCCAGTGACCACTTCCCTTGCAATAAAAGCACTCAGTTTCAGGCTTGGGTCCATTCTTTGACTTCTTCCCAGTAACTGGTTTACCGGGCGCGGCAACTCCCTTGCCGTCCTTCTTGAAGTTCTTCTTACCCTTGCCCTTCTTGAACTTAGTGGTTTTATTCACCATCAACACTTGATGTTCTTTTCTGATTTCCACCTCTGCTGATTTCAGCATTGAATATACCTCAGGAATGGTCTTTTCCATCCCCTGCATATTGTAGTTCATCACAAAGCTCTTGAAGCTTGGTGGAAGCGAATGAAGGATTCTGTCAATGACCGCGTCGTCCGGGAGATTAACTCCCAGCTGAGTCAAGCGGTTGTGCAACCCAGACATTCTGAGTATGTGCTCACTAACAGAACTATTCTCCTCCATTTTACAGCTGAAGAACTTGTCAGAGACTTCATATCTCTCGACCCGGGCATGAGCTTGGAAACCATTTTCAGCTCCTCGAACATCTCATATGCTCCATGTTTCTCAAAACGCTTTTGGAGACCCGGTTCTAAGCTGTAAAGCATGCCGCACTGAACGAGGGAGTAATCATCAGCACGCTGCTGCCAAGCGTTCATAACGTCTTGGTTCTCAGGGATTGGTGCTTCACCTAGCGGTGCTTCTAAGACATAATCTTTCTTGGCTGCTATGAGGATGATCCTCAGGTTCCGGACCCAGTCCGTATAGTTGCTGCCATCATCTTTCAGCTTGGTTTTCTCTAGGAACGCATTGAAATTGAGGACAACGTTGGCCATTTGATCTATAAGACATAGTGTAAAGATTTTAGACTAAGTTCATGATAATTAAGTTCATCTAATCAAATTATTTAATGAACTCCCACTCAGATAGACATCCCTCTAGTCATCTAAGTGAAACATGATCCGAATTTAAGTAGGCCGTGTCCGATCATCACGTGAGACGGACTAGTCAAGATCGGTGAACATCTCCATGTTGATCGTATCTTCTATACGACTCATGCTCGACCTTTCGGTCCTCCGTGTTCCGAGGCCATGTCTGTACATGCTAGGCTCGTCAAGTCAACCTAAGTGTATTGCGTGTGTTTCGAGGCCATGTCTGTACATGCTAGGCTCGTCAACACCCGTTGTATGCGAACGTTAGAATCTATCACACCCGATCATCACGTGGTGCTTCGAAACAACGAACCTTCGCAACGGTGCACAGTTAGGGTGAACACTTTCTTGAAATTATTATAAGGGATCATCTTACTTACTACCGTCGTTCTAAGCAAATAAGATGCAAAAACATGATAAACATCACATGCAATCAAATAGTGACATGATATGGCCAATATCATTATGCTCCTTTGATCTCCATCTTTGGGGCACCATGATCATCTTCGTCACCGGAATGACACCATGATCTCCATCATCATGATCTCCATCATTGTGTCTTCATGAAGTCGTCACGCCAACGATTACTTCTACTTCTATGGCTAACGCGTTTAGCAACAAAGTAAAGTAATTTACATGGCGTTATTCAATGACACGCAGGTCATACAAAATAATAAAGACAACTCCTATGGCTCCTGCCGGTTGTCATACTCATCGACATGCAAGTCATGATTCCTATTACAAGAATATGATCAATCTCATACATCACATATATCATTCATCACATCTTCTGGCCATATCACATCACATAGCACTTGCTGCAAAAACAAGTTAGACGTCCTCTAGTTGTTGTTGCAAGTTTTTACGTGGTTTGTAGGTTTCTATCAAGAACGTTTCTTACCTACGTATGACCACAACGTGATTTGCCAATTTCTATTTACCCTTCATAAGGACCCTTTTCATCGAGTCCGTTCCGACTAAAGTAGGAGAGACAGACACCCGCTAGCCACCTTATGCAACTAGTGCATGTCAGTCGGTGGAACCTGTCTCACATAAGCGTACGTGTAAGGTCGGTCCGGGCCGCTTCATCCTACAATGCCGCCGAAACAAGACAAGACTAGTAGCGGCAAGAAGAATTGGCAAACTCAACGCCCACAACTGCTTTGTGTTCTACTCGTGCATAGTAACTACGCATAGCCTGGCTCATGATGCCACTGTCGGGAATCGTAGCATAATTTTAAAATTTTCCTACGCTCACCAAGATGCATCTATGGAGTGTACTAGCAACGAGGGGAAAGGAGTGCATCTACATACCCTTGTAGATCGCGAGCGGAAGCGTTCCAATGAACGTGGATGACGGAGTTGTACTCGTCGTGATTCAAATCACCGATGACCGAGTGCCGAACGGACGGCACCTCCGCGTTCAACAAACGTACGGTGCAGCGACGTCTCCTCCTTCTTGATCCAGCAAGGGGGAAGGAGAGGTTGATGGAGATCCAGCAGCACGACGGCGTGGTGGTGGATGTAGCGGGATGCCGGCAGGGCTTCGCCGAGCTTATACGAGAGAGAGAGGTGTTGCAGGGGAGGAGGGAGGCGCCCAAGGCTGTGTGTTCCTGCCCTCCCTCCCCCCCTTTATATAGGCCCCCTTGGGAGTGGGGGGGGGGGCGCCGGCCAAACCCATCTAGGGTGGGGGGCGGCGGCCAAGGGGGGTGCCTTGCCCCCCAAGGCAAGTGGGAAGCCCCCCACCCTAGGGTTCCCAACCCTAGGCGCATGGGGGGAGGCCCATGGGGGGCGCCCAGCCCACTAGGGGCTGGCTCCCTTCCCACTTCATCCCACGGGGCCCTCCGGGATGGGTGGCCCCACCCGGTGGACCCCCGGGACCCTTCCAGTGGTCCCGGTACAATACCGGTAACCCCCGAAACTTTCCCGGTGGCCGAAACTTGACTTCCTATATATAATTCTTCACCTCCGGACCATTCCGGAACTCCTCGTGACGTCCAGGATCTCATCCGGGACTCCGAACAACTTTTGGGTTTCCGCATACACATATCTCTACAACCCTAGCGTCACCGAACCTTAAGTGTGTAGACCCTACGGGTTCGGGAGACATGCAGACATGACCGAGACGCCTCTCCGGTCAATAACCAACAGCGGGATCTGGATACCCATGTTGGCTCCCACATGTTCCACGATGATCTCATTGGATGAACCACAGTGTCGAGGATTCAATCAATCCCGTATGCAATTCCCTTTGTCAATCGGTATGTTACTTGCCCGAGATTCGATCATCGGTATCCCAATACCTTGTTCAATCTCGTTACCGGCAAGTCTCTTTACTCGTACCGCAATGCATGATCCCGTGACTAATGCCTTAGTCACATTGAGCTCATTATGATGATGCATTACCGAGTGGGCCCAGAGATACCTCTCCGTCACACGGAGTGACAAATCCCAGTCTCGATCCGTGCCAACCCAACAGACACTTTCGGAGATACCCGTAGTGCACCTTTATAGTCACCCAGTTACGTTGTGACGTTTGGCACACCCAAAGCACTCCTACGGTATCCGGGAGTTGCACGATCTCATGGTCTAAGGAAAAGATACTTGACATTGGAAAAGCTCTAGCAAACGAAACTACACGATCTTTTATGCTATGCTTAGGATTGGGTCTTGTCCATCACATCATTCTCCTAATGATGTGATCCCGTTATCAATGACATCCAATGTCCATAGTCAGGAAACCATGACTATCTGTTGATCAACGAGCTAGTCAACTAGAGGCTTACTAGGGACACGTTGTGGTCTATGTATTCACACATGTATTACGATTTCCGGATAACACAATTATAGCATGAACAATAGACAATTATCATGAACAAAGAAATATAATAATAACCATTTATTATTGCCTCTAGGGCATATTTCCAACATAACCGTGCCAAGTTAGAGCATACACCTCAGTGGGGGAATATGACTGGTCATCTGTCTCTGAATCCATCTCTGAGGAGCTATCGGGATCCAACAAGAGATCTGCTTCGACAGGTAGCACTGTCTGCTCTAAAGGCCTTGTTTTCACTCCAGATTTTTCCATCTCCCACCCAAATGGCTGATTCACAGGAAGAGTAGTTTAATGTACAAACATTGTCGACAAATGGAAATTTAATGAAGAAAAGGATGGGCAAGATATCATTCAAATATATGATGCTTGGTTAAACAGGATGGCATTGCACATTTCACATATATTATGGCTAGCTAAAAGACATGAGACTGCATAATTCCCATATATGATATAGAAACTAAATAGGTGGCATTACAGAACATGTCTAAACTAAGCAGATGACATATATGATGTCAAAAGTAGGCACTGCAAGGCAACATATGCATGATATGACTAACATCATCATGCCAAGGTAGAGCAAACACCTTGGGGGGTAAATAGGAGTGGTCAGCGGCATCTGAATCCGCCTCAGAACAGATATCTTCCTCTGGATTACAATCTGGAGAGGGGTGGGGAGGGTTTGCCATTGAACCCACCATGGAGCGATGTCTGCATGACATTGTATTGCCGCGCAAAACTCTTCTCTTTTTCTCTACATGTTCGGCATGACCGTGTACAATATCTGACATGCATACGAAAAACATATGGTGAGATTATGTAAGGAGAGCATGCAGAAATTTAGAGTGATGGTAACAGCCAGTGGATCGACGTTTTTCCGTTGAACCAAAATAGCCCTAATGGATCGACGTGAATGTATAGTAATAAGTGATGCAACAAGTGTACAACCTCTTTGCCGTAGCCGTGTCGACCTCAGCATCATTGGGTTGGTCGCTGAAGCAGTTGAGGTAGAGGTGGCTGTCGGAGGTGTGGAGGGTGATCTGAGGAATCTGTAGATAGCGTCCAGGGCACTGCTCTGTTGTGATGGATCGTTCTGTCGTTGGAGCAGCTCCGGTGAGCCGTAAGACGTCAAGGCTGAAGCAGCACAAGACAGACATCGTCAATCTCAAGTGGGATTCTAATAGCATCTCCAATAGATGATGTAAAATGGATGTAAAATTAACATCACCAAAAACCACCTGACTACAACAGATGAGGTAAAAACTGTTGACTCTGAACTTAACTGTCGAAACTAAAATTTACTGTGGAATCTGAATGCTACTGTCGAAACTGAACGCAATGGTAGCAGAGAGGCACTTGACATGTAGTTTAAGGAGGGCCTGCAGTTCATCTTCAACCTGCACCCCCCTGAGCCGCCAGCCAGCACTGGCCGAACCGCCGGCCCTAGTGCCGCCTCGCAGCCCCGAAACAACTCGCCACCGCCGCCCCGGCCAGCCCTCTAGGCCCCCCGCCCCCACCCTGAACCCTAAGATAGATAGTGGGGTACCTCTCCGGCGAGCCCCCGTCCCCGCTGCGGGTGGTTCTTCCTTAACTCCGGCGAGCCCCCCAACCCCTGAAAATCGACTGACCCAAAAGTCGATTCAGTCGACTGAAGTGTGGCTTAATCGGAGCAGAGCAGCAGCACGAGCGAGGGGGAGAGCAGCAGCAGCAGCTGGGCGAGCGAGCGATCGAGCGAGAGCCGGAGCAGCAGCAGCAGCGCGAGCGAGAGCCGGAGTAGCAGCAGTAGATCCGGCTGGTATGGACGCCGCCGCCGAAGGGGCCTCACACTGGGGGAGAGCCGCCGTGGAGATGTCGCCCGCGGCGCCGGCTTCAAGGTAGCAGCTCCATGGGGGTGCGGGATGGAGCACTGTCGGCGCCGGGAGGTCGAGTTAAGGAGAAGGTGCGATGCGATGAGTGTACAACCTCTTTGGTGGCGCCGAGTAGGCCTTGGCTTCATCCGAGGAGTCGGTGAGGATGCTGCGGTTCCGGTGGAGCAGGTTAAGGCGGCGCTGTGGGGATGGAGCAGCCGCGATAGACGAGGCGATCGTCATAGCAGCTCCTTGGAGGTGGAGGACGGGGCGCTGAACCGGCGGGACGACGAGATGGACGACAGATCCTCATCCGGGGAGGTGGATGAGGGACGTCGAGCTGTTGCGGTGGACGACGTCGTCGGGGAAGAGGCTTCGGCTGGGCAGCGGTGATGTGGCGGACGGAGGAGGGTGGGGTTTCGCAGCTGGAGCGGAGAGGTTATGGCGGCCTAGGATTTCGAATGGCGAAAAGGGGGCGATGGGAGGGGGTGAAGCATGACTTAGGGAAGCGCTTGTCCAAAATGTAGGGTGTGTTACAAAAGTACCCCCCACCGATTTGAACTAGCGGCCCTTTCGGCTCAGGGTTATAAGGGGGATTTCGCGTGTCGGGATTTGGCAGCTGGAGGGAGTTTTCGCGCGCATTGTAATTTCGGGATAGCAAGGCACGGGTTGTGAAGGCGCCAGTTTTGGGAGCACGATATCTGAATTTTCGGGATATAACAAGACGCGGGTTGAATTTTAGGGACAAGCCTAACGTGTAGTAATATTGTACTTGTACGTACCAAATCAATTCGCACTTCCCTCAACCAAAAAGAAAATGAAAAAAATAAAACTATTCACACCACACAAAGAGAGAGTCTTGCCCCGTTTTACTATACAAATGCTATTCAAAGCTACTCCCTCCTTCCATCTATATAGGGCCTAATGCATTTTTCGATGCTAACTTTGACCAAATATTAGAGCAATGATATATGACATGCAACTTACACAAAGCACACCGTTAAATTCGTCTGTGAAAGGTTCTTTCAATGATATAATTTTCACATTGTGCATGTCATGTACTATTAATCTTGTCAATAGTCAAAGGCGGTCTTAAAAATCTCATTACACCCTATATAGATGGAAGGAGGGAGTATGAATCCATGTTATGTCTGATTAAATTTTTTCGCTTGCTGTATAATGCATGTAACCTACTCATACCAACATTTTAGTGCATTCCAAATGTCTATACTACCGCTGCAATTCGAACTAAATTTGAATTCGTTTCTCTATTTCAATAAGAATCTACAATCATGATTGTTGCCAACTTCAACCATCATAGTTTCCTTGCTATCCGCCAGATATAAATCGGACGGCCTATAATGCAGGATGGCAGGCACACCATCATCAACAACTCCGTTTTTATAAGAGTAGAGATAAAATATATTAAATGTAGTATAACATGTTCATAACCACACCATGTGTATCACCGTTATATATATTCACACATGCGTCGGTTTGAAACACTATGATAAATTCTTCAAATATCCGAATTCACTTTTTATAATGAAGTATATATGATCTCTATTTGTCTTTTACACCCACACAACCCTCTTATCTTTGTAGCTAGCGCTAACTTTCTCTTGTGCATGCACACGCCCGCATCCCTCTCACCCTCCCTCGGCATTCTCTAGCTCCATCGCGCAAATTCGTCTTTTCACTTTAGGTCGTTCACCCATGGTGTGTGTAGGCCCCCCAGCTCCTTCTTTACGGCACACATCGATCGAGATGCCTCCCTAGCCAGGTGTGCCTAGCACAAACACAAGCTTCCCCTCTTCTCTTGTCACCGTCCATGCCTCACTCCCACCACTCTTTTCATCGTTCTCGTACTCGCACACTCCTCCCCCTCGATATAGTATGCCTCTCGTACCACCTCCTACATGCATCCCTCTCTCTCTATCCTTCTCCTCGTGCCTCATTTGCTTCTAACACACACATGCATGTATACCGATCGATCTCCCAACATATACCTAGATCGACTTTAACTACCCCCCCATCGATCGACGTACCTCACAAGTTATGTCTCTCCTTTCTCTAACAAAGGGCGATTGATCTTCCTATGTAGTTACGTCTGCTTACCATAGCCACATCGCCCCCCTCATCATTCGTGCATGCCTCCTGACCCGTCTCTCACACGCACGTGCACAGACAACAAGCAGCCATCTCCTCTCTTATTGATATTGCGGGCGTGCCCTCCGTTTGTCTAGCAAGCCTATCCCACCATTTGTTAGAAGCAACTCCACTACCACACCCTCCAACACTCTAGCTGTGTCTCTCTCCCAACCTTATTCCTCTCCTGCACATATGCATGGATGCCGATCGATCTCCCTTAATACATAAGGCAGATCGATCTCCTTAATACATGAGGTAGGCCTCTCTCCTCCTCCACACATATACCAGCCATTGTACCTCTATAGTTAATTGGGCCTCCCTCTTCCCCCACCACACACCGATAGTCGAGCGCTGCAGGTAGGTATCCATGCCACAGAGACAAACTGCACATGTCCCATCTCACGTTCCAGTAGGCCAGCCACTCTATATCTTTGATGTAACGCCCACGATGCGGCTATAACTCCCACTTGTCGGGGCACGACTTAGAGGCATAACCGCATGGTGGTTTTGTCGCAAGAAGGGTCATCTTCACACAATCCCATGTAATGAACAAGAATGGGATAAAGAGTTGGCTTACAATCGCCACTTCACACAATACATAAATATCATTCATACATCATCCAAAATACAATCATATAGACCGAGTACGGTCAAAATCCAGATGAAAATAAGACAACCCCAAATGCTAGATCCCCGATCGTCCCAACTGGGCTCCACTACTGATCATCAGGAAAAGACACATAGTAACGACCCCGTTCCTCGTCGAACTCCCACTTGAGATCGACGCCATCGTCTGCACCGGCATCGTCGGCACCTGCAACTGGTTTTGGAAGTATCTGTGAGTCACGGGGACTCAGCAATCTCACACCCGCGAGATCAAGACTATTTAAGCTTATAGGACAAGGAGGTGCAAAGAGGTGGAACTGCAGCGACAAAAGCATATATGGTGGCTAACTTGCGTAAATGAGAGCGAGAAGAGAAGCAAAGGAACGGACGTCATCTAGCAATGACCAAGAAGAGGTCCTGAACGCCTACTTACGTCATACATAACACAGACCGTGTTCACTTCCCGGACTCCGCCGAGAAGAGACCATCACGGCTACACACGCACTTGGTGTATTTTTAATTGGGTCAAGTGACAAGTTATCTACAACCGGACATTAACAAATTCCCATCTGCCTCATAACCGCGGGCACGGCTTTCGAAAGATAATACCCTGCAGGGGTGTCCCAACTTAGCCCATCATAAGCTCTCACGGTCAACGAAGGATGAACCTTCTCCCGGAAAGACCCGATCAGTCTCGGAATTCCGGTTTACAAGACATCTCGACAATGGTAAAACAAGACCAGCAAAGCCTCCCGAATGTGCCGACAAATCCCAATAGGAGCTGCACATATCTCGTTCTCAGGGCACACCGGATTGTCCAAGCTTCCGATAGGCCAGACCAGAGTTGCCCCTGGTGGCCACCGGCGACTGACAGTTTGGACCAATACTCAGAGGAGCACTGGCCCGGGGGTTTAAAATAAAGATGACCCTCGGGCTCTAGAAAACCCGGGGGAAAAAGGTATAGGTCGCAAATGGTAAAACCAAGGTTGGGCCTTGCTGGAGGAGTTTTATTCAAGGCGAACTGTCAAGGGGGTCCCATAAATCACCCGACCGCGTAAGGAACGCAAACTCAAGGAACATAATCCCGGTATAACAGTAACTAGTGCGGCAAGAGTGGAACAAAACACCAGGCATAAGGCCGAGCCTTCCACCCTTAACCAAAATATATAGATGCATTAATTAAATAAGAGATATTGTGATATCCCAACATGTCCATGTTCCGATATGGAACAACTTCAACTTCACCTGCAGCTAGCAACGCTATAAGAGGGGCTGAGCAAAAGCGGTAACATAGCCAAACAACGGTTTGCTAGGAAAGGATGGTTAGGGGCTGACATGGCTAAAATAGGAGACATGATATAGCAAGTGATAGGTAGCGAGCATGGCAATAGAGCGAACAACTAGCATAGCTAAGATAGAAGTGATTTCGAGGGGTGGTCATCTTGCCTGCAAGATTCTCAGAGTTGTCGAAAGCTTGATCCTCGTAAGCGTACTCGACAGGTTCCTCGTTCACGAACTCGTCTCCCGGCTCTACCCAAGTCAAGAACACAAACAAACGGAACCACAATCAACAACGAGAAATGCACAAGCAACATGATGCAAGACATGTATGATATGCAAGATATGATATGCGATGCGTATGCGTGCTCCGGAAGGAAAATGATGAACATGGCAGTAACTTGGCAAACCAAGCATGCCACTGGAAAGATGAGATGATTTCGGTCGAAATCGATATAAAGATCACCGGAATCGGATGCACGGTTTACAAATGGCGAGCAAAACAAGAATGACACTACTCTGCGATTAACAGCATGACAGCACTTAAAATGCAACAAGTAGCAATGCTACAGCACCCCAACATAGCAACAAAGCACATGGCAGTAATCTACAGGAGATGCTTGACAAAAGATGAACACTGAGCTACGGCTAGTTCACAACATATCAAGCTCAAACAAGCATGGCAAAAGTGCAAAAGATTACAGGTTCACAGACTTAGTGAAAAACTGGACGTGGCAGAAATCGTCATCAGGTAGCAATGTTTAGAGCACGAAATCAACATGCTACAGGAACTTAACATAGCAAAACAAGGCATGGTAGTGTTCTACTAAATGCACATGACAAAAGTCCCTTACTAACCATAAGCCAAAAAGGACCAGAAGATATGATGGCAAGCATGTAAACATAGCAAGTTTCGTTATCAGGTTCCAGACTTAGCAGAAAACAGAGCATGGCAGAAATGTTAATATGTAGGCCTCTTTGTGAGCTTGATGCACTCACTACAGAGCAATGCATGACCAACCAAGCATACCTACAGCAAGATGGCATGTTTATGAAGCTATCCATGGCAAGAACAATTGCATAGCATGTATGGATCAACTACAATAAGCTTGGCAAAAATGCATGTCATGTTAAGAATCTGCCAGAAATATTTTATAGCAAAAGTAGAGCAAGAATGAGTCATGCTATGGTACTCTAAAATTGCAAACAATTGCAGGAATGGATCAATTACAACTATATCTACAAAACATACTTACTGAACATCTCCAAAATATGCATGGATATCTCTCTAGCATCAAGTTTACATGGCAACAAAATTACAGCAGACAAAAACTTGGAGAAATCACTAAGTCCCTGAAATCAGAAATATTACGGGGCCTACTTTGCATGCTTGTGCTAGTCACCACAAAGACCACAAAAATACATGGACCATACCACTGGAAAGATGGCATGGCATACTTCAAAACACATGTAGAGCTCATGCTCAAAAGATGCACAGAATAAATGATACAAAAATGACAAATCTCCAAGTTCTGATAAGAACCAGAGATTAACAGCAACTAGCCCTCTTCCAACGAAGATTTGAGCATCAAGATGACCTCTAATCAACATGGTGCAATTGAACAAAATGTAGAGCATCACGAGACGAACAATTTGCCATATTAAACGCGCGAATCGGAGCTACATGCACAAAGTTATCGCATCGGGAACAGGAGCATATGCTGAGAAAATTATCAGACTTAGCAAAACGGAGGGGGGGTTTCGGGTCAACCTTTGACCAGATCTGGATCGCGGTCAACGGGAGCTCGAGCTCGCCGGCTCGGGCCGGAGGAGGAGAGGGGGCCGGGGCCGGTGGCGAGGCGGCGGCGCCGGAGGAGGGGGCCCCCGGCGGGGGCGGCGGCGGAGGAGGCGGTGGCCGGCGCGGCGGCGGAGGCGGCTGGCCGGCGGGCGGGCGCGGCGGCGGAGTCGGCGGCGGCCGACGGGAGGCGCGGAGGAGCGGGCCGAGGGGGCCGGCCACGGGCCCGGCGGGCCGGCGCGGTCTGGGCGGCGGCGGAGATGACGTGGCGCGCTCGGGTTGGCCGGGCGCGCGGTTGTCCGGCCGGAGCGGACGCGTCCGGCGCGGCGCGGAGGGAGAGGGTTAGGGTTTCGTCTGAGATTTCGTTTTTCGGGATGCCCACTCATTTATAGGTAGAGGGAGCTAGGAGACTCCAAATGAGGTGCGGTTTTCGCCCACACGATCGTGATCGAACGACCTAGAGCATAGAAGAGAGTTTGGTGGGCTTTGGGCTGGTTTTGGAGGGGGTTTTTGCTGGATACTCAAATGGACATTGCGGAGGCCCGGTTAACCGTTGGAGTACCAAACGACCTCCGAATGGAACGAAACTTGACCGGTAGTCTCCGGGTGGTATAATAAGACCACATGACAAGCCTCGGTCCATTCCGAGAAAGTTTGACACACGCACACGAAAGAAAACTAGAGGGGTGCACCGGAGGAGATAGGAGCGCCGGATTGGAAAACGGACAACGGGGAAAAAGCTCGGATGCATGAGACGAACACGTATGCGAATGCAATGCACATGATGATATGATATGAAAATGCATGACATGACAAAATACAAAACGAAAGACAAAACCCAACAACGGAGGGAAAAACATATCACATAGCCGGAAATGGCAAGAGTCAGAGTTACAAATATGGCAAGTTACATGCGGGGTGTTACATTTGACATGGGCACACACAAATTCGATGGCACTCTTTATCGACCGCGCGCGCACACACACACACATCATCCCTCTCTTCGATTCTATGGACACCTCAAGCCGATGATACCTCCACTCTCTTCTCGTGGATCGCCCCCTCTATATATATGTTATATCCAGGACTCTATTTCACACACATTGCATATGTTACATTTTTTGATTGACCCCCCCAAAAAAACTCTCAAGAACCCACACACTATATCTCTCTAGGTTTGTATCTCTCTCACACAACCCCACGTAGGTGGTGTACGTATACAAGAAGAGAATAGGTGCACCATGCACGTACTCACGCTTCGTGCCCAGCCACACCCGCGCGGGTACACGGTGGAGCTCATTTCTTTACGAAATGGCAGCCCACGTGCTAATTTGAACGCCTGTAGCGGTTGTTTACCTAGGGAGGTCGTGTACCACGCGTGCACGAAACAAAGTTCGACTTGACGCGTTGCCGCGTTATTTTTAAATAAAGTTATAGCGCTCAATGGCACGTACACAGAATATAAAACGATTTTTATGGAGAAAAAGGTAGTCCGCTCACTATATACAATGGAGCCTGCCTGCCTGGTTTGTCGCTCTTCAGAGTATCTCACACAAGGCTGCGGTGGCCTCTCTCTCTCTCACCGTTGGTCACTGATCCGGCCGCATCCCGTCCGCCGGGGGAAAGGGAGTGCGGTGGCCTCTCTCTCTCTCACCGTTGGTCACTGATCCGGCCGCATCCCGTCCGCCGGGGAAAGGGAGTGCGGTGGCCTCTCTCTCTCTCACCGTTGGTCACTAATCCGGCTGCATCCCGTCCGCCGGGGGAAAGGGAGGAAGTGCATCGTTTCTCCGTTTGACGGCGCCGAGGCAGCACGTCCCGATCTGCGGTACACGCCGTTCTCTCTGACCAAGCTCCGGCGCGGCAGGGCCTACGCCACCTGCTCGCAGATTCCGCCCGCCGCCGCTCACCTAGTTACATCCCGACGACCTCCAGGTATCCCCTCCGGCCTTGCTCCACTGCCCGTCTTCCCACGTCGCTGCATGTGGATCTTCCATAGTTCTTTGCCCAAAACGTAGCTCGTCCGGCGTACTTTCCATATTGCATTCTCGTCCTCACACCGTTTTAGACAAACACAACCGTGTTGTTATCTTCCCTTAGGACAAGGAATATGCTTCTTTTTTGTCGTCGCATGTGTCATCAACTGTTATTGGCCAGTAATTGTTTCCTTTCTACTCGTTGCTATTGCGACCTTTTGGTGAACTGCACAAATCACTTTTTTCTTAAGAGTGTTTTGTGCAGTTGTACTAAAATGTCACACGGGCAACGTCTCTACATTTCAGTGCGACTGCACAAAGGGAGATTGGTTTTGCTCTATCCTCCTCATCCAACTCCGAGCCTAATCTTCTCCAACTAGTTAGTCTTAAGAGAGACTGCAAAGGTGACCGGCTTCTATTTGTGTGTTTATTGTTTCATCAGCAGTCCTCTATTATCGTAATCACACTTAATATCTTTGGAACAGGGACGCTCAGCTCTATTTTAGTGGAACTGCACAAAATGATCGGAATGTTGCATGCTCCAGACAGCTACTTTTTTCCCAACATGCCTTGTTGATTTAGACAGAGCTGGGGGGACGTTGCTGCCAATGAAAGCATGGATCAATTTTAATTTAACACCTTCTCACAACTCTGTCTTCAGTTGTGATGTAATTATTAGCTCTGATCTGCTAATAATTGACATGCATTAGCAAGGAAGTTAGTTTTTTATTGTTTCCGAAAGAGCATCGATGGCAAGACACGCGAAACAAAAGCTGAAAGCTCACACCATTGTACAATTTCATGTCGCTGGAAAATTATTTGTATAGTACGTCAATTATGTAAACAAATGATGGAAGCTTGATAGCATTGCCAGAAGCCTCTTCATCATCCGGGTCCATGTGCCATGCACAAAATTATACTCCTTCGTTCCTAAATATTTGTCTTTTTACAAATTTCAAACGGGCATATTTTAGAGTGTAGATTCACTCATTTTGCTTCGTATGTGTACTCCCTCCGTTCCTAAATATTCTATTCGTCTTTCTAGAGATTTCAACAAGTGACTACATACGGAGCAAAATGAGTGAATCTACACTCTAAAATATGTCTATATACATCCGTATGTGCCAGTCCATTTGAAATCTCTAAAAAGACAAATATTTGAGTAGTCACTCGTTGAAATCTCTAGAAAGACAAATACTCCGGAGTATATTTAAGAACCGAGGGGGTAGTGCACAACCGCATGGGAGACTCAGCCCGGTCGTTGCGCCGCATTAATAGTGAGTAATGAGCAGTCAAATCATAAGCCCCACCTTTCCCACTGTAAGTTGCTCTGAAGAAGCAACCATCAATACGCTCTTCTTTGAATCCGCTCATACTACTCCATCCGTCACTGTTTATACAGCGCGCTTCAGAAAAAAGAAAAAAAATCTGTGGGACCAAGGCGACTAGCGATCGGCCTGAAAAATAGCATTGGTAGTTATAGCACGGCGTCTATTACTAGAGGGAATAATGCGTACACACATGCATGCAGTGCTTCCACCCCGGGTACACACATGCATGCACTTACTCCACTCCGTAGTAGTACAGTACATGGAGAGAAAATTGTGGACTTGATTGCGGTTACCACGCCCTAATTAATTGAGCATTAAACCAAACGCGTCTAAAGTCTCTCTGGTGGTGGAAATGCATTGAGAGAAATGCATCATAATGAAGCGCGCCCTGTAAACTGTGACGGAGGGAGGAGTAGTATGAAGGTGCAAAACCAAGTACGCGTATGGCCAGTCGGTCAACGCACCTCCTCTTGGCATATCACTGACATGTGGGACAGGAGTGTGAGCAAACCGATCTCAATTGACGGCAAAGAGCCAACCCGCCGTTCCTTGAGAGAGACGAGGAGCGAGAACACACAGACGGGCTCGCACGGAGGCCAAGATATATTCGAGCATGGTTGGTTGATCGATATCATTCATTACATGTTGGGCTGCCGTTTTCCGCCCTTCTCCGGAATAAACGTGTACTTTATCAGAGATAAAAAATAAGAGTACAGACGCTCCACCATGCGGTTCTAGTAGTAGTACTACTCGTACTACTGCGCTTGGCTCTTCGCCTCTTCGTGAAGTCGAACAATGATGGTACTCCGCATGTTGGGTACTACAGTGTATGCCTCTGACAATCTGACACCGAATGGACTGATGCATGTCCACCGAGGGTAGGTTGCATTAGTCAAAAGGCGTAAGCGAGCTTCACCTTGTCCTGCAAGCTTCTCCTCGTTCTGCGAGTTGACGGGACACACCAAAAAGTAGTGCTAGTCCATACTCCCTCCTTTCCGGTTAATATGGCTTAATATTTTTTGCGGGTAAATGAGAGAGCTTTATTCATATATAAGCATTCTTAGGACGATCAGCCAAGACACTGGTCACTAGGAAGCGAGGTACCCCGCAAAAAAGAAGTAGGAAGCGAGGTGTTTCATCAAGCCAGCTCTCGGCCACATTCAAAGTGAAGCAAGCACGGTTCGCACGAAGATGCGCCGCACGGTTCGCACGAAGATGCGCCGCAAGGTTTGCTGACCTGTTTACTTTGCGCTTGGCTGTTCGCCTATTCGGGAAGTCGAACAATAATAGCACTAGTAGTATAGTGTATGCTTCTGGCAATCTGACACCGAATTAACTGTTGCACGTCCACCGCCTGAGCGAGGGAGAGCTTGCATTAGTCAAAAGTTTCTCCTTGTCCTGCGAGCCACCGCGCGCAAGCTTCTCCCGTCCTGCAACCTTCTCCTCGTTCGGCAAGTTGACGGGACACAGCAAAGTAATGCTAGTCCATACTGCCTCCTCTCCGGTTAATATTGTCTTAATTTCAAACGAGATAAATACACTGTCTGTCACTGTATATTTGTAAAAATACGGTCAGTGGACTTCATAATACGCTCATTGCGCTCAATATATATATTTTCCGGTGTTTATACGGTCACTAGCTCACCCTGACTGAGTATGTGTGTGCATGCACGTGTAGGTTGAGCACTTGAGCGTGACCGTGTGTGTTCCGTCGTGTGCTCGGACATGCATGCATTAGGGCGTCGCGCGCGTTTTTGCGTCCATGTGTACGTGTGACTGTTGCATACACGTAGGGGGAGTACGTGTAGGGGCCACTAAGGAGCAGTCAAATCACACAGTAAGTTAGTCGGAAGAAGCAACCATCATTTCACTCTTGAATGACACGTACGCAATATAAAATGGTTGATATGGAGAGAAAAAGAAAACCACTATATATACACTAGCAGGAGCCTAAGCTACAAGCCTGCTTGCTTAGGTTGCTCTCTTCACAAGCATAGAACGACGGGCCTGATCCCGCAGCTGGGGGAAGGGAACAATGTTCTGCGTAGACGCGGTCGACATCGGCGAGGGAGAAAACCCACAGTCGGTGCGTCCCAATCGGGGGTCACCGCGGTATGGGCCGATGCCGCGTCCCAACCGCCCTTCTAGCTACAGCCCGACGTCCCAGGTAGTCCATCTTCCTTTTGGAGCCGGCTTGCTCCACTGCCGTAGCTCCATCTCCATGTCGATCTTTCTCTACTTCTACCGGCTTCTACTTGTGATGAGTTTATGTCTCATGAACTAGTGCCAGTACTATTATTCTAATCACACTTCTTCAATATCTTTGCCATCAGGGATGCTCAGGTCGATTTTAGTGGAACTGCACAAAAGCATCGTATGATCCGAGGGTGCCAGCCGTCTTTCCTTCGACAGGTTCTACCTGGCCAGGAAATTAAATCATGTTTAGGGTTTAGGGTTTAAGTCGTAGTGACCCCATCAGTAGTTTTTCTTTCGTACACGCTCTCACAACTTTTTTCTTTAGTTGTGAAGTAAATATTGGCTATGATCTGTGAATCATTGAGATGCATCAGCATGCGTGTTAGTTTTCCTTTGTATTTGATGGAATGTTGTAACGGGGCAACCTTGGAATAGGAATGAAAATGGAGTGGAAAGTTTCCGTTTTTCCGGAGAAAAAATGGAAACGGAGAGAAACCAACGTTTCGTTTCGTTGGATCGCGCCATCGAGCAAAACCAACGTTTAAATCACGTCTGTCGTGTTCGTGTCTCACCCTCCTCCACGGCTCGACCCCACACGGTCGCTCGGCATGCCACTCACCGCAAACCGAGTATACGATAACTTTCCCGCCTGCTTGTCGATGGATCGCGCCATGGAGTACTAGCACTACTGGAAGAGATTGACGAGTTGGGGGAGGACAGCTAGCTGTAGCACGGACTCCCAAGAACTTTTTACATGCATGTTGTAGCCGGCTATTGCGACCTTTGAACGCGGAGCAGCCGCGTGCACCCGGAAGCGGCGCGGGCGACGCTCTCTCGGCCGGCGCGCCGCTTCAATGCCGGCGCCAGTGAGAGGTCGCGTCCGCTCTGGCCGGGCATGAATGCGGCACTGACCGTTTCGGGCGGGAAGCACGCGCGGGTGATGAAGAGGGTTCGGGTTGGTCAGGACCGGCCGTGGCAGCGGTCCGGACGTGCGCAAACAAGAGATGTTGTACGTTAATATTGCTGCGTATATAATTAACAACGTAAATAATGTGCCAGTTGGACAAATATGATTGGAGATGGAGATGGAAATGGAATTTTACGTAAACACGGATATGCATGTCTATGTCTATGTGTGTGTGCGCGACGACTCTCGCGACCTGGAAGCGGGGGCGTGTTTTTGATCGAGTTTTCTTTCTTGGTACGTTAGAAAAATTGTCCGCCAGTTTTCGTTTCTTTTTTCCGGGAACGCGCGTATTCTATTTAAAACCACTGCTATGGAGAGATTTTTTTACTCCATTATAGCCTCTTGTTTGATAGAGTTTCTCGCGTCTCGCTCTCTCACCCTCTCCATATCAAAACAAGATGACAGTGTCCACTCTATCTCTCTCCTCACCGGTGGTCACAGATCCGGCCGAATCCCGTCCGCTGCGGGAGGTGAGGAGGTGCAGCGTTGACGTTGTCGCCGTCGGCGACGGAGGAAGCCGATGCGCACCGTCCTCTCGGAGCCGGCGCTGGCGCGGACGAAGATCCTCCGCGCCCTTGTTCGCTGCCGTCGTGTGGGCAGATCCCGCCCGCCCGCCTAAACGACATCTCGCCCACCTGAGGTATAACTTCTTGTACTGGTCCAGCTCCCCAGGTCGCTGCGTGCGGGTTTTCTTCTATGCGACTACTCCCCAGCTCCCCATGCATAGTAGCTAGGGTTCGTCGGCTGGTCCAACATCACCTACTAGTACTATTATAGAGGAAATGCCACTCGAAAAGTTGTCCTGATTTATGCCTCGGTGGAGGTATACATGTTGTTTCGACAAAAAGTACATGGTGGTTGTGCGGTCATTGTCCATATGGTGGTAGTACTATCACTGGTTAAATGAAGAAATGCTTTTTTTCTCGGGTATCCTGGTTTAGTTCCCATCAAGATAATTATGATGCTTCTGTTTGTTGGTGTACTTTTCATTAATTCTTATTGACAATTGAGATGTCGTTGCTAACCCTTTTTTATATTTTTGGAAACAGCGATGCGTGTCTCCATACCCGGGCATGTCTTCCTCAATTTTAGTGGAACTGCACAAAATTGGATGGCCATTGTTGTTCCGCCTCACTGTCCTCTGCCACGTGGTTCTTCCTTCCTCGAGCTTGATTACTGAGAAGAAACAGACCACAGTGAGGATTTGTCGAACTTCATAGGTGCCTCACCCAAACTTGATGCCAAATGGATGATGCATCACCACGATGACCTATCGATGCTCATGGTTGCGCCTCATGGTTGCGTCGGCTGGTGAAGCTGATCGATTTTCAATGAAAAACAACCTGTCTTCCATCAGTGCTCTTTGCTTGTTACGCACAAAGATGATATCCTTCGTCAGTTCACCTTGGTTGCGTTGGAGACGCAGTCGTCTTTCACGTTGGTGCAATTTTATCACACAATTGGCTATGAACCAAATGTTTCCTCGAAGAAGGATCGACGTTGGTACTAAGAGCATAAGTTTTGTATTGATTTCTAAGCCTTCTCACAACTTTGTCTCCAGCTCCCCTGTAATTTTATTTGTCCAGCTATTAACTTTGATTTAAAAAATGGTGTGGACTAAAAACCCGGATGGACGTAGTAGCCCTCCATTTTTATTTACTCCGCATATTAGATTTGACTGAAGTCAAACTTTGTAATACTCTCAAACCTTTCCGATAATTGAAATTAAAATTCTTTATTTGTACACACTCTCACACGTTTCCGATAATTTGGCGCATGTGTGGTTGTTCACTTAAGGGAGGGTAGTGTACCACACGTGAAGGACAGGAAGTGCGACCAGGACGCGTGGGCGTGGATCGTTAGTTCATCGGAAGTAGTACTAGTTTTCTTCACTGTACATTAAATAAAGAGTTTCGTTTCGTACTTACACAATTTAAAACGATTGTTATGGAGAGAATAAGAAAACCACTCCACTATATATTAGTCGTATACACGAGAGTACTATATGGACGCAGCTTCATTGACTTAGTGCACCTGCCTTTGGATTTATGACAGGTGGGCCCAAAATGTGGCTGGCTCACCTGTCATACAGCCAAAAGCAGGTGCAGTGAAGGCACCGGAGCTCAGTCCGTACTACAGTAGTATATATATAAGCGGGAGCCTCAGCGCTTGTTCGCTAGGGTTTGCACTCTCCACACGCTCGCCGCACTACATATATGTTACACGCTGGAGGCTCAGCGTTCATTTGCTAGGGTTTGCTATATTCACAGTCTCTCACCCTCTCTTCACCAGATCTAAACAAGACTGCGTTGGCCTCTTGTCTCTCTCTCCCCCCTCACAGCTGGTGAAGGAGGCGTCCGTATCCCGTCGCACCGGGAAGGGGAGGAGGTGCAACGTTCACTCTATCGCCTTCGGCGAGGGAGGCAATCCACTGCCAGCTGCGTTGTTCTCTTTCACCCAGCACCTGTGCGGGAGGGCCACCGACCCCTTCTTCCTCGCTGTCGTACGTAGTGTGGGCAGATCCGGCCTCCCACCGCACGCCTTGCCACATCCCGACGACCCTAAGGTATAAGTTTCTTTGAAACCGTCGTTGCTCTAGCTGCATGTGGATCTTTTTCGATCTGTAGTCGAATCTAGGTCTTGGTTCAAAGAGGAAAGAAGGGTGCGGTGGGCTGGAGCAAGAATCTAGGACGTGGTTCAATGAGGAAAGGAGGGGCGGAAAGTAGTATAGACTGGCTATCCAGCCGCTTTGTAGGTCGAAAAGGGAAAAAAGGGGTAACCCAGTACACACATCTGTAAGGAACCGATCTCTTTGTTGAAAAGGGAAAGAAACTGGGGGGTCGGGTAGTTTGTGCAGGACTAGATTTGCTGCCCTCACATAGGAAGAAGGTTCAAAGAGAACAAATATGGGACCAGCGCATATATGCTGCTTGGCTACATACTCTGCATCACCCATTTATACGTGTGGACGCACATGGTGCTGGCATGTCCCATACAGCTATTTTGCTGTTGTTAATCTAAGAATGCTGCCGGAAAATTGAAGCAATGCCACTGTTAAAAGTAAATTACATTTTTTAACGAATGTTGTTTCAAGAGAATGTCTCTGTTAATATGAATCAATGCAACCATTTTAGAAATGCTACTGTCCTACTTTGTTTTCCATCCAAGATAAGTTAGATGCTTCTTTCTGTCACCGTTTGTTTCATCCTCCTTTATCGGCAAGTAATTGTTTCCTTTTTTGCCTCTGTTAAAACAGGGCTATCGATTCAACTTGTTGCTATTGCGACATTTTGCTTCGCTACTCGAAACACTTATGTTTTAAGAGTGTTTTGTGCAGTTCAACTTGAATGTCACACCAGTGACTGTGCTCAATTTTGGTGGAACTGCACAAAAGGAGATCGAGATTCGTATTTTACCTTTGTCGGTCTCATGAAAGGTCAGTACATGCCTTCATCCACATGATTGTGCAGTGTGCTTTGAGATGTTGTGCTACTTGTATTGGTACTATTTGAAATAAATGTTGAATTGAAGCTATTGTATTGCTGTCTTTTCCCATTAAGTAGTGAACAAAAATGGGACCAACCCAGACATGATGCTTGTTGCTTTGTTACAACAAACTCTGCATCACCCCCTTTATAAGTAGATGGAAGCACATACTGTTGTTGCACCCACTCTCCCCTGGAACTGTTTATGCTTTTCGTTAATCTAATGCCGCTGGTAGAATTAAGCAATGCCACTCTCAGAATTAATTAACTACTGAATCTTAGTTCAAAACTGCAACACTTGTTAGGAATGGTACTATCCTGCTTTGTAGTTCTTTCTACATGTTTAACCAAGGTATTGTTAAGATAATGTCTCTGTTAAAACGAATCAGTTGCATTGTTTTAGGAATGGTACTTTTCTGCTTTGTCATTCTTTATACATGTTGAAACAAGGCATTGTTAAGATAATGTCTCAGTCAATATGAATGAATCACACTGATGGAGAATTGCTACTCTCCTTCTTTGTTTCCCATTAAGATAAAGTAGATCAATAGATGCTTTTCTTCTGGGAGTACAAGTCATCAACTGTTATTTCTCAGTAATTGTTTCCCTTATACCTATTGTTTCTTACAGGGATATCAAAATTAAAGCTTGGTTTTATTCCGACTTCGATTTTAGTTGAACTGCACAAAAGGAGCCAATGTGTCCAAGGCAAACTGCTGCATTACTGGATCCAGTTGGTCGTTCCACTTTGCAGAAAGAAGCAATCACTGTTTGCGCTACATTACAGAAGGAATGACCGAGAAGCTTTACAGAGTATTATTAGACACCGGTGACATGACTAGTCTGCAGAGACCATTGGCAATTTAACAACACGTGGAGTACCCTGGGCAAAAAGTGCCCAAACAAGTACAAGAAGCTACGACAGGACTCCACGATCATAGGCATTACATATTTTGAATGGGAAAAGCTTGTCAAAGTTTAATCATTGATGTTAGCAAGAAGACGTTAGTTTAATATATTGGAATTGGAAAACCTTGTCAAAATTTGCTCATTGATGTTAGCCAGAAGACATGCATTTGATATTTTTGAGTGGGACGCCCTTGCTGTGAGCAGCGTCGAGTGTTTTTTCCTATTCTTGTGTTCAATTTAGAAGTAAATAGTTACTCTGCTGAGATATTCTTGTGTTAAGAGTTTGTTCTGAATATTGTCTATGTAATGCCAGGCCTTTTGTTTGATTACAAGTTGAGCTTGGAATGTTGTGGCATGCGGCATCACGAGCTGTTCACCGTGCCTCCTGAGAATAATGCTTCGTATTGTTTTGCATGTCGATCTAATGCCAGTGATTTGCTTGTTAAGAAGATCATCCTCTTCTGTTGTTTCCGTGCTTAAGAAGTTCATCGTCTGATGTTTCATTCATAGCCTATACGACAAGTTGGTAGGTTAGACGTGAAACCATATGATCTTCCGACCAACTCATGATATTAGGCCGTGATTGGATCGTCGTTTTCCAACCAAAACCGCTTGTAAAACTGACGCTTGTAAATTAAAGCAGATGGTCTCTTGCGAAGGCGCTTGGTTGGTCGATTTCGACTAGTAAAATATCGGAAGTACTTCACACACGATAAAAACGCTGACCGACACTTGGACGATTGCTAATCTAGCCATTAGCTGCTGTTTCAGCCTTGCCCATGGATGGCATGATACGCACGTCGTGCATGTATCGTCTGGTAATGTCGTCCATATAGCAGTGCTCGTAAAATATACACTGGTCTCTCAAATTACACGCGTAACCCGCCGGTTTTACTTACAGACCTCGGGCCCTCGGTTTCATTACGCCTGTATTTTACGTGTTGTTTCCGATGATGAGTAAATTACACTTGTATGTTAATACAGGTTTGAAATAAACCAGAGCTCCCAAGCGCGGCCTTACCGTTTCATGCCGTCTCAGTTTCTCGAAGGTGCTCATAGGTGTCCGATGATCCTGGCTTCCTGAATGAGCAGCGGGCGCTGTATCAGACCATCCGTAAGGCCCGCGAGGCCCTCTCCGTTGTCCTTCGAGTTGTTGCGCTCGCCGTGGCGCCGAGCATTGTTAACATCGTCAACGAACATGAGGATTCAGGAGATAACTTTTTTTGACTGGATGACACTAGGGACCCACTAGGGCCATAGCCGCATGTATGCAAGTGCCTCCTTATTATGTACAACTATATTTTTTTTGCTTTCTCCTGGTTTCCTGACATCACGGTCCCACACCATTGTCAACCTATGTGGTCAATATAAACGAGATAATTGCACAAGGTGCGGCCGACAGCTGGGACCAAGCAGCTCGAGCAGTATTTGTGTTTTTGAGGCGTGAGCACTGCAGAGTTTTTCTTGGCGATGATTTCGTTGTTGTTCAGAGGAGAGCAGGGTATTAACTGGGCGGGCTGTGGCCCGTCTAGCCCAGGCCAGATATCCAGCCCAGATACTAATTTTTTCAAGATGAAAATGGCTAGCCTAGCTATACGTCTTTTTGAGGAATACCCAGGCAAGGTCAACTTATTATTCTCCGCCCCGCTGGGCTGCAAATCTTTCCTAGGAAGGATGCATTAGGCTTAACAGGAAAATGGGCTTTAAAAATAATAAATGGGATGTAATTATAAAAACTGGGTAGTAACTATAAAAAATGCACCAAACACGAAATTAGTTTATAAAATATTATTTATGGATTTTGAAAATCTTAAATTTTCATTGTTGCGCGCGCAATGTTTCGTTGGATTTTTACGTAATACAAATTTATATTTAATCTGACTAGAAATTTTGGGATAAAAATATTTTGGATCCCATCAAAATGTGGGAAATTTTATTGAATTCTGTCTTCAACGGTTGGTTGAAATTATTAATCGTTGTCCTAGCTAGAAAATGGGCTGTACTTTTAACAAACTGTAAATGGGTTGTTGTAAATTCCATTAGAATTCAAAAATGGGCTGTACATTCTTACAAAACGCAAATGGGCTATAAGTTCTCTGCCACACACTTGTGGGCCTACTAAGTGACGCGTCCCCTAAAAAAATAAGTTGACGCGTATGCAAGGCTTTGTCAACTTATTATAGTCAACACACGGTTCTAGCAGCAGTGGCCGTTGGATGTCTATCCAACGGATGTCGTGCTTCTTCTTCAATCTCGGATATTCTTAGCTTCGGCCGCCCAAAAAATGATTCCTCCCCCTGAAATCTGGGGCGCACCGTTTCAGAGGCTGACCTGTGGGCCTACTAAGTTGGAGCGTACCAAGGGCTTTGTCAACTTAGTCAATATAAACGATTCTAGCTTCATTGACCGTACGATGTCCATCCAACGGCCGTAGTGCTTCTTCAACCTCTGGTCTTCTTGGTCTAGCCGCCCAAAGCAGCGCCGGTCGTGCCGCCTGCTCCTGCCTCTCGTGGCCAGCTGTGCTGCCGCGGAGGCCTCACCGCCCCCATACTACTCCCACCGCTAGCCAGGCCATCCCTCCACTCACCCACACCCCCTGTTATTCTGCGGCGACGGCAGCCTGACACCGCAGCCGACCAGTGAACCCTCGTACTCCTCTCCGCGCGGACTTCCACTACTGCATCTTCCCCGGCTCCGCGTCGTCCCCTTCCTAGGCCTCGCCGTCGTCCACTGCCCTGGTGCTCTCGGCGTGGCATGGTCAACGTGGTCAACGACCGACTTCCATCGGAAGAGTACTGTACGTGGAGAGGCTGACATCTGGGTCCACGGCGGCCGCAAGGAAGTGCCTCCTTATTACGCACAAAATAATTATTCCTCCACCTGACAGCGGGGACCCACCGGATGGGCCACCAGTATTTTGCGAAAAAATCATTTCCCCCTGACTGCTGGGACCCACCGGACAGGCCACCAAATTTCATGAAAAAAAACGTTCCCCCCGCTGTCAGCTCGGACCCACCGGAAGTGCCTCCTTATTACGCACAAAAAAATGAATACTCCCCCGGCTAGCTGGGACCCACCTTGGTGGGAGGCTGACTTGTGGGCCTACTAAGTTGACGGGGACGAAGGGCTTTGTCAACTTAGTCAATATGAACGATTCTAGCTCCAGTGACCGTATGATGACCATCCAACGGCCGTAGTGCTTCTTCAATCTCTGGTCTTCTTGCTCCAGCCGCCCAAAGCAGCGCCGGTCGTGCCGCATGCTCCTGCCTCCCGTGGCCGGCTGTGCTGCCGCAGAGGCCTCACCACCCCCTACTATTCCCACCGCTGGTTAGGCCCTGCGGCGACGGCAGCCTCACACCGCAGCCGAACCAGTGAACCCTCGTACTCCTCTCCGCGTGGGCTTCCACTGCCGTGTCTTCCCCGGCTCCGCGTCATCCCCTTCCTAGGCCTCACCGTCGTCCACCGCTGTGGTGCTCTCCGCGCGGCGTGGTCAACGTGGTCAAGGAACGACTTCCATCCGAAGAGTACTGTACGTGGAGAGGCTGATAGCTGGGTCCATGGCCACAGCCTAGTTTTTTTGTGATTTGCCAAGTAAGTCGCTTTGTCAGGCCTGTTGGGCTGCAAATCTTTCAAGACGAGGAGAGCTTTCATTCGGCTGGCCGAGAAAATGGCCCATCAGTAATGAGAAATGGGCTATACATTTTTAAAACACATCAAACCGGCAATTAGTTTCAAATATCTTTTTTTTCATTTCAAGATTTTAAATTACATTAATTTTTATGCGTGGAGAATTTGTTGAATTTTATATTGATATACATTTATTTTTAAAATCAGTTTGAATGTGAGTCGAAATTTCGGGATTAAAAACAGTTTGGACCGCACCGAAATATGCAAAATTTCGTATAATTTTTTAACCGTGGCCACAATATGGGCTGTAATGCTAACAAAAAGAATATGGGCTCCAAAAAAAACCTTAAGAATTAGCAAATGGGCTGTAAATTATTAGAAATAATGGCAGATGGGCTGTATGCTGTTTTCCACAGATTTGAGGCTTTCCTAAAAAAAGGTTGACGCACAAGCACTGACTGTTGGATGTCCATCCAACGGCCGTCGTGCTTCTTCAATCTCTGCTCTTCCTGCTCCAGCCGCTCAAACAAGCGCCGGCGGGACTGCCTGCTCCCTCCTCCCCGCGGCCGGCTGTGCTGCCGCGCAGGCCTCATCGCCCCACCATACTCCCATCGCTGGCCTAGCCATCCCTCTACTCACCCACACCTGCTGTTATTCTCCGGCGACGGCAGGCGAACCAGTAAACCCTCGTACAGTCGTACTCCCCTCCGCGTGGGAAACAACTGCCGAGTCTTCCCTGCCTCCGTGTCGTCCCCTTCCTAGGCCTCGCCGTCGTCCACCGCCGTGGTGCTCTCGGCGCGGCGTGGTCAATGTGGTCAACGACCGACTTCCATCGGAAGAGTACTGTGCGTGGAGACGCTGATAGCTGGGTCCACGGCCGTAGCAAGGAAGTGCCTCCTTATTACACACAAAATAATTATTCCTCCACCTGACAGCGGGGACCCACCGGACGGGCCACCGTATTTCGTGAAAAAAACGTTTCCTCCCTGACTGCTGGGACCCACCAGCTACACCTTCGCACGCAAGGAAGTGCGTCCGGCAAAAAAAAACGATTCGCCCCCCTGACTGCTGGGACCCACCAGCTACATCTTCACACGCAAGGAAGTGCCTGACAGTCGGGACCCACCTGGTCGAAGCGTACATAGCGTTGTCATTCTCGTCGCGAACGTGTACGTACATATATACTGGTGGATGTAGAGGCGCGCACGTGTCGTAGTAGAGGCGCGCACGTAGCATGTACACGTACGTACAGCGGCCAGGGTGCAAGAAAGAAAATACTGCCACATATGTGTACATACGGGCGGGGTCTCGAACGCCTACTCGCGCATACATACGGCGAGGGCTCGTTGACATGGCTGGGTCGGAACGGAGAAACAGCGTCGTCGTCGTGTTCATGGGGAGGCAACGGAATGCGTCGTGTTCATGGGGAGGCAACGGAATGCGTCGTGTTCATCGGGAGGCAACAGAACACGTGGGAGCCAACCGGCTGGGTCGGAAAGGAATGCGTGGTCGTGTTTATTGGGAGGGCTTGGACGGAACAGGCGATGGAAACGAGGCCTGGCGTACCGCACAACGGAGGAAATGGACCTCCTACATTCAGAACGGGGTCCTGTTGATCGGGAGGGGTGTGGCGTACCGCAAAACGGAGGAAACGGACCTCCTACGGTCGAAACGGGGGTCCTGTTGATCGGGAGGTGTGTGGCGTACCGCAAAACAGACGAAATGGACCTCCTAAGGTCGAAACGGGGGTCCTGTTGATCGGGGGTGTGTGGCGTACCGCAAAACGGACGAAACGGACCTCCTACGGTCGAAATGGGGGTCCTGTTCATCGGGAGGGGTGTGGCGTACCGTAAAACGGGACTCCACGGGATACTGTTCATCTCCACCGTCGACCTCCTCCAGCCTCCACGGGCTACCATCGACGTCCTCCAGCCTCCACGGGCTCCTGTTCATCCAGCCTCCACCGCGCGCTACTCCACCGGCTACTATTCAACCACCCCTCCACGGGCACCCCTCCACCGTCTACTGTTCATCCAGCCCTCCACACCACGGGGTCCTGTTCAACCACCCCTCCACGGGCACCCCTCCACCGTCTACTGTTCATCCAGCCCTCCACACCACGGGGTCCTATTCAACCACCCCTCCACGGGCACTCCTCCATCGTCTACTGTTCATCTAGCCCTCCACCACACCACAGGGTCCTGTTCATCCAGAGGCAACGCCACCGCTCACTGTTCATCCAAACCCCCCCGCAACGCTCACTGTTCATCCCAGAGGCAGCATCGATCGGCTTCAGTTAGTAGCAGTAGCGAAGGAATTGCTCGATCGGGTTTAGTTAACAGCCATCGATCGATCGCTCGGGTTCAGTAACGCGTAGCCTGCAGTGCAATCGCTCGGGTTCAGTTAGAGCCCAACGCCTCGCTCGGGTTCAGTTAGAGCTAATGCCTCGCACACACGCGCATACGTGTACGAGAGAAACACGCATCGCTCAGCCCCCGACCTCCCACCGTAACCGGGAACTCCCCAAAATTTTCCTCGCCCTCGCTTCTACCACGGTTTTTTCCGTCATGGACGGCCCAAAGAATGTCATGCAGCTGCGTCTCCGGCCCGCCCAGGACAAAAAGCCCATTTTTTTGTCATAGAAGTAGGAGCCCACCACATCTATGATGATACCGGGTTTTGTCACAATTATCGTCATAGAAGTGTCATATGTATGACAAATTTTTTTTTCGTTCGGCCCAAAATGTCACGGATGTGTCTTTTTTTTGTAGTGAGCTTATCACACCCGATCATCACGTGGTGTCTCGGCACGACGAACTGTAGCAATGGTGCATACTCAAGGAGAACACTTATACCTTGAAATTTAGTGAGGGAGCATCTTATAATGCTACCGCCGTACTAAGCAAAATAAGATGCATAAAGGATAAACATCACATGCAATCAAAATATGTGACATGATATGACCATCATCATCTTGTGCCTTTGATCTCCATCTCCAAACCTCCGTCATGATCTCCATCGTCACCGACTTGACACCTTGATCTCCATCGTAGCATCATTGTCGTCTCGCCAACTATTGCTTCTATGACTATCGCTACCGCTTAGTGCTAAAGTAAAGCAATTACATGGCGATTGCATTTCATAAAATAAAGCGACAACCATAAGGCTCCTACCAGTTGTCGATAACGTTTACAAAACATGATCATCTCATACAACAATTTATATCTCATCAAGTCTTGACCATATCACATCACAACATGCCCTACAAAAACAAGTTAGATGTCCTCTACTTTATTGTTGCAAGTTTTACGTGGCTGCTACGGGCTCCTAGCAAGAACCGTTCTTACCTACGCATCAAAACCACAATGATTTTTCATCAAGTGTGTTGTTTAACCTTCAACAAGGACCGGCTATAGTCAAACTTGATTCAACTAAAGTTGGAGAAACAGACACCCGCTAGCCACCTGTGTGCGAAGCACGTCGGTAGAAATAGTCTCATGAACGCGGTCATGTAATGTCGGTCTGGGCCGCCTCATCCAACAATACCGCCGAATCAAAGTAAGACGTTGGTGGTAAGCATTATGACTATTATCACCCACAACTCATTGTGTTCTACTCGTGCATATAACATCTACGCATAGACCTGGCTCGGATGCCACTGTTGGGGAACGTAGTAACTCAAAAAAAAATCCTACGATCATGCAAGATCTATCTAGGAGATGCATAGCAATGAGAGGGGAGAGTGTGTCCACGTACCCTTGTAGACTGAAAGCGGAAGTGTTAGTTAACGCGGTTGATGTAGTCGAACGTCTTCACGATCCAACCGATCCAAGTACCGAACGTACGGCACCTCCGTGTTCAGCACATGTTCAGCACGATGACGTCCCTCGAGTTCTTGATCCAGTAGAGGGTTGAGGGAGAGTTCCATCAGCACGACGGCATGGTGACGGTGTTGGTGATGTGACCCGCGCAGGGCTTCACCTAAGCACTACGACAATATGACTGAGGTGGTAAACTATGGAGGGGGGGGCACCACACACGGCTAAGAAACAACTGTTGTGTCTTTAGGGTGCCCCCTGGCCATGTATATAAAGGAGGAGAGGCAGGAGGCCGGCGGCCATGAGGAGGCGCGCCAAGGGGGAGCTCAACTAGGATTCCCAATCCTAGTTGGACTCCCTTTCCTATTCCAAGAGGGGGAAAGAGGGAAGGAGAGGGAGAGGGAGAGGAAAGAGGGGGCCGCCCCTCCCCTTAGTCCAATTCGGACTGCCCTTGGGGGGGGGCGCTATCATGGGAGTAAGTATGACAGTAAGAATAGGGGGTACGTACGAGGAGGCAAGATCCTAGATACGGTGAGATTGTGCACGCAAGGTTTACGAGTTCAGGCCCTTCTCGGAGGAAGTAATAGCCCTACGTCTCGGTGCCCGGAGGCTTGGTTGACTGAATTTATGCGTGAGAGTTACAGGGGGTGCGAACCCTTCGTACCAGAGGAGGGGGGTGGCTTATATAGAGTGCGTCGGACCCCTCCAGCCCTGAGTTACATAGGGTTCAATGTACATTAAGATAGGGCGTTACTGGTAACGCTAGCTATAAATTGCTATAAATGATCTTTAAGACTACAGAGTGAACGCCTGACTGTTGCCATCCTGAGTGGCTTTAGACCTTCTGTTCTCCGAGTGATCCTTTGTGTAGTCGAGTGACTCTATCTTGGTCGAATGGAATTGGGGTATCCGAGTGGGATATCTGGTCGAGTGGTTTGCACTCCAAGGTGATTTCAGTCGGTATATTCTGTTGCACTTTGAATGTCTGTGACTTTAGGGCAGTGTCCTTGGGTAGGGCGTCTAGGTCAGGCCTATGACCCTACCCTAGGTACATGTCATCGTCATTAGCCCCCGAATGGATTGAGGTCCGAGTGAAGAAAAAGTTGAAGTTGGTTCCGACTCGATCCCACGCTTCGGAGGCGTTTTTACTAGAATCTGGGAGTCAGGCTTGAAGCTTCAACCTTGTTTCAGTCGCCTTGATCAATTCAGAGGTCGTCGAGTGAGTTATGTTGATGATCTTTGAGTGTGTTTTGGCGTGAAATCTCGGCGCGATTGGTTGCTCTGCGGTTCCCGGATCTCAAGGGATTCAAAATTTTGGAGAAGCGCGCGGGACGGAGCGTGCCGTAGTTATCGGAGTGGATAGACAGGGGCTCCTCGATCCTCATGCGCCTTTTTCGCCATGTATCGGGCGAGCGACTGTTGCGGGATTTGACAAGATTACTCGGGCCCACACATCAGTCACTTGGAAGTGGCCTCATAAATAGCGTTTGGGTCGATGCGATGCACAGTGCGCCTCAATCGAGATGATCTTCCTCTGTTCCTCCACTGCATTCTCCTCTACTCTCGTCATCTCCGCTCAGCCCGTACGCATTCCGTCGCCATGGGGAAGGACAAGACGGCGCTCGAAGAAGGTTGCGGTGGCGGCGAAGGGCAAGAAGATGAATCGAGGGTCATCGTCAAGGTCTGCTTTGCCGCCTGGTTGGATCCAAGAGGACTGGATTCGATCAACAATCCAGAAATAAGACTTGGAGGATCTGGCCAGTGCAGGCTTGATTGCTCACGGATCTTGGAGGTTGCCGGGGAACGAGTTCGAGCCTCAGCCGCAGGAGGGTGAGTGTGTCCTCCTCGCAACCCATGTCGACCGCGGTTTCACTCTGCCTCCGCATCCTTTTTTCCGGTGTTTCTTGAACTTTTTTGGTGCCCAGATTCATCACTTCTCTCCCAATAGCATCACATATCTTGCTGCATACATCTCTTTGTGTGAAAACTTTCTGGGCTGTCACCCGCACTGGGGTTTATTCAAACACATCTTTACCTGTCGTCCCCAAACTGTGAAGAAGGCAAATCCGACTGACAAAAAGACACACGTGATCCAAATGTGCAAGGGTTTAGGGATTCAAATGAGGAGTAGAAGCACTTTTCCTCCTATGACCCTTCCTGAGTCGGTTAGGGGGTGGCAGTCGACCTGGTTCTACTGCCATGATGTTCCGACTCCTGGTCAGTCGACCGGTCTCCCCCCTTTCACCATGGAGCGAGTCCGCCAACCTTCTTCATTGATTGTGACCCCAGAGGAGAAAGGCGAGGTGTCTCTATTAGTCGACCGAGTCGTTCAATTAGTCCGTGAGGGTGTGACTGGCATCGATATGTTGGAAGTGTTCCTTAGTTGACGCATCCAGCCTCTTCAAGCCCGCGATCATCCGATGTGGATGTACTTGGGCACTGATGACACCGCTCGGGTCCACCCGGAGGAGGTCGCTGAGGAGACGATGGCACAGTGGTTGTGGAGCATCACTGGGAACAAAGATAACCCCAGGGGGTCCCGGAGAGTTTTGCCATTCGACACTGACAATGAGCCGGACAAGGTCTGATCTTCGTTACTGAGTGTCTTCTTATTCCAATCTGCGATTGCCCTTGAATTCGGCTGATGTTTGTTTAACTCCTGTCTTGCATATTTACACTGAGATGTACTCGATGCTGAAGGGGAGCAGGTCCAGGAGGGAATGGACAGCGAAGGCGGGAGTGCCGATTGGAAATCTGACAACGAGAGTGATGAAGATAGTGAGGAGGTCGACTCACCACCTCGTTCTGAGAGGCGTTCCAAGCAGTCACATGACCCGGCGGGCGGGCGTGGCAAAGCAACCCCGCCCAGTACGTAGGTACCGAAGCGCACTCGGACGTCTACTCCTGAGCCGTCAGAGAACGCAGCGAAGCAGCCCAAGGTTGCGCCATCAAAGCCCCGGAAGGACTTGCCTAAGATTAAGGTGGGCATCCCTGTTGCTTCTGCGTAAGTGTTTCTCCTCTCTATTTTGGCTTTGCTCGAAAACTTCTATGTTTATTGTCGACTCATTCGCTTGCTTGACCGAGTGAGTTTTGGAACTTTCAGTGCCGCTACTTCTGGGACCTCCATGGACATTGACAAGCAGCAAGACGACGAGGAAACTGTAGATGCGGCCACTTCTCGGGCAGGTATAGCTCCACAACTGTGTTCTTACTTTGTCAACTTCTCTGTCGGTCGACTGAATGGTTTTACAGTCGAATGTATTGTAGCGCCACCGAATGTTATTGAACTACCAGATGATTATGACCACGAAGAAGTGCTCCAAAGGAACACAGGGAGAAGAGGCAGGACTCTGGGCAAGAAGGCCCCTGCCAGCAAAGCGTCTCACTCGACATCAGCACCGGATCCAGTCGTCCCGCAACTTGGTGATCTAGTTCGGGCTTCAGTTTCCTTTGCCGATCCTATGTCGCCTGTCCAGCCTTCGGTGTCGACTGTTCAGCCCTCTGCTCCGACTATGCAACCTCAAGGTTCAGTTCTTCCAGCTACCTCGTCAGTTCCACCAACACCCCTCTTTGCCACTCATCACGTCCCGGAAGACGAAGTAAGCGCTGCCAAGGAGGCCGTGTCCCAAGCCGGCTTGATGATGGAGAAAATGAAAGTGGTGTACAAGACCAGCAAGGCCGCCTATGATGCCAGCTCTGCCCTTCACGCCAACGTCCAAGTAAGTGATTGGTTTCTGAGTCGGCTTTCAGCTTGATCTTTGCTCTGCTAGGGTATGCTACTTCAGAACTGCTGCTTTATTATTCCTAAGATGTCTATGGATGAGCGTTTTGGAACCTTTAATGTGCATCTATCGTGAGTTTGCTCTTTGCAACCGCACACCCACTGGGTGTTTTGACTTTTTGCTGTGAAGCTCTTGTCGACTGAACTCTCGAACCAGTAGGGGCACGCTGAGTGCACCCACTGGGTGTAGTCCCCGAGACCACCATCGAATGTTTGATTCGGCGGGGGTCTTTTGCGTAGTGTTCGTTTGTAATATTGCCACTCGGTCTAGACGGATCTCGTCGAGTGAACTCCAAACCAGTGGGGGCACGCTGAGTGCACCCACTGGGTGTAGTCCCCGAGACCGCAGTCGACTGCGGGCAGTCGGCTGTGGTCTGAGAACAAATGTCGTCGTTGTGTTTTTTTACTCCTTCCACTCGTACTGGACATACCATGTCGAGTGGGTAATCAAACCAGTGGGGGCACGCCAAGTGCACCCACTGGGTGTAGTCCCCGAGACTATTGTTGAATGTTTTCCACGGTAGTCTTAGAACTCTTTTGTCATAATAATCTGATCTTTGCATCTTATCACTCGGAAGTGACTGACTCTTGTCTCTGTTGACTGACTTGTCTTGTTGTTCGCTGTAGAAATCCTATGATCTTGGAGCCAGGTTTGCTGATCTGGAGAGGAAGCAGATCCAACTCAATCTCGACCTAGAGCTGGCCAAGGAGAATTTGCCGAAAGCTAAGGATGAAGCGGCTGCCATGGGAGGTAAAAACTTGTCAACTGTCCACCTTGTCATCTTTTCCTTTTGCCTTTTGAACCGAGTGACTCCACTCGAACAGATGTGCGTAGTGAAAACCGTCAACTCCAAGCTCGTCTGAAGAATGTTATTTCTTTAGACAAAATGAAGCAGGCTCTGGAGCAAAAGGACCTCGACCTTGCAGCAGCGCAGAAGACGACGCAAGAAAGATGAACTTGCTGATAAGAAGCTGGCTTCAGTCGGCAAGTTATAAGAAGAGAATGCCAGGTTGAAGACTGCTGCTGATGAAGCAAATAAAGAAGTCGTGCAGCTGCAGAAGGACAAGATGGCCCTGACTGACAAAGTCGAAGTTCTCACTTGGAAGAGAGAAGAACTGGAGACTTATCTTGGAGGCCTTGCCAAGAATATGTTCCTCATGCTTGAAGGTACGTTCCCTCGTCCGAGTGACTTGCAAAAACTTTTTCCATCATGCAACTGCCGACTCATCATTTTTCTGTGCGTGCAGAATTCTGTAAAAAAATTGAGGAGACTGGGCGGATTGAGACGAGTCTGGACCCCATAAACTCCCCCGTCAAAGACGAGGCCGTGATGAACGTGCTACGACTGGAATCCCGCCTCGCCAGTGTTATGGATTATCTTGCTCGTCTAAAGGTGGCGGTGTCGCGGATCGACACTGAACTCTGGCCAGGTGTGATGTTCTGGAATGACCTCGAGTCTCTGATGACTGGACTCAATGAAATCCCTGGTCGAGTGCAGGCGTGGAAGAAGTCCTCTGCTTGGTGCGGCGCTGACGTGGCTCTGTCTCTGGTCCGTGTTCATTGCAAGGAAGTTAAAGAAGAGAAGCTGGCAGCTCTCAAGGTCACCAATACCAAGAAGCTTCAATTCCAGTCCTTCATGGAGACCTTCATCGGCCCTGCCACTCGTATCGCAGATGGAATTGACCTGGATGAGTTCGTCGAGCCAGCTAGCCCTCCTCCTGTCGAGTGAAACGCTTGATAACTTGACTTTATTTGCCTCGGAATGCCGAGTGATTTTGTAATCGTTAAAACTCTTTTGGGCTTGACGCCCGAGTACTTCTGCCGATGGCCTTTGAACCTTCATGGATTTATCCGAACTTGGTTGCTTTATTTGTACCAGCTTCTGATTTCTTGATTTAGGCGAATCTAGGATCATGATTGATTTTCCGAGTGAGAGGTTTGCTCTCCACTCGGAATAGTTGTTGTACTTGTGGCGCAGCTCGGAGTGCAACAATACGTTGTACTTGTGGCGCAGCTCAGAGAGCAACCGTACATTGTACTTGTGGCGCAGCTCAGAGTGCAACCAGACGTTGTACTTGTGGCGTAGCTCAGAGTGCAACCATACATTGTATTTGTGGCGCAGCTCAGAGTGTGTGGCCAAGTTTCTGAGTGAGAGGGTTGCTCTTCACTCGGAATTTGTTTTGTAACTTAGGCGAGTACGGGATCGCAGCTAAGTCCCCGAGTGAGAGGGTCACTCTTCACTCGGAGTATTTTTGTAACTTAGGCGAGTACGGGGTCGCAGCTAAGCCCCCGAGTGAGAGGGTTGCTCTTCACTTGGAGCGTTTTTGTAACTTAGGTGAGTACGGGGTCGCAGCTAAGCCCCCGAGTGAGAGGGTTGCTCTTCACTCGGAGTGTTTTTATAACTTAGACGAGTACGGGATCGCAGCTAAGTCCCCAAGTGAGAGGTTCGCTCTTCACTCGGAGTGTTTTTGTAACTTAGGCGAGTACGGGGTCGCAGCTAAGCCCCCGAGTAAGAGGGTTGCTCTTCACTCAGAGTGTTTTTGTAACTTAGGCGAGTACGGGGTCACAGCTAAGCCCCCGAGTGAGAGGGTTGCTCTTCACTCAGAGCGTTTTTGTAACTTAGGCGAGTACGGGGTTGCAGCTAAGCCCCTGAGTGAGAGGGTTGCTCTTCACTCTGAGTGTTTTTGTAACTTAGGCGAGTACGGGATCGCACCTAAGTCCCCGAGTGAGAGGGTCGCTCTTCACTCGGAATGTTTTTGTAACTTAGGCGAGTACGGGGTCGCAGCTAAGCCCTCGAGTGAGAGGGTTGCTCTTCAGTCGGAGTGTTTTTGTAACTTAGGCGAGTACAGGGTTGCAACTAAGCCCCCGAGTGAGAGGTTTCCACTTCACTCGGAGTGTTTTTGTAACTTAGGCGAGTACGGGGTCGCAGCTAAGCCCCCGAGTGAGAGGGTTGCTGTTCACTCGGAGTGTTTTTGTAACTTAGGCGAGTACGGGGTCGCAGCTAAGCCCCTGAGTGAGAGGGTTGCTCTTCACTCGGAGTGTTTTTGTAACTTAGGCGAGTACGGGGTCGCAGCTAATCCCCCAAGTGAGAGGGTTGCTCTTCACTCGGAGTGTTTTTGAAACTTAGGCGAATCAGGTTCGCGGCTAAGCCACCCACTGGGGGATTTGAACACACATGCTTATGCAATAACAATCATTAAGATACTACAAAAAAACCATGTCTTTGACAAGCAAACTAAAGGATTCTTATTACAACTCGTCAATCCGAGTGCTTTAGGTATAAAAACGGCAGAGCAATTCTGCATTCCAGGAGCGTGGCTCGTCTTCTTTCTTGGCTACATTTTAGAGGTGATACGCCCCATTGTGGAGCACCTTGGTGATGATGAAGGGGCCTTCCCAGGCCGGAGCAAGTTTGTGAGGCCGTTTCTCGTGCACTCGGAGCATAAGGTCTCCTTCTTGAAATGCTTGACCCCTGACGTTTCGGGCATGGAATCAACGCAAGTCTTGTTGATAGATGGTCGATCGGATCAGGGCCATCTCTTGTTCTTTCTCTAGGAGATCAACTGCGTCTTGGCATGCCTGTTCTGCTTCAGCTTCTCAGAAGAGTTCCACTCAGGCGGGCATTATGCAACAAATCACTCGGAAGCACAGCTTCAGCACCATACACCATGAAGAAGGGGGTTCGATCAGTCGACCGGTTTGGAGTTGTTATCAATCCCCATAGGACAGATGGTAACTCAGTCACCCAAGCTCCAACAGCATGCTTGAGATCGCGCATCAGCCAGGGTTTCAACCCTTGAAGGATCAAGCCGTTTGCCCTTTCCGTCTACCCATTCGACTGCGGGTGCGCAACGGATGCGTAGTCGACCCGAGTGCCTTGGGATGCGCAAAACACTCTGAACTCATCAGAATCAAAGTTGGAGCCATTATCTGTGATAATGCTGTGAGGGACTCCATATCTGAATATCAGCTCTCTGATGAAACTAGTGGCAGTGCTTGAATCAAGACTCTTGATAGGCTTGGCTTCGATCCATTTGGTGAATTTGTCGACTGCTGCGAGCAAATGAGTGAAACCACTTCTACCGGTCTTAAAAGGTACAACCATGTCTAATCCCCAAAATGCAAAAGGCCAGGCAAGTGGAATAGTCTTCAAGGCTGATGCAGGTTTGTGAGACAGGTTTGAGTAAAACTGGCAGCCTTCACACTTGTCGACTATATCTTTAGCCATTTCATTCGCACGCGGCCAGTAGAATCCCGCTCGGTATGCTTTGGCCACGATGGTCCGAGAGGACGCATGATGACCACAGGTCCCTGAGTGGATCTCATTTAGGATCATTCAACCTTCTTCTGGAGAAATGCAACGCTGAGCAACTCCGGTGACACTTTCCTTGTAAAGCTGTCCACTTATCACTGTGAAGGCTTTGGATCGACAGATGATCTGGTGGGCCTCATCTTCATCCTCTGGGAGCTCCTGCCTGAGCAGGTATGCGATATATGGCACCGTCCAGTCGTGGGTGATCACTAGAATCTCCATGATCAAGTCGACTATAGCTGGGACTTCAATCTCAGTCGGATTGGTTGAACTTATCGGTTGTGAGGGCTCCTCTGTGAAAGGATCTTCTTAAACTGACGGGGTGTGGAGATGCTCCAAGAACACATTACTGGGGATGAGTTTCCGAGTGGAACCTATCTTTGCCAGGTCATCTGCTGCTTGATTCTTAATTCGAGGTATGTGGTGGAGCTCTAACCCCTCAGGCTTCTTCTCTAGCTTTATTACCGCATTGCAATAACCAGTCATAGCTGGGCTCCTGATATCCCACTCCTTCATCACATGATTCACCACCAAGTCTGAGTCGCCGTAGACAATCAGGCGACGGACGCCGAGTGAGATGGCCATACGCAACCCATACAAAAGTGCCTCATACTCAGCTCCATTGTTTGAAGAATCAAAGTGAATCTGGAGGACATAGCTGAGCTTGTCACCTCTTGGGGATACCAGGACCACTCCAGCACCGGAACCATTCAACATCTTGGATCCATCAAAGAACATAGTCCAATGTTCCGAGTGAACCTGAGTCGGTTGCTGCTGCTCAATCCAGTCGGCGAGAAAATCTTCTATTGCTTGAGACTTGATTGCTTTCTTTGCCTCGAACTTGATATCCAAAGGAAGGAGTTCAATCGCCCACTTGGCCACTCGACCAGTTGCGTCCCGATTGTTCAGAATTTCTGATAATGGAGCGTCACCAACGACTGAAACTGAGTGGTTTGCAAAGTAGTGTGCAACTTTCTTCATGGTCAAGTAAATCCCATACACAAGCTTCTGATAATGCGGATATCTTTGCTTGGATGGAGTCAAGACTTCAGAAATATAGTACACTGGGCGTTGAACTTTGTAGGCTTTGCCTTCTTCTTCCCGCTCGACCGTGAGCACTGTGTTGACAACTTGTCCAGTGGCTGCAATATACAACAGTAGAGGCTCTTTGCTGATTGGAGCGGCAAGCACCGGCTGGGTGGAAAGCAGGGCTTTGAGCTCTACAAATAGTGCTTCAGCTTCAGGTGTCCACTCGAACTTGTCAGACTTCTTCATCAGTCGGTAAAAGAGGTAATGCCTTTTCTCCGGGACATGAGATGAATCGACTCAACGCAGCCAAACAACCAGTAAGCTTCTGAACATTGTGCACACGCACAGGGCGTTTCATTCAGAGGATTGCGCCAACCTTTTCTGGGTTTGTGTCGATCCCTCGTTCGGAAACGAGGAAACCGAGTAACTTTCCACCTGGTACTCCAAATGTGCACTTTGACAGATTGAGCTTGATATCATATCTTCTTAAGTTGGCAAAGGTTTCAGCAAGGCCAGTCAGTAGGTCGGAACCTTTGCGTGACTTGACCACGATGTCATCCATGTACGCTTCCACGTTCCGACTGATTTGAGTGAGCAGGCACTTCTGAATCATGCGCATGAACGTGGCACTAGCATTCTTGAGGCGAAAGGGCATGGTAACATAGCAAAAATACCCAAATGGGGTGATGAAGGCTATTTTATTTTGTCGGGCCCATACAGTCGGATCTGATGGTACCCGGAATACACATCCAAAAAGGACAAACGCTCACATCCCGCAGTTGAGTCGACAATCTGGTCGATGCGGGAGAGAGGGAAGTGATCTTTCGGGCATGCCCGATTGATGTGCTTGAAATCGATACACATACGAAGTGAATCATCTTCCTTGGGGACCATGACAACATTGGCGAGCCACTCGGAGTGGTATATCTCGCGGATGAACTCAGCTGCCAGAAGCCGAGCCACCTCTTCGCCAATTGCCTTCCTCTTCTCCACGGCGGACCGACGGAGATGCTCTTTGACAAGTTTTGCTTTTGGGTGGACTCGCAAACGGTGCTTAGCCAGTCCCCTGGGTACACCCGGCATGTCAGATGGTTTCCATGCAAAGATGTCCCAGTTCTCACGGAGGAACTGGATGAGCGCTTCTTCCTATTTGCTGTCGAGTGTTGTTGAGATGTGGGTCGGAGCAGCATTGGGATCAGTCGGGTGAATATGAACATGTTTTGTTTCACCGGACGACTGAAATGCAGACTCTGAAGCAGGCTTCTTGGCTCGCAAGAAATCACTCGGGTCTACATTCTTATTGTATTCTTCCATTTCGACTGCTGCCATTTGCTCATTGGCAATCTTTGAGCCCTTCTGGAGGCACTCTTCTGCCCTTTGCCGATTCCTTGTGACTGTGAGCACACCTCTGGGGCCAGGCATCTTCAACTTGAGGTACACATAACATGGTCGAGCCATGAAACGAGCGTATGCAGGCCTGCCCAGAATAGCATGATAGGCACTGTGAAAATCCACGACCTCAAATGTCAACTTTTCCTTGCGGTAATTCTTTGAATCACCGAAAACCACATCAAGAGTGATATGACCAAGTGAATCGGCTTTCTTTCCTGGGATGACTCCGTGAAATCGCATGTTGCTCTCACTGAGCTTGGACATCAGAATGCCCATCCCTCGGAGGGTCTCAGCATACAAAATGTTCAGACCACTGCCACCGTCCATCAAAACCTTGGTCAGTCGGGTGCCCCCAACGACTGGGTCGACCACCAACGCTTGCCGCCCTGGGGTAGCAACGTGCGCTGGGTGATCGGACTGGTCGAATGTAATGGGAGTTTTTGACCACTTCAAATACGTCGTAGTTGCCGGAGCAACCATGTTCACTTCTCGATTGATAACTTCAGTCGACTTTTGCTCTCGACGTCAGCAAAAATCACTAAAGTGGCATTGACATTGGGGTAACCATCATCTTCCTCTTTGTCCTCTTCCTTATCAGATTCCTTCTCTTTTTCGCTGGGCTAACCCTCTCGGAAGCTCTGAATCAGGAGTCGACACTGTTGAGTGGTATGCTTGGGGTAGACCAAGTTACCCTCTTCATCTTTTTTGGTGTGTATGTGACACGGCAAATCGAGAACATCGTTTCCCGCTTGATCTTTCACTAACTTGGGGATCCATGGCCCTTTAGGCTTTCCCTTGAACTTCCCTTGATTCACAACTGCGGCTTCAGCAGGACCTGCAGTCTCAGCCTTGCGCTTTTGCTTCCGACTAGAATTTCCTCCTCCAGTGTCTTGGGCGACTGGTTTGTTCTTGCCACTGCGGAGTCGGTCTTCTTCCTCGTCGTTAGCGTACCGAGTGGCTATTTCCATCATCCGAGCCAGGGACATGTCCCCTGTCCGACCGAATTTCAGGTTGATCTCTCTGTACCGAACACCCTCTTTGAAGCCACAAACTACTTAGTGCTGCGACACATTCTCCACTATGTGATGAAGGGTGGTCCATCTCTAGAAGTAATCTCTAAAAGTCTCATTCGGTTTCTGGATGCAATGCTGCAACTCAGTTAGCCTAGCTGGTCGTTTGCAGGTGCCCTCGAATGTTTTAACGAACACTCGGGCCAACTCTTCCCAACTGAAAATACTACCAGGGGCCAACTGATTCAACCAAGCTCTGGCCGAATCCTCAAGCATCAAAGGGAGGTGCTTCATGGCCACATCATCGTTATCGCCACCAATCTGCGCAGTCACTCGGTAATATTCCAGCCAGGTGTCGGGCTTCGACTCACCGGTGAACTTACTCACACCCATCGCCAACCTGGAGTTGGGAGGGATCTCAGCAGCTCTGATGGCTCTACTGAAACATTCAGGCCCAGAAACATGCACTCTGCTACCACTCGAACGATCTCTGTCTTGTCCCTCTTGGTGTGCCCGGCCTCTGTCGACCAGACCCTGCACGAGAACTGATCTTGCATCGAACCCGGGCTCTCTTGGGTCAAATGGGGCCCTCCACTCATCACCATACGGGTGCCTATCATCATACCGCCGGGGCGCATACGATCCGCCCCTCGGAGGGGGCATAGGCACTCGACGGCGGTCATCACGGCCGAATCGATGATCATATTGCTCATTGTTCCGATCCAGGTACTGCTCCTGGCGGTGCCCACGGCCCTCACGCCACGGAGGTGATCTCGGGCTGTGAGCCGACTGGACTGTGTCTGCAACCACGGACCTGCTGTGGATCCTGTTGCGCGACTGAGAAACGGCTGAGTTTTGTTCTCCAACCGCCCGGAGCAGTGCTCGGATCTGCATCAAACCCCTACCAGCCTCCGAACGGGATGGCTGGATCAACTCTGCTATACGGGTTGCAGCTGCAAGATTCTGGACTGGTGTGCGATATACCTGAGGTTTAGGCGGAAACAATTGTCGATGACGTCGACTGGATTCAGGGATCTATCGACGAGCGTGTTCGTCGAGTGAATGTTGGAGATTCTCCAAACGTGCGCACTCAGCCAAGGTGGCCAGGCGTGCAGCCTCCAAGGACCGAGCCTCAGAGGTTTCTCCGATGATGGGCGTGTGGAGGGCCTCCACGTTGCGACGATGCAACTCTTCCCTCTGCTTCGAAGTGAGGGCTTCGGGATGATACTCGTCATGACCATGCAACGGACCACTACAACTACGACGGAAACCAGGCGGGCTGCGCGGCGTGTCGACCATCAGGACCTCCGCTGCAGGGTCACTACTTCCGCACTCGGACAGGGTCTCAGCGGAACCAGTCGACAGGTCGAATAGTCCGTAGAGAGATTCGTCGGGCTCAATTGCCATGACTTGAGGGGTGGCCGACTGGCGGGCCACCGCATGCTTCACCCAACGCTGAAGCCGCGATCGACCAGATCTCTTGCGACGGTGTACAACTGGAAGAGTGGACAATGCGGGAGCCGACCGATACTGGGTCGACGGCTGCCGCAGGCACTCGCACGGAAGTGTGTCTCCCCATGGACGGGAAGGGCCTCGACATCGAGGGGGGCCTCTTGGAGCCAGGCGGAGTTGTCGGTGATAAAAATGAGCGCGCCAAGACAGATCTCGCGGCCCAAAGCCAAGCCACCCCCGAAAACCATGTTGATGGAGATAAAAAACGGCAACCTCACCAGAAGTCGCTAAGACACCGGTCCGACGGTGGGCGCCAACTATTGTGGGAGTAAGTCTGACAGTAAGAATAGGGGGTACGTAGGAGGAGGCAAGATCCTAGCTACGGTGAGATTGTGCACGCAAGGTTTACGAGTTCAGGCCCTTCTCGGAGGAAGTAATAGCCCTACGTCTCGGTGCCCGGAGGCCTGGTCGACTGGATTATGTGTGAGAGTTACAGGGGGTGCGAACCCTTGTACCAGAGGAGGGGGTGGCTTATATAGAGTGCGCCGGACCCCTCCAGCCCTCAGTTACACATGGTTCAATGTACATTAAGACAGTGTGTTACTGGTAACGCTAGCTATAAAGAGCTATAAATGATCTTTAAGACTACAGAGTGAACGCCTGACCGTTGCCATCCTGAGTGGCTTTAGACCTTCTGTTCTCTAAGTGATTCTTCGTGTAGTCGAGTGACTCTATCTTGCTCGAATGGAATTGGGGTATCCGAGTGGGATATCTGGTCGAGTGGTTTGCACTCCAAGGTGATTTCAGTCAATATATTCTGTTGCACTTTGAATGTCTATGACTTTAGGGCAGTGTCCTTGGGTAGGGCGTCTAGATCAGGCCTATGACCTATTGGGGAACGCAGTATTTAAAAAAAATTCCTACGATCACACAAGATCTATCTAGGAGAAGCATAGCAACGAGAGGGGGGGTGTATCTTCATACCCTTGAAGATCGCAAAGCGGAAGCGTTTATCAACGCGGTTGATGTAGTCGTACACCTTCACAATCCGTCCCGATCAAGTACCGAACATACGGCACCTCCGCGTTCAGCACACGTTCAGCTCGATGACGTCCTCGCCTTCTTGATCTAGCAAGAGGGGCGAAGTAGTAGATGAGTTCCGGCAGCACGACGGCGTGGTGACGGTGTTGGTGAAGAACAATCTCCGCAGGGCTTCGCCTAAGCACTACGAAAACTATGACGGAGGATAAACTAGAGGGGACGGGGTTGCCGGCACACGGCTTGGTGTTTCTTGATGTCTCTTTGGTGCTAGCCCTGCCCCTCTATTTATATGTTGAGCCCTGGGGTCAAAACTTGGAGTAAAAGCCTCCTCCAAGTCGGTTTTGCCCGAAAGGCAAGAGTCCTTCTCGGACTCCAGGGCTAGATGCCAGGAACCCTCGTGGGCTTTCCCCTTTGGCCCAAATAACGTGTTCTTGTACCCAAACATTTCGGGAGACATCCGGAACCCCTTCCGGTGAATTCTGGAACCCTTCCGGAGATCAAACACTACTATCCCATATATTAAACTTTACCTCCGGACCATTCCGGAGCTCCTTGTCATGTCCGTGATCTCATCAGGGACTCCGAACAACATTCGGTTGCCAACATACATAACTCATATAATGCTATATCGTCAATGAACGTTAAGCGTGCGGACCCTATGTAACGCCCACGATGCGGCTATATCTCCCACGTGTCGAGGCATGACTTAGAGGCATAACCGCATAGTGGCTTTGTCGCAAGAAGGGTCATCTTCACACAATCCCATGTAATGAACAAGAATGGGATAAAGAGTTGGCTTACAATCGCCACTTCACACAATACATAAATATCATTCATACATCAACCAAAATACAATCATATAGACCGACTACGGTCAAAATCCAGATGAAAATAAGATAACCCCAAATGCTATATCCCCGATCGTCCCAACTGGGCTCCACTACTGATCATCAGGAAAAGACACATAGTAACGACCACGTTCCTCGTCGAACTCCCACTTGAGATCGACGCCATCATCTGCACTGGCATCGTCGGCACCTGCAACTGTTTTGGTAGAATCTGTGAGTCACGGGGACTCAGCAATCTCACACCCGCGAGATCAAGACTATTTAAGCTTGTAGGAAAAGATGGTGCAGAGAGGTGGAGCTGCAGCGGCAAAAGCATATATGGTGGCTAACTTGCGCAAATGAGAGCGAGAAGAGAAGCAATGGAACGGACGTCATCTAGCAATGACCAAGAAGAGGTCCTGAACACCTACTTACGTCATACATAACACAGACCGTGTTCACTTCCCGGACTCCGCCGAGAAGAGACCATCACGGCTACTCACGCAGTTGATGTATTTTACTTGGGTCAAGTGACAAGTTATCTACAACCGGACATTAACAAATTCCCATCTGCCTCATAACCGCGAGCACGGCTTTCGAAAGATAGTACCCTGCAGGGGTGTCCCAACTTAGCCCATCATAAGCTCTCACGGTCAACGAAGGATAAACCTTCTCCCGGAAAGACCCGATCAGTCTCGGAATCCCGGTTTACAAGACATCTCGACAATGGTAAAACAAGACCAACAAAGCCGCCCGAATGTGCCGACAAATCCCGATAGGAGCTGCACATATCTCGTTCTCAGGGCACACCGGATTGTCCAAGCTTCCGATAGGCGAGCCCAGAGTTGCCCCTGGTGGCCACCGGCGACTGACAGTTTGGACCAATACTCAGAGGAGCACTGACCCGGGGGTTTAAAATAAAGATGACCCTTGGGCTCTAGAAAACCCGGGGGAAAAAGGTATAGGTCGCAAATGGTAAAACCAAGGTTGGGCCTTGCTGGAGGAGTTTTATTCAAGGCGAACTGTCAAGGGGGTCCCATAAATCACCCGACCGCATAAGGAACGCAAACTCAAGGAACATAAACCCGGTATAACAGTAACTAGGGCGGCAAGAGTGGAACAAAACACCAGGCATAAGGCCGAGCCTTCCACCCTTTACCAAGTATATACAGATGCATTAATTAAATAAGAGATATTGTGATATCCCAACATATCCATGTTCCGACATGGAACAAACTTCAACTTCACCTGCAACTAGCAACGCTATAAGAGGGGCTGAGCAAAAGCGGTAACTTAGCCAAACAATGGTTTGCTAGGAAAGGATGGTTAGGGCTGACATGGCTAAAATAGGAGACATGATATAGCAAAAGATAGGTAGCGAGCATGGCAATAGAGCGAACAACTAGCATAACAAAGATAGAAGTGATTTCGAGGGGTGGTCATCTTGCCTGCAAGATTCTCAGAGTTGTCGAAAGCTTGATCCTCGTAAGCGTAATCGACAGGTTCCTCGTTCACGAACTCGTCTCCCGGCTCTACCCAAGACAAGAACACAAACAAGCGGAACCACAATCAACCACGAGAAATGCACAAGCAACATGATGCAAAACATGTATGATATGCAAGATATGATATGCGATGCATATGCGTGCTCCGGAAGGAAAATGATGAACATGGCAGTAACTTGGCAAACCAAGCATGCCACTGGAAAGATGAGATGATTTCGGTCGAAATCGATATAAAGATCACCGGAATCGGATGCACAGTTTGCAAATGGCGAGCAAAACAAGAATGACACGAATCTGCGATTAACAGCAAGATAGCACTTAAAATGCAACAAGTAACAATGCTACAGCACCCCAACATAGCAACAAAGTACATGATAGTAAACTACAGGAGATGCTTGACAAAAGATGAACAGTGAGCTACGGCTAGTTCTCAACATATCAAGCTCAAACAAGCATGGCAAAAGTGCAAAAGATTACAGGTTCACAGACTTGGTGAAAAACTGGACATGGCACCATGACAATCGGAGTGACAAATCCTAATCTTGATCTATGCCAACTCAACAAACACCATCGGAGACACCTGTAGAGCATCTTTATAATCACCCAGTTACGTTGTGACGTTTGATAGCACACTAAGTGTTCCTCCGATATTCGGGAGTTGCATAATCTCATAGTCAGAGGAACATGTATAAGTCATGAAGAAAGCAATAGCAATAAACTAAACGATCGTAGTGCTAAGCTAACGGATGGGTCTTGTCCATCACATCAGTCTCTAATGATGTGATCCCGTTCATCAAATGAAAACACATGTCTATGGCTAGGAAACATAACCATCTTTGATAAACAAGCTAGTCAAGTAGAGGCATACTAGGGACACTCTGTTTGTCTATGTATTCACACGTGTACTAAGTTTCCGGTTAATACAATTCTAGTATGAATAATAAACATTTATCATGATATAAGGAAATATAAATAACAACTTTATTATTGCCTCTAGGGCACATTTCCTTCAGACTCCCACTTGCACTAGAGTCAATAATCTAGTTCACATCGCCATGTGATTTAACACCAATAGTTCACATCGTCATGTGATTTAACACTCTATAGTTCACATCACCATGTGACCAATACCCAAAGGGTTTATTAGAGTCAATAATTTTGTTCACATCGCCATGTGATTAACACCCAAAGAGTACTAAGGTGTGATCATGTTTTGCTTGTGAGAGAATCTTAGTCAATGGGTCTGTCACATTCAGATCCATATGTATTTTGCAAATTTCTATGTCTACAAGACTCTGCACGGAGCTACTGTAGCTAATTGCTCCCACTTTCAATATGTATCTAGATCGAGACTTAGATTCATCCAGATCGGTGTCAAAGCTTGCATCGACGTAACTCTTTACGACGAACTCTTTGTCACCTCCATAACCGAGAAACATTTCCTTATTCCACTAAGGATAATTTTGACCGCTGTCCAGTGATCTACTCCTGCATCACTATTGTACCCTCCTGCCAAACTCATGGTGAGGTTCACAATAGGTCTGGTATACAGCATTGCATACTTCATAGAACCTATGATTGAGGCAAAGGGAATGACTTTCATTATCATTCTATTTTCTGCCGTGATCGGGTTTTGAGTCTTACTCAAGTTCACACCTTGCAACACAGGCAAGAACTCCTTCTTTGACTGTTCCATTTTGAACTACCTCAAAATCTTGTAAATGTATGTACTCATTGAAAAAAATCTTATCAAGTGTCTTGATCTATCTCTATAGATCTTGATGCTCAATACGCAAGCAGCTTCACCGGGGTGTTTCTTTGAAAAACTCCTTTCAAACACTCCTTTATGCTTTCAAGAAAAATTCTACATCATTTCTGATCAACAATATGTCATTCACATATACTTATCAGAAAGGCTGTAGTGCTCCCACTCACTTTCTAGTAAATATAGGCTTCACCACAAGTCTGTATATAAAACTATATGCTTTGCTCAACTCATCAAAGCATATATTCCATCTTCGAGATGCTTGCACCAGTCCATAGATGGATCGCTGGAGCTTACACACTTTGTTAGCACCTTTAGGATTGACAAAACCTTCTTGTTGCATCATATACAACTCTTCTTTAAGAAATCCATTAAGGAATGTAGTTTTGACATCCATTTGCCAGATTTCATAAAATGTGGCAATTGCTAACATGATTCGGACACACTTTAAGCATCGCTACGACTGAGAGAATCTCATCGTAGTCAACACCTTGAACTTGTCAAAAACTTTTTGCGACAATTCGAGCTTTGTAGATAGTAACACTACTATCAGCGTCCGTCTTCCTCTTGAAGATCCATTTATTCTTAATGGCTTGCCGATCATCGGGCAAGTCCACCAAAGTCCACAGTTTCTATACATGGATCCTATCTCAGATTTCATGGCCTCAAGCCAATTCACGGAATATGGGCTCATCATCGCTTCCTCATAGTTCGTAGGTTCGTCATGGCCAAGTAACATGACCTCCAGAACAGGATTGCTGTATCGCTCTTGTGCGGACCTTACTCTGGTTGACCTACGAGGTTTGGTAGTAACTAGATCTGAAGTTTCATGATCATCATCATTAGCTTCCTCACTAATTGGTGTAGGCTTCACCGGAACTGATTTCTGTGATGAACTACTTTCCAACTTGAGAGAAGGTACAACTACCTCATCAAGTTCTACTTTCCTCCCACTCACTTCTTTTGAGAGAAACTCCTTCTCTAGAAAGGATCCATTCTAAGCAACGAATATCTTGCTTTCGGATCTGTGATAGAAGGTGTACCAAACAGTCTCCTTTGGGTATCCTATGAAGACACATTTCTCCGATTTGGGTTCGAGCTTATCAGGTTGAAGCATTTTCACATAAGCATCGCAGCCCCAAACTTTAATAAACGGCAGCTTAGGTTTCTTGCCAAACCACAGTTCATATGGTGTCGTCTCAACGGATTTAGATGGTGCCCTATTTAACGTGAATGCAGCTGTCTCTAATGCATAACCCCAAAACGATAGTGATAAATCGGTAAGAGACATCATAGATCGCACCATATCTAATAAAGTGCGGTTATGACATTCAGACACACCATTACGCTATGGTGTTCCAGGTGGCGTGAGTTATGAAACTATTCCACATCGTTCCAAATGAAGACCAAACTCGTAACTCAAATATTCGTCTCCGTGATCAGATCGCAGAAAGTTTATTTTTCTTGTTACGATGATTTTCCACTTCACTCTGAAATTCTTTGAACTTTTAAAATGTTTCAGACTTGTGTTTCATTAAGTAGATATACCCATATCTGCTCAAATCATCTGTGAAGGTCGGAAAATAATGATACCCACCGCGAGCCTTAACACTCATCGGACCGCATACATCGGTATGTATTATTTCCAATAAGTCAGTACCTCGCTCCATTGTTCCGGAGAACGGAGTTTTAGTCATCTTTCCCATGAGGCATGGTTTGCAAGCATCAAATGATTCATAATCAAGTGATTCCAAAAGCCCATCAGCACGGAGTTTCTTCATGCGCTTTACACCAATATGACCTAAACGGTAGTGCCACAAATAAGTTGCACTATCATTATTAACTTCGCATCTTTTGGCTTCAATATTATGAATATGTGTATCACTACGATTGAGATCCAACAAACTATTTTCATTGGGTGTATGACCATCGAAGGTTTTATTCATGTAAATAGAACAACAATTATTCTCTGACTTTAAATGGATAAACGTATTGCAATAAACATGATCAAATCATATTCATGCTCAATGCAAACACCAAATAACATTTATTTAGGTTCAACACTAATCCTGAAACTATATGGAGTGTGCGATGATGATCATATCAATCTTGGAACCACTTCCAACACACACCGTCACTTCACCCTTAACTAGTCTCCGTTCATTCTGCAACTCCCGTTTCGAGTTACTAATCATAGCAACTGAACTAGTATCAAATACTGAGGGGTTGCTATAAACACTAGTAAAGTACACATCAATAACATGTATATCAAATATACCTTTGTTCACTTTGCCATCCTTCTTATCCGCCAAATACTTGGGGCAATTTCTCTTCCAGTGACCAGTCCCTTTGAAGTAGAAGCACTTAGTCTCAGGCTTAGGTCCAGACTTGGGCTTCTTCACTTGAGCAGCAACTTGCTTGCCGTTCTTCTTGAAGTTCCCCTTCTTTCCCTTGCCCTTTTACTTGAAACTAGTGGTCTTGTCAACCATCAACACTTGATTCTTTTCTTGATTTCTACCTTCGCTGATTTCAGCATCGCGAAGAGCTCGAGAATTGTTTTCGTCATCCCTTACATATTATAGTTCATCACGAAGTAACTTGGTTATAGTGACTAGAGAATTCTATCAATCACTATATTATCTGGAAGATTAACTCCCACTCGATTCAAGCGATTGTAGTACTCAGACAATCTGAGCACATGCTCACTGGTTGAGCTATTCTCCTCCATCTTGTAGGCAAAGTACTGTCAAAGGTCTCATACCTCTTGACACGGGCATGAGTATGAAATACCAGTTTCAAATCTTAGAACATCTTATATGCTCCGTGGCGTTCAAAACATTTTTGAAGTCCCGGTTCTAAGCCGTAAAGCATGGTGCACTAAACTATCAAGTACTCATCATACCGAGCTTGTCAAAACACTCATAACATCTACATCTGCTCCTGCAATAGTTCTGTCACCTAGCGGTGCATCAAGGACATAATTTTTTTGTGCAGCAATGAGGAAAATCCTCAGATCACGGACCAAGTCCGCATCATTGCTACTATCATATTTCAACTTAGTTTCTCTAGGAACATATAAAAATAAACGGGGAGCTACATCGCGAGCTATTGATCTACAACATAGATATGCTAATACTACGAGGACTAAGTTCATGATAAATTAAAGTTCAATTAATCATATTATTTAAGAACTCCCACTTAGATAGACATCCCTCTAATCATCTAAATGATCACGTGATCCATATCAACTAAACCATGTCCAATCATCACATGAGATGGAGTAGTTTTCAATGGTGAACATCTCTATGTTGATCAAATCTTCTATATAATTCAAGCTCGACCTTTCGGTCTCCACTGTTCCGAGGCCATATCTGCATATGCTAGGCTCGTCAAGTTTAACCCGAGTATTCTGCGTGTGCAAAACTGGCTTGCACCCGTTGTATGTGAACGTAGAGCTTATCACACCCGATCATCACATGGTGTCTCAGCACGAAGAACTGTCGCAACGGTGCATACTCAGGGAGAACACTTATATCTTGAAATTTAGTGAGAGACCATCTTATAATGCTACCACCGTACTAAGCAAAATAAGATGCATAAAGGATAAACATCACATGCAATCAATATAAGTGATATGATATGGCCATCATCATCTTGTGCCTTTGATCTCCATCTCCAAAGCACCGTCATGATCACCATCGTCACCGGCTTGACACCTTGATCTCCATCGAAGCATCGTTGTCGTCTCGCCAACTATTGCTTCTACGACTATCGCTACCACTTAGTGATAAAGTAAAGCAATTACATGGCGATTGCATTTCATACAATAAAGCGACAACCATATGGCTCCTGCCAGTTGCCGATAACTGTTACAAAACATGATCATCTTATACAACAAATTATATATCATCACGTCTTGACCATATCACATCACAGCAAGCCCTGCAAAAACAAGTTAGACGTCCTCTACTTTGTTGTTGCAAGTTTTACATGGCTGCTACGGGCTTAGCAAGAACCGTTCTTACCTATGCATCAAAAACCACAACGATTTTTCTTCAAGTGTGCTGTTTTAACCTTCAACAAGGACCGGGCGTACCCACACTCGATTCAACTAAAGTTGGAGAAACTGACACCCGCCAGCCACCTGTGGGCGAAGCACGTCAATAGAATCAGTCTCGCGTAAGCGAACGCGTAATGTCGGTCCGGGCCGCTTCATCCAACAATACCGCTGAATCAAAGTATGACATGCTGGTAAGCAGTATGACTATTATCGCCCACAACTCATTTGTGTTCTACTCGTGCATATAACATCTACGGATAGACCTGGCTCGGATGCCACTGTTGGGGAACGCAGTATTTCAAAAAAATTCCTACGATCAAGCAAGATCTATCAAGGAGAAGCATAGCAATGACAGGGGGAGTGTATCTTCATACCCTTGAAGATCGCAAAGCGGAAGCGTTTATCAACGCGGTTGATGTAGTCGTACACCTTCATGATCCATCCCGATCAAGTACCGAACGTACGGAACCTCCGCGTTCAGCACAAGTTCAGCTCGATGACGTCCTCACCTTCTTGATCAAGCAAGAGGGGCGAAGTAGTAGATGAGTTCCAGCAGCACGACGGCGTGGTAACGGTGTTGGTGAAGAACAATCTCCGCAGGGCTTCGCCTAAGCACTACGAAAACTGTGACGGAGGATAAACTAGAGGGGACGGGGTTGCCTGCACACGGCTTGGTGTTTCATGATGTCTCTTTGGTGCTAGCCCTGCCCCTCTATTTATATGTTGAGCCCTGGGGTCGAAACTTGGAGTAAAAGCCTCCTCCAAGTCGGTTTTGCCCGAAAGGCAAGGGTCCCTCTTATACTCCAGGGCTAGACGCCAGGGTTCCCGGCGTCTACCCCCTAGACGCCAGGGTTCCTGGCGTCTAGCCTCTGGTCTCCGCAAAACTTCATTTTGCACTTTCCAAAAGCTTCGTGGGCTTTCCCCTTTGGCCCAAATATCGTGTTCTCGTACCCAAACATTTCGGGAGACATCCGGAACCCCTTCCGGTGAATTCCGGAACCCTTCCGAAGATCAAACACTATTATCCCATATATTAAACTTTACCTTCGTACCATTCCGGAGCTCCTCATCATGTCCGTGATCTCATTAGGGACTCTGAACAACATTCGGTTACCAACATACATAACTCATATAATACTATATCATCAACGAACATTAAGCGTGCGGACCCTACGGGTTCGAGAACTACGTAGACATGACCGAGACACCTCTCTGGTAAATAACCAATAGCAGAACCTGGATGCCCAGATTGGCTCCTACATATTCTACGAAGATCTTTATCGGTCGAACCGCATAACAACATACGTTGTTCCTTTGTCATCGGTAAGTTACTTGCCCGAGATTCGATCATCGGTATCACCATACCTAGTTCAATCTCGTTACCGGAAAGTCTCTTTACTCGTTCCGTAATGCATCATCCTGCAACTAACTCATTAGTCACATTGCTTGCAAGGCTTATAGTGATGTGCATTACCGAGATGGCCCAGACATACCTCTTCGACAATCGGAGTGACAAATCCTAATCTTGATCTATGCCAACTCAACAAACACCATCGGAGACACCTGTAGAGCATCTTTATAATCACCCAGTTACGTTGTGATGTTTGATAGCACACTAAGTGTTCCTCCGATATTCGAGAGTTGCATAATCTCATAGTCAGAGGAACATGTATAAGTCATGAAGAAAGCAATAGCAATAAACTAAACGATCATAGTGCTAAGCTAACGGATGGGTCTTGTCCATCACATCATTCTCTAATGAGGCATACTAGGGACACTCTGTTTTGTCTATGTATTCACACATGTACTAAGTTTCCGCTTAATACAATTCTAGCATGAATAATAAACATTTATCATGATATAAGGAAATATAAATAACAACTTTATTATTGCCTCTAGGGCACATTTCCTTCATGACCCTACCCTAGGTACATGTCATCGTCATGCGCCACCCTGTGGGCTGCCCTCTCCTACTCCCTTATGGCTCATTAAGGCCCATAACTTCCCCGGGGGGTTCCTCTAACCCCTCGGTTCCCCGATAAATATTCGAAACGTCCCAAAACCTTTCCGGTGTCCGAATACCTTCGTCCAATATATCAATCTTTACCTCTCGACTATTTCGAGACTCCTCGTCATGTCTGTGATCTCATCCAGGACTCCGAACAAACTTCGGTCACCAAAACACATAACTGATAATACAAATCGTCATCGAACGTTAAGCGTGCAGACCCTACGGGTTCGAGAACTATGTAGACATGACGGAGACACATCTCCGGTCAATAACCAATAGCGGAACCTGGATGCTCATATTGGCTCCTACATATTCTACGAAGATCTTTATCGGTCAAACCGCATAACAACATATTTATTCCCTTTGTCATCGGTATGTTACTTGCCCGAGATTCGATCGTCGGTATCATCATACCTTGTTCAATCTCGTTACCAGCAAGTCTCTTTACTCGTTCCGTAATGCATCATCCTGTAACTAACTCATTAGTCACATTGCTTGCAAGGCTTATAGTGATGTGCATTACCGAGAGGGCCCAGAGATACCTCTCCGATACATGGGGTGACAAATTCTAATCTTGATCTATGCCAACTCAACAAACACCTTCGGAGACACCTGTAGAGCATCTTTATAATCACCCAGATGTGTTGTGACGTTTGATAGCACACAAGGTGTTCCTCCGATATTCAGGAGTTGCATAATCTCATAGTCAAAGGAACATGTATAAGTCATGAAGAAAGCAATAGCAATAAAACTAAACGATCATAATGCTAAGCTAACGGATGGGTCTTGTCCATCACATCATTCTCTAATGATGTGATCTCGTTTATCAAATGACAACACATGTCTATGGTTAGGAAACTTAACCATCTTTGATTAACGAGCTAGTCAAGTAGAGGCATACTAGGGACACTCTGTTTTGTCTATGTATTCACACATGTACTAAGTTTCCGCTTAATACAATTCTAGCATGAATAATAAACATTTATCATGATATAAGGAAATATAAATAACAACTTTATTATTGCCTCTAGGGCATATTTCCTTCAAATATGCCCTAGAGGCAATAATATTTGTATTATTATATTTCCATATTCATAATTAAAGAGTTTATATTTCATGCTATAACTGTTATGATCCTGGAATATGCTATTCAGTGGAAAACTCATATGCACATGTGGAATGATAAACGGTAAAATAAAAGGTTCATAGTCTCGCCTCTAAGACTAGCTCAAGTGTTGTTGGTGATGCGTTTTCCGGATCTTAGGATATTGTTAAGTGTAACGATGATCCTAAAACAACATTGAGATTATGACGTTTGAAGAACGATCATATTGAACCGACCCAATCTTGTTTGTTATGAATTGAGTTAATATCGTCTACATTCAATTGTAATAACATTGATGTTAACTTGTGAAATTGCTCCTTAGACCATGAGAGTATCATGGTCACTTCTTACCGTACGGTGGGCTTTGGGGTTGCTCAAACGTCACCTGTAACATGGTGATCATAACGACAACTTACAGGATCATCGAAAAGTTTGACAAGTGATCGGATAGCTCGAGAGTGGGATTTGCTCGATGATGGAGAGATATTCTTAGGGCCCTCTCGGTGTGATGACATTGATCATCGCCTGGCCAGACACACGTGACTTCGTCATGAGGATGCCAAAAGACAATAACGAGAAAGAAGAACAAAACCGGTAATGAGGATTTCAGTATAACGAGCATAGTGACAACTCAAGAGGATACCGATGCATCCCGGGTTTTGTGAAGTATCGCGAAACAAAGGGAAAATCACATGATAACCAAATTTTCACTTGAATACCATTAATGTGCTCATAGGGACCGATACGGACGTCCACGGTCTCGCTGCTGGCCATTGAACGAATGGTTTCGTTCATGTCTATGAGTTACTGAACCTACAGGGTCACAAGCTTAAGGCAATCACGATCTGTTGAGTGATAACCCACAAGTATAGGGGGTCGCAACAGTTTTTGAGGGTAGAGTATTCAACCCAAATTTGTAGATTCGACACAAGGGGAGCCAAAGAATATTTGCAAGTATTAGCAATTGAGTTATCAATTCAACCACAGCTGGAGATTAAATATCTGCAGCACAATGATCAGTAGCACAGTAATATGATGGTTTTGATAGCAGCAGTAACAGTAACAGTAACGGTAATAGTGATAGCAATGATTTTGTGGCAAGTGTAATAGTAACAGCTAGAGTAGTAACTTAGCAAGAACAATATGTGGAAAACTCATATGCATTGGATCGGTGAATTCGTTGGATGATATTCATCATATAACAGTCATAACCTAGGGCGATACAAAACTAGCTCCAGTTCATAAATATAATGCAGGCATGTATTCCGTAAATAGTCATACGTGTTTATGGAAAAGAACTTGCATGACATCTTTTGTCCTACCCTCCCGTGGCAGCGGGGTCCATAAGGAAACTAAGGGGTACTAAGGCCTCCTTTTAATAGAGAACCAGAAGAAAGCATTAACACATAGTGAATACATGAACTCCTCAAACTACAGTCATCACCAGAAAGTATCCCAATTACTGTCACACTGGGTTTTACGGATCATAACACATAATAGGTGAATATGACTTGCAAGATCGGATCTAGAACATATATATGATGGCGAAAACATAAACGGTTCAGATATGAAATCATGGCACTCGGGCCCTAGTGACAAGCATTAAGCATAGCAAAGTCATAACAACATCAATCTCAGAACATAGTGGATACTAGGGATCAAGCCCTAACAAAACTAACTCGATTACATGATGAATCTCATCCAACTCCTCACTGACGAGCGGGCCTGCGAAGGAATTACTCATTCACGGTGGGGAGCATCATGGAATTGGTGATGAAGGAGGGTTGGCGATGACGAAGACCGAAGATTCCCCTCTCCGAAGCCCCAAACGGGCTCCAGATCTAGCCTCCCGATGAAGAACAGGAGGTGGCGGTGGCTTGGCTTCATATCGTGAAACGCGATGAAACTTCCTCTCTTATTTTTCTCTCCGAAAATAGGAATTTATAGTGCTGGAATTAGGGTCTACGGATCCCCGAGGGCCCCGCAACCCACCAGGGCGCGCCTTGAGGTGGGGGGGCGCCCTGGTGTCTTGTGGTCGGGCACGGGCCCCCTCCAGTGGTTCTTGGTTCCATTATTTTTTATATATTCTGAAATAATTCTTCAAAAAGTTTCGTCCAAATCCGAGAACTTTTATTTCTGCACAAAAACAACACCATGGTAGTTCTACTGAAAACAACGTTAGTCTGGGTTAGTTTCATTCAAATCATGCAAATTAGAGTCCAAAACAAGAGCAAAAGCGTTAGGAAAAGTAGATACGACAGAGATGTATCACCAGTGTTAGTAGTGCGGGAGTCATGAGAATATATATATATATATGTGGAATTATTTCATGAATATTTAGAATAGTTCTCAGAGAATCGGGATGCGTTTCGGGGTCACCGGAAGGGTTTCGGAGAGTATCCGGTAATACCGGGTATTACAGATAAATTATATATAGGTGAAAAATGTTTCTGGAGATGTTAAAAAATGGTCTAGAGGTATTTAGAACATTTTATATTTAATTTAAATATCAACGGGCCTAAAAAGGCCAAGAGATGGAAGGCAACTTGGGCCACAAAGGCCCAAGTAGGAAGGCGCCCCCCTTTCCTTGTGGGGGGCGGAGAATTGGACAAGGGGAGGGAATCCTACTCCCTCCCCATGGCTGGCGCCCCAAGGGGGGACTTTCCCCCCTTAGTGGCTGCCCTCTCCTCCTCCTCCAACCTATATATACTAGGGGTTTTTCCTCTATGGTTCATACAAGTTTTGGAGCCTCCTCTAGTTCTTCTAGCTATAGTTCTGGTTTGTCCTAGTTGACTAATTAGAGCTAGGCTAATCCTCTTGTCCTCATAATTAGAAGCCGAGTTTAGTTATAATCTCCTCCCTCTAATTCTCTGGTGACGATTAGCTCTAGATGGTGAAGCGATGCCGGATCGTGAAGCCTGCACGCTTGCAACCAAGTAGGGAGGTCGTGCTTTCGGTCTTCAGTTCGAGGGACTGTTCGTGGGCGGTACGAGGGATCGTTCATCTACAGTTCAAGGGACTCCAAGTACGATCTACACCAATACGTTCTTCTTTTGCTGCAACTTGGTGACGGAAACGATTGTGATCTCAACCCATTATGCATCTTCATATTGATCTTGGGTGATCGGAGGCGCCAATTTTTTTTGTTTTCTACTACGTTTCCCAATAGTTTGCACTTGTGAATCAATCACTTGGAGCAACCAACCAACAAATTGTTGTGGGGGGCTATTTATAGCCTGGGGTCAACCCAACATAGAATGACTATCATGCTCCTTCAGACAAGACGCCGTCAGGATAAGGACCCACTCAACAGCTGGTGCTAGCACAAGAACAGTCGAAAATTTGTCTCTCAATTTCCTCACGGTAGGAGAATCACACTTGTGAAATCCTAGCTCTTCAGTAATAACAATTTCATCAGCGACCAGAAGACCCGTGTCTCTGTCGCTGAAGAACTCGATTGCACTACAAAAGCTTCCCTAAGTATTCACTCGAAGAAATAGGTAGGTTTGAGTTTGAGCATCACTAAGAAAATACGCCTATGTATCACCTAGACCCCCTTTAGCAGTATGGTGTTCCCTATGACTCAAATAAAGATTTTTTTAAGAAAACGAAGTCTTCAAGCTTCCAATTCTTCACTTCAATTTCCTCAAAGAGCACACCAAATTCTTCAGTGTAAACATACATTTTTAGGGGTTGTCTTGCATGGTTAAACATAATCTTCAGAGAATTTTCTCCTGTGTATACTCACAAACACATTAGTCCCTTAACCCATTTGTTTTCAATACTCCAAAACCACTAAGGAGGCACTAGATACTGAAAGTGCAACTAATCCCCGGGTGGTTTTGGTAATTCATAACAACATATAGCTCATTGAACTAATATCCATTCAAGACGGATATTTCAGGATGTTCAATGATTGACATGGCATGGACTAGAGATGTGGACCCCTCAAAATGCTAAGGACAAAGATTGGCAAAAGCTCAAGACTCTTCATTTATATTTTAGTGATCCAAGATAACATTGAGTCCATAGGAAAGCCAATACTATTAAAAGGGGATGGGGTGTTGCTTAATGGTCTACTTGCTCAAAGTGCTTAGTGATATTGCTCCAAAACCCTCAGCCACTTTCTCCATCCACATATTTCCAAACCCTATTTCCAAACTCGTCCCAACCGATTCTTTCTACCCGGAGTCACCGAGTTCATTTGACACAGCCACTGCCAGAAACCCTAACGTTTCGATCACACCGATACGGATCTCGGTCCCACCGAGATGGCCTTGCCAACTCTCTGTTACTTGTTGCAATTATTTTGGTCTCACCGTGATTTGCAATCGATCTCACCGAGATGGCCTGCCAACTCTCTGTTGCCTTATTGCTTCACTTCGGCCTCACCGAGTTGATGCAATAGCCGCCACCGAGACGAGGTTTTCCCTAAGCCATAGTTTGTTTTAATCTTGGTTGGCAGTTTGCCCTTCCAGATGTCCATAAATTGAAATTGGGAGGCCCAATTATGCAAGCATGGTATAAGGAGCCGGTAGAGAATTGCCCTGATTGCTCTAGATTCAATGAAAGAGTACACATTTCAGGTTACACTACTGGAATCAGAGAATTTGCCATCAGTCTATTCTTTGTCGTCTACTAGCGGACGACAAAAATGGTGTGTGTCGTCTGTTTTCGAAAAGCAAACGACAAAGAATTGCCTCATGGAAAACATGGAATTTGCCGTCAGTCGCCGTCTGCTAGCGGACGACAAAGAGACCAAAAGCAGACGGCAAAGGCAGGCAGATGGCAAAGAGCTCTTTGTCATATTCTTTTACAGAGGGCAAAGAAAAAATACACCACGCGGATCGATCCCACGGATCGATGACATGGCATGATCCGTTGCATCCTCTCTCTCTCTCTCTCTCATGCCCGACCCCACCACTCTCTCTCTCTCTCCCGTGCCCGACCCCACCACTCTGTCTCCCATGTGCATGTCCCCATCCCCTCGATCTCTTTCTCCCCTCTCTGCCCGAGCGCAGAAGCGCAGCAGCCATGGCCGAACTTCCCCAGCGGCTCCGTCTCCGCTCCTCGTCGAATGCCGCTTCTCCGCCCCTCGCCGGCTCCGCCGTGGCCGCCCATCGCCGGATCCGGCTGTGGGCTAGCCTCCCAGACCTCCTCTTCTACACCCCTTGCCGGACCTTGCTGCGGGCGAGCCTCCCCGGCCTCCTCCTCTACGCACCTCGCCAGACTACACCGCCGCCGCCACTCATTGTCCTCCTCTCTGCCCCGAGCGCCAGATCTGTGCCTGTCCGGCGACCACCGAAGTAGCAGCCACCCTCTGGATCTCGCCCGCGTTTGTGCACCACCCATGTTCGCGTGCAGCCCGCTGGAGCCTGGCCATGGATGCTGTCCGCTGTTGCTGCTCCGGCCATGGCCGCCATCGTATGCTGCTATTCCGGCCATGCCATCGGCGTCCGCTACTACTCAGGCCACACTGCTCAAAGGACACCGGACACGATGCTTAAAGGACGTTGGACACGCTGCTGGCTGGACACCGGACACGCCGCTCGCCAGACTTCGGACACGCCGCTGGACGAACGTTTTTTTAATGTTTAGCAAAATTCTTTGCCGTCTGTGAATGTACCAGGCACATGGCTAATGCCTTGTTTGGCTGCCGAGTAATGGGCCACGGGTAGGCTTACCCGAGTCCCTGAGCCTTTCAAGACAACGGGGCTAGCAGCGCCCCTCGAGGCGTCAAGTCGAGGTGCCGCCTTCTGGTGGCCGGCTGGAGGAATAGCCGGCTGCCTGTAGACGGCCGAGTTCCAGAAGCCGGCATCAAGACAAGCCGACTCCTAGTGGGCGGCTTCCAGAGAGGCCGACCCCTAGCAGTCGGCCCGTGGCGCCAACGAAGCCTGCGCCCTCATCAAGAAAGACAAGACAGGGAGTGGCTACAGTATAACCCATCCCTCCCAAATCCACGGATGGGCGTGGCCACAGTGCACCGTACCAGCGGAGATCTACGCCCGGCGCGGCACTGTTGCCACTCCACCCCTGACGTCACCACAAGCATGCGGAGCCCTGCTCCCATGACCGCCTGTCGGTACGGTCCAAGGACGACGGGCCCTACCGATCAGCGAGAGCCCGGAAGACGGCTAGAGCCCCACCAGTCGGATCCGAGGGAGGTCGGCCCCTAGCAGCCGGCCCGCCCCTTCCTCGGGGCCCGCTTGCCATTAACCAGATGAGACACGGAGTGGCTACAGTAATCGCCCGCCAGGCGGCGGGGCTGTAGCCACGCTCCCCTGACCGAGCTGGCGTCATTAGCATCACGGCTACAGTGATCAGCAGCCGACAAGACCCGTGAGCGGCGGAGGCGGCCTGTCGGCTCCATACCAGACCAGGCGGCGGGCCCCAGCAACCGGCGGAGAAGCCGGCCACCACAGAGACTGACAGCCGGGTCCTACACCCGGCCGGATTACTATTGTACCCCTGGGGGGTAGGCCTATACAAAACCCGCAGGGCACCCATGCAAAGGGTGCCCAACCTGTTAGAACTAGACCGACCCATAGAGAAAGGAGAGAGCTAGCCTTGCTTTCTTCCACCTCTAGCAAACAGCTCGAGGAGCACCATTGTACTCACTATTGCCTTAGTGATCATGTGGAGACCCCGCAGAGCAGGACTAGGGGTGTTATCTCCTAGGAGAGCCCCGAACCTGGGTAAAGTGCGCCGGCGTTCATGTCTACGCCTTATCCCGCTTCCAGGCACCGGCGACGTTCTACTCGCTCCCACCATGATAAGCCATCCATTGGCATATGTCGCACCAAACCCCCGACATTTTGCGCCCACCGTGGGGCGAGGTGCACCGTCGTCCGGAGACCTGTTCTGGACGGGAACCCTTTTCCTCCCTGGCGAGCGCAGCCAGGCCGGCAAGCCAGACGGAGTCTGCACCGATGCGCTGCACGGCGCGAAGGTCGCCTGCGCGGCGAGCTGCCTCGCCGATCTTGTTGGCGAGGTTCACCTCTCCGACGAGCCCGCGTCTGATGCGGGCATCGATGGCCCGGAGAGCCGCCTCGCGAGCCTCCTTGATCAGCTCCACGTCACCGGCGAGCCTGCTGTGGACTTGGAGTCTGTAGGCTCCACCGACCCGATGCTCGTCGACTCCGACACTGCGTCGCTTGACGCGTTCCCCACCAACGTGGTGGTCTACGACGAGCCGCCTCCTCACGCGGAGAGCAGCGGAAGCACCGTCACGGAGGTGCTTGTCATCGGTCACAGTGATCACTCCGGCGGAGGTGCTCATGACCCGCTCGATGCGGCACTGCAAGACCTGACGACGCCCATTCCAGAAGACGCCGACGCCGAGATGCTGGAAGCACACCGCGCCCAGCTAGTCGAGAGTGCCAAGAAGCTGGCCAACATGAGACGCCTATCGGAGGCCTACCAGTGTGAGATGGACCGCGCTGTGGGTGGCACGCCGGCTCCTGGTGGGCCAAGCCGCATCGGCACGGTCCAGCAACACGGCGCGGCCATCGCCAGCCTATTCGGGGCAGATCGCCCCGTCTACGCCACACCCGCGGAAAACATACGAGCTGCCCAGGCGGCAGCAGAAGAGCTGGACAAGTTCGAGGGCAAAGAACGTCGCCAGATGGCGGAGCGCGTCCAGCGACTCCTCGACGTGGCTGTTGAGCAGCACGAGGCCGGCTGCCATACTGAGGCGCCCAACCGGCAGAATGACGATCCGCCTCCCCATCGAGATCAAGGCACGACATCCCGGACGCCGACTGGTGGCGTCCGCGGAAGAAGAGACAAGGAGCCGGCTGCCAGCCGCAGCCGGACTCGCATCACCATCGAGCACGACCAAGACGGCCGCCCAAGAGCAATGGAACGACGGGATGACTGCCCGCCTCCTCCCCCTCGCAGGGAAAGGCGCGTCTCCCCGCCGCCTGTTGAACACCCGACACTCGGCGACCGCCTTGGCCGCCGAGAAGGAGTCGGAGAAAACGATGCCCGCCACCGGATCGACCGTCTCAACCGATCCCTGGCGCTAGAAGAAGAAGATGAGCTGGGCCCGCCTTGTTTTGGCCCCCGCATTCGAGATGAGCCCTTCCCTGAAGGGTTCACGCTCCCCAGAGACACGCCCAAATACACCGGCTCCGTGAAGCCGAATGACTGGCTGGTCGACTACTCCACAGCCGCCAGCATCGCGAACGGCAACAAGCGCGTTGCCGTGAAGTATGTTCCACTCATGCTCCAGGGCACTGCCCGGACATGGCTGAACAGCCTGAAGCCCCGCAGCATCAGCAGCTGGGTCAATTTCACCGAAGCCTTCATCCGCAACTTCACGAGCACATACAAGCGGTCGCCCAAGCCTCGGCAGCTTTCCTTGTGTGTCCAAGGTCCCAACGAGTCGACTCGTGACTACCTCACACGCTGGGCCGAGCTCCGCAACTCTTGCGAGGGCATGCATGAGGTGCAGGCCATCGAGTACTTCACCGCCGGGTGCCGAGAGGGCACCCTTCTCAAGCACAGGCTTCTCTGCGACGAGCCGGCGACCCTCGACGAGCTGCTGATCATAGCAGATAAATACGCCACGGCCGACTCCTCCATGAAGGCAGAGATCCAAGTTGATGCGTCTGGCAAAGTGGCTCCTCCGGCTCCTCGGGCCCCGGCTGGTGACACCAGTCGGCGTCAGCAACCCAATGACAACAAACGCAAGGCCGCGCAGCCGGCTTCTACAAGCCGGCAGGTGGCGACAGTCGAAGACCAGCAGCCGGAGGGGCAGCCTCCATCCAAGCGCCAGAAGGGCGGCAAGCCCAATTGGCTGCCTGCTTTCTCATATGAGCAGACCCTTGATGCGCCCTGCAAGTTCCACAGTGGTGCGAAGCCTTCCAACCACACCACTCGAAAGTGCCATTGGCTCACCAGGATCACCAAGGGTGACGGCCTTCTGCCTCCTCCGCCTGCTGGGCAGCCGCCTCCTCCTCCCCCCCAGCAGCCGGCGGTTCGACCAGTCAGAGCCATACAAGACGAGTATCCTGAAGAGCACGGAGCTTATATCGTGTTCACCAGTGTGGCCGACGATAAGCACAGCAGACGGCAACGACAACAAGAAGTGAATGCGGTGGCATCGGAGACCCCCGAGTTCATGCATTGGTCCGAGAAGCCCATCAGCTAGAGCAGAGCCGACCACCCGGAAGTAATGCCCAATCCCGGCTCCTATGCCCTGGTTCTGGATGCCACTTTTGCCATAGAGAGGCGAGCTGCTCGTTTTTCCCGAGTTCTGGTAGATGGCGGCAGCAGCATCAACATCCTATACAAGGATACCATGGAGAAGTTAGGAACCAAACAAAGGCAGCTTCAGCCCAGTCGAACTGTATTCCACGACATAATCCCTGGCCTTCCTACTCACCAATCGGCAAGATCCAGATAGACGTCCTCTTTGGAGACAAAGATCACTTCCGTCGAGAGCCAGTCTGTTTTGAAGTGGTGGACCTTGAGAGCCCATACCATGCACTACTCGGCCAGCCTGCTCTGGCCAAGTTCATGGCGGTCCCCCACTATGCTTACCTCAAGATGAAGATGCCAAGTTCCAAGGGAATTCTGGCCATAGCAGGGGATTACAAGAAGTCGTCCGCTTGCACCGCAGATAGCAGCCGGCTGGTCGAGTCCCTTGTGATCACAGCTGAGAAGCGGCTCCTTGACCGAGTTGTGGCGATGGCAGGCAAGCAGCCGGAAATGTCACCGAACCCCAAGGAGTCGGAAGCCGAGGGCTACGTTCAAGCCGGCCAAAGAGACAAAGAAGATACCCTTGGACCCGGAGCACCCGGAGAGGTACGTTGTCGTAGGTGCAAACCTTGATAGCAAATAGGAAGGCGAGCTCGTCGATTTCCTCCGTGAGAATCGGGACATCTTCGCATGGTCACTTAAAGACATGCCGGGTGTTCCGACGGATTTCGCCGAGCACAAGTTACATGTCCGGTCCGATGCCAAGCCAGTCAGGCAGCCCTTGCGCCGCCTGTCAGAAGAGAAGAGAAGAGTCGTTGGGGAAGAGATAGCCCGGCTGCTGGTGGCCGGCTTCATCATGGAAGTGTTCTTTCCAGAGTGGCTGGCCAACCCAGTCCTTGTGCTGAAGAAAAACAACCAGTGGCGCATGTGCATTGATTACACCAGCCTCAACAGAGCCTGCCCAAAGACCCATTTGCTTTGCCGAGAATTGACCAAGTGATAGACTCCACAGCCGGATGCGAGCTATTGAGTTTTTTGGACGCATACTCAGGGTATCACCAGATCAAGCTGAACCCGGCCGACAGGCTGAAGACCGCCTTCATCACACCATTTGGAGCCTTCTGCTACTTGACCATGACGTTCGGCTTGAAGAATGCCGGCGCCACGTTTCAACGTTGCATGCAGAAGTGCCTCCTCAAGCAACTCGGCAGGAACGCCCACGTTTATGTGGACGATGTTGTGGTGAAGACGGAGAAGCGTGGAACACTGCTAGAAGACCTCAAGGAGACCTTTGAGAACTTGCGCCGATTTCAAATCAAGCTCAACCCGGAGAAATGCGTCTTCGGAGTACCAGCCGGCCAGCTTCTTGGCTTCCTGGTCTCAGAGCGCGGCATAGAGTGCAACCCTGTGAAGATCAAGGCCATCGAGAGGATGGAAGTGCCCACCCGACTGCTCGACATACAAAAGTTCACCGGCTGCTTGGCGTCCATCAGCCGTTTCATCAGTCGGCTAGGAGAGAAGGCTCTTCCCATGTACCAGCTCATGAAGAAGACCACTTTTTTCGAGTGGAACGACAAGGCGGATGAAGCTTTTCTCCAGCTCAAGAAGATGTTGACTACTCCACCTGTCCTGGCGGCTCCGACTCCTAAGGAGCCCATGCTCCTCTACATCGCCGCCACCAGCCGAGTGGTCAGCACAGTCATAGTGGTAGAACGCAAGGAGGAAGGCAAGGCACTACCAGTCCAGAGACCGGTGTATTACCTGAGTGAAGTGCTGTCAGCCTCCAAGCAAAACTACCCCCACTATCAGAAGATGTGCTACGGCGTGCACTTTGCGCCAAGAAATTGAAGTCGTATTTTCAAGAGCACCCAATCACTGTTGTCTGCACTGCTCTGCTTGCCGAGATCATTGGAAGCCGGGATGCCTCAGGCCGAGTGGCTAAATGGGCCATAGAGTTGGCCCCCTACACCATCTACTACCAGCCTTGCACCGCCATCAAGTCACAAGCACTGGCCGAGTTCCTCGTCGACTGGGCCGAGACCCAGTACCTGCCACCAGCGGCGGACTCCACCCATTGACGGATGCACTTTGATGGTTCCAAGATGCGTACCGGTTTGGGAGCCGGCATCGTCCACACCTCTCCCAAAGGCGACAAGCTCAGATATGTGCTGCAAATCCATTTTGCCGCCTCCAACAACGTCGCTGAATATGAAGCACTCATTCACGGGCTCTGGCTTGCCAAAGAACTCGGCATTCGCCAGATCCTATGCTATGGTGACTCTGACTTGGTGGTCCAGCAGTCGTCGGGCGACTAGGACGCCAAAGATGCAAACATGGCGAGCTACCGCTTCCTCGTACAACAACTCAGTGGATACTTTGAAGGGTGCGAGTTTCTCCATGTGCCAAGGAATGACAATGAGCAAGCAGATGCCTTGGCACGAATCGGCTCCACCCGTCAAGCAATACCAACCGGCGCCGCCCTACAACGCCTCCTCAAGCCGTCTGTCAAGCCATCACCAGAGTCGGATTCCATCTTCGTGCCGGCTCCTCCTGAAGCAGTCGGATCCGACTTGAGAGCACCAGCAGCCGGCACGAGAACTCCAGCAGGTGGTCCGGGGGCCGCGGCAGTCGCACCCGGCCCGGGGACTTCAGAGCCCGGCCCGGGGACTGCAGCGGTCAGCCCGGGGACTTCAGAGCCCGACCCGGGGACTGCAGCAGTCGGCCCGGGGACTTCATCGACTCAGCAAGCGGCAGCTGACTCCAACTCGCCGCTTCCCGGCCCAACCGCCCTCGTCCAAGTTGCAGTCCTAGCATTCGAAGAAATTGCAGCACCTTCATGGGCCCAACCCATCCTCAACTTCCTGGTAAACAAAGAGCTGCCGACTGATGAGATCTCGGCCCAGCAAGTGCAACACCGGGCAGCAGCATACACCAAAGTGAACAGAGAGCTTGTGAGGCGCAGTGTCACTGGTGTCTACCAGCGCTGCGTGGAACCGGAGCAAGGCCAAGCAATCATCAAAGATATCCATCAAGGCGAGTGTGGTCACCACGCGGCTTCAAGAGCACTTGTCTCCAAAGCTTTCCGCCATGGTTTTTTCTGGCCGACTGCTCTAGAAGACGCCAAAGACTTGGTCCAGAAATGCAAAGGGTGCCAGAAATTCCGCTCCAAGCCACATCAGCCGGCTTCTGCACTCTAGTCTATTCCCATTGCCTGGCCCTTTGCTGTCTGGGGCCTGGACATGGTGGGACCATTCAAAACAGTGTGAGGTGGCATGACTCATCTGCTTGTCGCGGTGGACAAGTTCACCAAGTGGATAGAAGCAAAACCAATCAAGAAATTGAATGGTCCGACTGCTGTGACTTTCATCTCCGACATCACCATCCGGTATGGCATACCACACAGCATCATCACCGACAATGGCACGAACTTTGCCAAAGGTGCCTTATCCCGTTTATGCGCGACGCAAGGCATTCGACTGGACTTAGCGTCCATTGCCCATCCGCAATCTAACGGCCAGGTAGAGCGAGCAAACGGCCTCATCTTGTCCGGCATCAAGCCCCGACTGGTCGAGCCTCTGGAGCGTTCGCCAGCTACTGGCTCGACGAACTATCGGCCGTCCTCTGGAGCCTACGGACAACTCCAAACAAGTCAACCGGCTTCACGCCTTTCTTCCTCGTCTACGGTGCCGAAGCCGTCATCCCAACGGACATAGAATTCGACTCCCCTCGAGTCACCATGTACACCGAAGCGGAGGCAGAAGAAGCACGTCAAGACAGCGTCGATCTGCTGGAAGAGGGCCGGCTGTTGGCACTCAGCCGGTCCAGCATCTACCAGTAGAGCCTGCGCCGATACTACAACCGGAAGGCCAAGCCGAGATCTTTCCAAGAGGGAGACCTTGTGCTCCGGCTGATCCAGCGAACAGCCGGCCAACACAAGCTCTCAGCGCCTTGGGAAGGCCCCTTCATCATCAGCAAGGTGTTGGGCAATGACTCCTACTACCTGATCGACGCTTAGAAGCCTCGAGCGCGCAAGAGGGACGACTCCGGCAAGGAGACGGAGCGACCATGGAATGCAAATCTCCTCCGAAGATTTTACAGTTGATGCAGTATGTACCACGCTACCTTTTGTATTAAAGTACGAAGACTCCGGGTCCCCCGAGAAGAGCTCGGGGACTGCCCTCTTTTATCTATATGATAAGAATTATGCCTATGAATGTGTCATTTCCTTTATCCCGCTTGGCACCGGGTCCGACCAGTCGGCCCGGGGACTCGCCGCCTTGTACTATGAAATGCTTCCTGCAGCCGGACAACTAATGTGTTGGCACTTAAGCCGTCTCTTGCCGGAAGCCGCAGCTCGCAGAGCGATTGTCTGGTGGGTAGGAGAAGGGCAGAAAGAGTGCCCATGTGAAAAATGGCTAAGGACCCAAAGCATGAGCATAGTTCAAGCCGGCTTCCCGCCTCTACGACCGGCTGTTGAGCAGACGGCCGGCCGGCTTCTACTTAACTTGCTAAAACGTTCTATCGGCTAAGTACTTGCCTTCCCGAAAGTAGCTAAGTACTTGACCCAGCCACAGTCCGCAGAGCGGCTGTTCGGCTGGCAAGACGGCAACTAAGGGAGGGCGGCAAAGGAAAAAGCCAAAAGAGCAGAAAGCAAGGAAAGACAGAACTCAGAAAAATATTTTACATAGCAAAAGGCCCTTGGCCGAAATCCAACGGAAGGTTGAGATACACCCCGCGGGTGGAATTGTGCAAAATTAACAAGTTCGTCCAGACTGATAGACAGGTAAAGCAAAAAAAACTGGCAGCCTAGGGAGCGGCAGACGGGTTCGATGGATCGGAGGAGTCGGTGGCGCCGGTTGGTGGAGCGGCCGGCTGGTCAGTCTCCGCTTGGTTGCCTCCAGTAGTAGCCGGCTCGCTTGGGCGTGGCTCGTTGCTGGAGGTGCGGTCGAGCTGAGGCTGGCCGTCCGCTCCGACCTCTGGCGCCTCCTCTTCGCCTTCCTCCTCCTCCTCGCCTTCTTCCTCAACACTGGAGCCGATCACCTCGGCTGAGTCCTCGCCGTCCTCCGGGTTCATTCCGAACCATTCTGGTGGCGCCTCGACGCCATTCTCAACCCGCTCCGGGACGAAGACGCTGGTGTCGGTGTACTCGGCGATTGCCGCCGCGCGCTTGACAAGGTCATCTTCCACGACCGCCAGCTCCTCCTGAGCCTCCAGCCGAAACATGGCCAGCTGGGCTAGCCTTAGCCCAGGGTACCATGCCTTGACGAATTCCAAGGCCCGGCGCGCTCCAGCCCGGGCCGAGGAGCCCTTCCAGGCTTCAAGACGGCCGGCCGCCACCTCCAGCCAGACGGCAGTCTAACTGGGAGTGCACGGTGCCAGCATGTCCGGCCACAGGGCGGCGATCGCCTGGGCACCGACACGCTGAAGATGGCGCAGCATCCGGTGAGCCGGCCGAAGACGGGCCTCGATGCTCAGGATCTGCTCGCTAAGGGTTCGGGGCGCGTCGGCAGCGATCTGCATGCCTTCCGCCCTCCGTCCTTCGCGATCAGCTTCAATGGCCTGATTGGCGGTGTCAGAGTGACCAGGGAAGAAGTCTGCCAAGACAGAAAGCGAAGAGCCAAAGTTAGAGACAAGAGGCCGGCTCGACCAGCAGCCGGCAGCTCAAAGAAGGAAAAAGAAGGAAGCTCATCATCAACTATGTCTTCGATCTCGTGAAAGCCGGAAGTCAGCATCGCTTCCTTGTCGGTCCAGGCGGAGCGTTCGGTTGCGAACTCAGCAAGGAGGCTGGTCTCCTTGTCCTCCGCCTCCTTCTGGGCCTTCTTGAGAAGCTCTGCCTGCTCCGCCAGTTGCGCGACCAGCCGGTCACGCTCTTCAGCCAGCTTGCTGCACTCCTCCTTAGCGCGCAGCGCGGTGTTGGCCTTGCGGAAGCGGATGGCCTTTGCGGCTGCTTCATCCCGCTTGGTCGCCGCGGCTGAGCCCTTGGGCTTCTTCGGCCGGCTGCCGAACAAGCTCGGCGCGGCCCTGCGTTTCTTCGCGCCACCTTGGGCATCCGGCGCGGCAGACGAGCTCGCGCCTGGCTGGCCGGTGGCGCGGGGCGACTTCCCCCGCATCATCATCGGGCCAGTCCTCGAGGCTGGCTCCGAGCCTCGAGCCGCCTGCTTCGCCGCCTCCCCCCTTGGTGTCGTCCTCCAAGGCCGCCACCCCCAAGTCGAGGTCGTCGACGTCGCTCTCCGCTCGTTCGGGAAGGAATTGGCGCTCCGGCCCCGCGGCGCCGGCTGCCGGCTGGAGGAGGGGGCTCTGTTCAAAGGCCGATTGGTCGGGTCGGACAGGCCGAACTCGGCAACAAAAAGGATAGAGAAAAAGAAAGATGACTTACCATAGGCGGGGGGTCGGCGCATGAATATGGCTCCTTGCCAAACCGCCACTCCTCCGTGAGCTCGCAGTTCGCAAGATAGTTCACCATGTGAGCTACCTCTGCGTGAGGCATCTCCTTGGTGCACAGCCGGCTTGGGTCCCGATTCCCGCTCATCTGGCAGATCATGTGAGGGCGGCTCTGGAGCGGGAGCACCCGACGCGCCACGAAGGCGGATAGCAAGTCGGGCCCGGTCAGGCCCTCCGACTGTGTCAGCACTCGGAGCCGCGCGACGGTGGCGGCTCCAGAAGGCGATAGCGTCTTGGCCCGATACGACCAGTTGGGCCGCCTCCCAGCCGGCGGGCCAGCTTCGTAAGCTGGCAAGTTGACCCAGTCGCCCTCCGGGAAGACGCTCTTCACGTAGAAATACGACCGCTGCCACATCTTCACCGACTTGATCAGCGGGATGGGAGGGAACGGATTTTCGGCCGCCGGCCTCCGCACCGCAAGAAACGCGCCGCATTGAGCCGGCACGCCCACGACGAGGGTGCCGAGCTTGATGTAGAAGAACTCCCCCCAAAGCTCGATGGTGGGGAGGACGCCAAGGAAGCCTTCGCACAAAGTGACGAAGGCGGACAGCAGCACCACCGTGTTCGGGGTGAGGTGGTGCGGCTGAAGACCGTAGAACTCGAGGAAGGACCGGAAGAAGCTGCTCGCCGGCAGGCCGAGGCCGCGCAGGTAGTGCGAGCGGAAGACGACCCGCTCGCCCTCCTCCGGCGCCGGCGAGACCTCCCTCTTCGGTGCGAGGCGGACCTTCACATAATCTTTGCCGGGCAGCCGCCGCGTCTGGCGGAGGAAGTCGATGTGGTCGTCGTGAACTTCGGAGCCGTCCCATGCTCCGGAGCGCGCCATGGGGGGCGTGGGATTGGAGGATGAGCTCATCGGAGACGAACCACCGCAGCGCTCAGCGTGGCTTGGAGGCGCTACGGCAAGAGGAAGAAGGAGGAAAGAATGGGGAGGAGGGACGCGCGTGCTCTGCCGCTCCCCCTCCTCCCCCTACTTATAGGCCTATGGGCTGCGAAGCCGAGGGGGCGATCGTGGGATTTACTGCACCCACGACCCCACGCCCCCACGCTTATCGCGCGAGTTACTGCGCGCAGTAATTCCGCGGGAAACTCAACCACCCACCTCGGCCGCAGCGGATCCGCTCGCGTGCCGAGGCGTGGTAGTGGCGGGGCCTGCCAGCAGGCGTGTCCCATCGTGAGCGTGGGTTGGCAGACTGGCCCGGCCGCTCGGCGCCACGTGACATGCCCACAACGGGCGGCGGCCTGGAGGCTTAGCTAGCACGCCACTTGGTTCCCGCCGACGCATTCGAAGTTTGGATAAGTCAAGCTGGACGAGGCCGACTCCCGCCAGTCGGCTCGACAGAAGTCGGACAAAGCTCCACCTCGAGCACTCGGAGAAAGAAACTGCTGAGGCTCCTCGGCTGCTCAGCCGCGGCACCTCACCAACTTCGGGGACTGCTGTCGAGTAATGGGCCACGGGTAGGCTTACCCGAGTCCCTGAGCCTTTCAAGACAATGGGGCTGGCAGCGCCCCTCGAGGCGTCAAGTCGAGGTGCCGCCTTCTGGTGGCCGGCTGGAGGACTAGCCGGCTGCTTGTAGACGGCCGAGTTCCAGAAGCCGGCATCAAGACAAGCCGACTCCTAGTGGGCGGCTTCCAGAGAGGCCGGCCCCTAGCAGTCGGCCCGTGGCGCCAACGAAGCATGCACCCTCATCAAGAAAGACAAGACAGGGAGTGGCTACAGTATAGCCCATCCCTCCCAAATCCAGGGATGGGCGTGGCCACAGTGCACCGTACCAGCGGAGATCTCCGCCCGGTGCGGCACTGTTGCCACTCCACCCCTGACGTCACCACAAGCATGCGGAGCCCTGCTCCCACGACGGCCTGTCGGTACGGTCCAAGGACGACGGGCCCCACCGATCACCGAGAGCCCGGAAGATGGCTAGAGCCCCACCAGTCGGATCCGGGGGAGGTCGGCCCCCAGCAGTCGGCCCGCCCCTTCCTCGGGGCCCACTCGCCATTAACTAGACGAGACACAGAGTGGCTACAGTAATCGCCCGCCAGGCAGCGGGGCTGTAGCCACGCTCCCCTGACCGAGCCGGCGTCATTAGCATCACGGCTACAGTGATCAGCAGCCGATAAGACCCGCGAGCGGCGGAGGCGGCCTGTCGGCTCCGTACCAGACCAGTCGGCGAGGCCCACCAGGCGGCGGGCCCCAGCAGCCGGCGGAGAAGCCGGGCACCAGAGAGACTGACAGCCGGGTCCTACACCTGGCCGGATTACTATTGTACCCCTGGGGGGTAGGCCTATATAAACCCCCCAGGGCACCCATGCAAAGGGTGCCCAACCTGTTAGAACTAGACCGACCCATAGAGAAAGGAGAGAGCTAGCCTTGCTTTCTTCCACCTCTAGCAAACAGCTCGAGGAGCACCATTGTACTCACTATTGCCTTAGTGATCACGCGGAGACCCCGCAGAGCAGGACTAGGGGTGTTATCTCCTAGGAGAGCCCCGAACCTGGGTAAAGTGTGCCGGCGTTTGTGTCTACGCCTTATCCCGCTTCCAGGCACCGGCGACGTTCTACTCGCTCCCACCATGATAAGCCATCCATTGGCATATGTTGCACCCAACCCCCAACATTGGCTGACGGCAAGGAGGCTTTTGCTTTGCCATCAGCTTGGCTAGGAAGACCAACGGCAAAAGTCTTTGTCGTCCGTTGTGTGCTTGGAGATGGCAAAGTAGCTCTTTCCATGACTTTCAGTGCCAAAAGAGGGGCCGTTAGCCAACAGACGACAAAGTGTTTGGCAGATGGCAAAGAAGCTGATTCCTATAGTGTTAGGAACACATCAATCAGAATGGCCGCGATGTTACGCCACTCCTCCCTTTCCTCGGGTCTGAGGGTTCACCATAAAAGTGTCCGCCACTAACCCAGTCTCCAAGTCTCACTATCTAGAGCATTTAGATAATAGGATATCGCAAACAGGCCTGGGAACTCACTTGCTAGAGAGTTTTAGCCAATCTAAATGTCTAACCAAAAGACCGTGGATATTCCGTTCCCAACGATATGAATTGTCCCAACGCGAAGTAAATAATGAATTTTGGTGATCGCTTCCAAGAACTGGGATCCATGCCTCTTGGAAGTTGTAGCTAAAGTTGCATGCCGAAGGTACTTATGCTTAATAATATCTAGCCATTGCCCCCTCAGCGGTTAGGATCTTCCAAGCCCACTTGGTCATCAAACACTTGTTCATATGTTTGGTGTTAATGATGCCTAGGCCCCCCATCTCCTTGGGGGCACAAATGGTACTCCAACGTACCATGTGATGTTTTTGCTTCCCTAATTATTTCCCCAGAAGAAACGAGACCGCACTAAGTCGAATTTTGCGCACACCATCTTGGAGTAGGAAAAATCCCATGATAAACATTGCAAATTGGAGAGACATGCACTAATAAGGGTCAATTTTCTGTCGGTTGATGGTTTCTCCCTACCCAAGGCTCAACCCTGCCGGCAACCTTGTTCGCGATAAATAGGAAGTCTTTGATGTTGGGGAACGTAGTATTTCAAAAAAATTCTACGATCACACAAGATCTATCAAGGAGAAGCATAGCAACGAGCGGGGAGAGTGTGTCCACGTACCCTCGTAGACCGAAAGCGGAAGCGTTTAGTAACGCGGTTGATGTAGTCAAACGTCTTCGCGATCTAACCGATCCAAGCACCGAACGTACGGCACCTCCGTGTTCAGCACACGTTCAGCTTGATGACGTCCCTTGAGCTCTTAATCCAGTTGAGGACGAGGGAGAGTTCCGTCAGCACGACGGCGTGGCGACGGTGATGATGAAGTTACCGGTGCAGGGCTTCACCTAAGCACTACGACGATATGACCGAGGTGTGTAACTGTGGAGGGGGGCACCGCACTCGGCTAGGAACAATTGATGTGTGTTCTAGGGGTGCCCTCCCCACATATATAAAGGAGGGAGAGGGAGGGAGGCAGCCTAGGGCGCACCCAAGTAGGAGGAATCCTACTTGGACCCCTAGTCCAATTCGGCCCCCTTACCATATTTGGACAAGGGGGAAAGGAAGGAGTGGGGAGGGGAAGGAAGTAGGAGTCCTACTTCATACTTTCCTTTTTCCTCCTCTCCTTTCCCTTTCTCCCCACGTGGCTGGCCCTATAGGGGGTGCATCAGCCCCTTATGGGCTGGTGTGTTCCCTTACTTGGCCCATTAAGCCCATATCTTTGCCGGGTGTTGCCCGGAACCACTTTCGGTGACCCGGTATCACCCGGAACACTTCCGGTGTCCAAATACCATCGTCCTATATATGAACCTTTACCTATCGACCGTTTCAAGACTCCTCGTCAAGTCCGTGAGCTCATCCGGGACTCCGAACAAACTTCGGTCATCAAATCACATAACTCATAATACAAATCGTCATCGAACGTTAAGCATGCGGACCCTACGGGTTCGAGAACTATGCAGACATGACCGAGACACATCTCCGGTCAATAACCAATAGCGGAACCTGGATGCTCATATTGGCTCCTACATATTCAACGAAGATCTTTATCGATCAAACCGCATAACAACATACGTTGTTCCCTTTGTCATCGGTATGTTACTTGCCCGAGATTTGATCGTCGGTATCCTCATACTTAGTTCAATCTCGTTACTGGCAAGTCTCTTTACTCATTCCGTAATGCATCACCCCGTAACTAACTCATTAGTCACATTGCATGGAAGGCTTATAGTGATGTGCATTACCGAGAGGGCCCAGAGATACCTCTCGATACTCGGAGTGACAAATCCTAATCTCGATCTATGCCAACTCAACAAACACCATCGGAGACACCTGTAGAGAATATTTATAATCACCCAGTTACGTTGTGACATTTTATAGCACACAAGGTGTTCCTCCGGTATTCGGGAGTTGCATAATCTCATAGTCAAAGGAACATGTATAACTCATGAGGAAAGCAATAAAATAAAACTAAATGATCATTATGCTAAGCTAACGGATGGGTCTTGTCCATCACATCATTCTCTAATGGTGTGATCCCGTTCATCAAATGACAACACATGTCTATGGCTACGAAACTTAACCATCTTTGTTAACGAGCTAGTCAAGTATAGGCATACTAGGGACACTCTGTTTTGTTTATGTATTCAAACATGTATCAAGTTTCCGGTTAATACAATTCTAGCATGAATAATAAACATTTATCATGATATAAGGAAATATAAATAACAACTTTATTATTGCCTCTAGGGCATATTTACTTCAGCCTCCCACTTGCACTAGAGTCAATAATCTAGTTCACATCGCCATGTGATTTGACACCAATAGTTCACATCGTCATGTGATTTAACACTCTATAGTTCACATCACCATGTGACCAATACCCAATGGGTTTACTAGAGTGAATAATCTGTAGGGGAACGCAGCAGAAAACAAAATTTTTCCGACCTACGCACCAGCCCAGGACCACTATGGAGACTGCATACATGGTTTGATCTTTTTCGTTACCGACTCGTAGCGCAGCGGGAAGTAGAGTCGATGACGATCGGCGGTGCAGATCCCCGCAGCTAGGATTTACAACCTCCCAACCGCGAGGATGTATACCCTCATCTGCTCCTCAGACAGCCCTCCAGGAGGCGGTCGAACAGCCCCCGGACGGTGTCGCGGACAGCCCTTCGGGAGGACCTTCGAAACTCGAACGGTCACTCGGACAGCCCTTCGGGAGGACCTTCGAAACTCGAACGGTCACACGGACAGCCCTTCGGGAGGCACTCACGAACTAAGACCGAAACTACGATCTCTCTACAGAGTTGCACACATACGGTGTCATCTATCCGGCAGGGCTTCGCCGTCCAGAACTAGTTCCTGCCGGAACCCAGACAGCCTTACGGCTCTACGAAACTCTTTTCGTGGGAGGGAGAGAAGAAGCCAGATAATGCATGGCATGTGTATGAGAGTAAGGGACGAGTGTGGAGGGCTGCCCCTCCACCTCTATTTATAGGAAATCCCAAGGGGGTAGGGTAGTTTCACAAAAAACCCAAAATGCACATGAATGAAGTCCTTCCACAAGGACCTAGGAGTGAAACCAAGGAACAAGAGGGTCCCTAAGGGGGGATACCCCATGTGGCCGGCCACACCCCCATGAGGGGCCCAAAAAATGGCTCCTATCCATCCATGTCATCCCCAAGATCTTTTGGAGCAAAGCCCCAAAAGGTGGCTTTCCATAAAGTAACCATAAAGCTGATTTTCACTATTCACGACGACATTTTTCAGCGTCTGATCGAACTGAAAATATTTATGTGGGCTAAGAACATTTCCAGTACCCACTAAAATGATTTTCAACGCGTTCCGAAACAATTCCGGTTTTAGTGATTTTCATCTGCGAAACGCATCTGAAGTGGCTCCGGCAGCTCCGGAACATTTCCGGTTTTTATCTCAAAAAATTCCAAAAAGCTTCCAGAATGATTCTGGCATCCTCCAAGAATTATCAGGCATGTGCCGAAACCAATTTGACTTAATGGTGTATCCCGAAACAACTTTTCGGTATCATCGAAACTTATCCGATGACCTCTCTCTGCAGTACGATTCCGCTGTCCGAAACTTTTCGGTGTCCGAAACTTTTTCGGTGATTTTCTCTCAGACTCCCTGTCTAGTATTCAGCAGATAGATGACCCTTAAGCGTGTGACCCTATAGGTTCGGTGAAGTATAGACATGACCCGGAACCCCTTCCGATCAATGATCAACATCGGAGCCGTGGACACCCATATTGACCCCTATACCCACACGAATAAATATTCGAGTGAACCTCCAGTTGCCGTGTGCTATTCCTATTGCTTCGCGATATGTTACAAATACCCGAGGTGAGACATGTTGGCATTCCCGTGGATCAACAACTTGTCCACTATGCTAGTTACCTCGTTACCGGTATTGTTCTCTTTTCTCGTTATCGTGTTCCGGCATCCCCGTGATCAAATCACAAAGTGTCTGGCCAGACGATGATGGATACCGTAACACCGAGAGGGCCCAGAGATATCTCTCCATCGTCGGAGGAGCAAATCCCAATCTTGAGCTATCAAGTTACTTGACACACTTTTCCATGAACCCGTAAGCCACCGTAATAGCCACCCATTTACGGATGACGTTTAACAAACCCCAAAGTTCATGAAGCAAGCATGAAGAAACTCGATACTCTCATGGTCTAAGGAATCATGCAAACGTTAACCATCTCTGTGTTATGTACCAATAAACTTGTGACGAATGAATCTCATAGCATAACATCATGCCGGGTCGATTCAACACAAATGTTCTCTTAACATTATGCCCTCAAGGTTGCTGACATAGACATGCCCATGATCAGGAAAACATAACCATCATGCAACACTTGAGCTAGTCTTAGAGGCCAGACTAGGAATACATTTTACCGTTTATTATTCCACACGTGCATATGAGTCTTCCTCCGAGCCTCGTGGTTATTGCAGACTCGAGAACCATAGCAGTTATAGCATGGAACATAAACATAATTATGAACTCGGAGATAAATAATATCATTTATTATTGCCTCTAGGGCATATCTCCTACAGACTCCCACTTGCACTAGAGTTAATAATCTAGTTAATGCTAATGCACTTTACACCTGTGGCACACTGGTGTAAATATGCTTCGCTTGTGGTATAGCCTGATGTCCAACGGATCTGACGACTTCAGTTCCGTGTGTATCTTTGCATGTCCTCGCGTTTTCACGTTTTCACAAAATTCATATTTTGTGTGGACTTGGCTTTGTGTGTATGTGAATCACAGGTCGAACCTGGATTCCTCAGACTGAGTTATGGAGCAACTACCTGCAGTAGTGTCCCATTGTCAAAAGCCATCTTGGAACTATACTAAGTTCATGAATGAACTATATGATTCAACATCTTCTTTGTCGCTTCTAAAGCGTCAACATACTTAGCCCTTGTTATAGAATTCTCCACAGTAACTAGTTTGAACAAATTCCAACTAACTGTGCCACCACATTGTGTGTTACACAAAACCCTTAACTTAAATCGAAAATCGCACGGTGAAAAGATGAAGACTATGGATGTAACATTTTACAACGAACTCTTCATGATCTCCGCTTGCAAGAAAACAGATCATCAGTACTTACTCTAGTACTCAATGACATCTTTCACTGTTGTCCCACGATCAGTACTTTGATCACTTTAGTATCCATACTCGCAACACCTTGGGAGTATCGGACATATCTGGTTGTTTTACATACCATGGAATACATGATTAATCCAAACACAAAAGTGTGTGGAATCTGCATCATGTATTTTACTCATCAGTGTTTTGGGACACCGAGTCTTGCAAAAACTCTTTCCATGTGACTTTGGCAAGAATCACTCCTTGGTGTTTTAAATGCTAAAAGGTTTTAGCATCTTGTCAATATGTATTCATTGCTTAGCCCCATTAGGTAAATCTATCTCCATAGATCATCATGCCTAATATTGAGGCTATTTAGCCTAAGCACTTCATCGAAAAACTATTTTCAAATGAAGTCCTAATTCGTGTCAAGAAATTTATTTCCAATTACCAATGTGCCAAGCACATAAGGTTTTTAGAAATATTATTACGCTCCCACTTACTTTCTTGAATTACAAGCATCTTCGTTACCCATTGATGAAGTCAAAACCCCTTTGACCATTTCATCAAAACACGAAGATTCCAACTCCATTTTGCTCTCTTCTGTCCATTGCTAGAACTCTGAAGTTTGCTTACCTACTAGCATCCTCTGGATCGACAAATTACTTTGTACTGTATCATATACAAGTCCTAGCTTTCATTTCCATCAGATGGAAATCCTTTTATCATCCATGTTTCATATCTCATGATTGAAATATGTATTAATTGCTAGTTCAACCCGAACCGACTTTAAGCATCGCTACGATGAAAACAACCTCATCGTAGTCAACTCTTGAATTTGTTATTTTAACAAGTCGAGCTTTATGGATAAAACATTTTATCCGTATCAGTTTTAAGTTCCATAAATATTCGTTAGACTCTAAGTCTTCCGAAAGGTGTATCAAGGTTTTAATCTTGAATCACTTATATGGAAACTAACTTGGGTTGTATTGGCATTTAGCCAATTCCGGAGTCAGGGCCCATCAACGCTTCCTTGTGTATCGTAGGTATAATGTTGTCTAACAACAATATCTCGTTTGCGCACCTGAAAGGTTTGCACGAGCCTTGCCTACGTGGTTCAGCTGCAAGTTCGACCGAAGTTCATACATTTTATTGTAGAGACTTCCGTATCAGTCGCAGTAGGAAACTCTGGAATTACTTCCAAGGTCTCTTTCCTTTGATCTGATGACGTAGATACTGTTTATCTCGTCGAGTTGCACTATTCTCCCACTCACCTTTTTGAAAGAACCATTCTCTTTAAAAGCACACCCTTTCGCGGCAAAACTATTTGCCTCGGTATAGTGAGGGAGGAATACCCAACATTTTGGTATAACCTACAAAGTAGCACTTGTCTGATTTGGAATAGGTTTGTAACCTTTTACCCAAGCCCCATATTCCAAATGTTAAGAAAAGATATAACATGGTTGGGCGTACCATACCATGGCTTCATTTCAACAGACCCGATGTAGCTCTTTTCAGTGTAAAAGCCGCAGTCTCTAAAGCATCACTTTAAAAGGGATAATGGCAAATTTATTTATGTCATCTTTGACCTTACCATGTCATAAATGGTTTGATTACATCTCCACGGACTTTCCACTTGCAGTGGTGTTCCGGGAGGTGCAAGTTATGAAACCCCTTTCACAACTCATCAGACATTTGCTAAACATGTAACTCAAATATTCCTTTGTGCAATCAAATTGCAGAAGCATAATTTTATTGTTACAATAACTTCTACTTCATTTTTGAGAACCTTTCGAATGATTTCAAAAGATCCAGACTTACGTCTCATCAAGTAAATATTCATATATCTACTTGAGTCATTTTTGCAGATAAATAAATCCACCACTAACAACACTTATCGGACTACACACATCAAATGTATGATCACTAATAAGTTTGTTGTTCGTTCCTTATGGCCTGTGAACAGTATTTTAGTCACTTCACTTTTCGGAAAGTTGCAAGTGTCAGATGATTCAAAATCAAAAAGACTTCAAAATCCATCATAATGGAATTTTCCATGCGGGTTTCTCAAATGTGACCAAATGTAGTGCCACACTTGTGTGGTATTCTTTTAGTCTTGCGACATTTAGCGTCAGTGTTATGGATGTATCATATTACCCCCAATATTCATAACATACGTCCCATCGATGATGGAAGTATGGCCCTTATGTTATTCATAATACTTAACAACAATTGTTGTTTTTATGAACAACTCTTTTGCAACAAACATTGTGCAATGGGCTAGAGTGTATGAAACTCTAAAATGAATTATGAAAGTAAACCTAGAGGTATTGTATTATTATCAATATTCATAACATACATCTCATTCATAATGAAAGTATGGCCCTTGTGTTATTCATAACATCGAACATAAAAAGTTCTCTTATGAACAACCTTCTTGCAAGATACCTTATGCAATGGGATAGAGTTTGTAAAACTCTAAATGAATTATGAAAATAAATACAGACGGCAATACATCGATGGAAGGTATAGTAACATTTACTATGTTCCCTGTGTATACCTTAACCTCATTTCTAGCTAGTCTTTCAGGCCATAGTAGTTCTTACATCGAGTTGCAACAGAATGCAATCGAGCGGGCATTTTTGTGATGAACTCACAATACCCAAGAATTAGTGATTAACATGTTTAACCATAATTCGCAAGAACTATATCTTTGACCAGCCTTCTATACATCAAAAACTTGTATGACATTCATACATGAGCTGGATATTCCAGTCTTCTTTCCTTTTGCCTTTATACTTCTAACAGTTTAACTTTTAGTATTTCTCCTACTCTCAAAAGAAGCACCCAACTTAAGAGTGGCATTAGCCCCGGACTTCCTAGGCGTGTAAGTCATACTAACACCCTTTGGACACTTCCTTTCTCTTTAAGTTGTTGTTTTATTCACCTTTCATTATATGACAGGCGTTCTTCTGGATCCCTTTCCCAACAGTCAAATGCATAGTAAACACTTTTACTAATACTTGCAAACAAACATTGCTTTGTTTGTATCTGAAAATAATTTTCAGTTCCATGAATATCATATAACTATCCCAACTTTCGAAGTTTGGGTTTCATGGAAGCAAACATATTCCACTTGACCATAACAGAATTCTAGCTTTTGGATCGAAGGACGAGAGTCACATGATCCATAGCATTAGCGGGAGGATACGGAAAGCATGCGATAGGACAAAGTCCTTCTCGGCACTTTTGAGGACAATCCTCATATTACGTTACCAATCGTAAAGTTTTAACCAGATATTTAACAGCTATTCAATTTTAATAGGGAAGGTGGAAATGCGAGCCATTATTCTACAACTATTATGCAAGAAACACTTAGACAGTGTTCATAATTAATTGCACTGAGAATTAAACATGTTAATTCAACAGTGCGCTCCCACTCAAATCAATATCTCTCACAATTAATTTTGAGTGATACAAGATCCAGACTTCAATTCATCGCCATAGAATCATCATCTCATAACGGGAATTTTAATCGGTAGGCCAACTTGCCGATCACATCTCTATGTGACTCTTGCTCATCTTTCGATGCGTGTGTTCCGAGCTCAGGACGATCCTGCCATGAACGTCAAGACAACCAAGTGATCTTGTTGCGAGGTTTGACCTCACCCGCCTCACACTTCTCTAATCGTTCGTACCCATGCATCCATGGCGCACCCCGAAAAGATAGGTGCCGTGACGGTGCTACACTTGGGAGAACACTAACTACTTGATATTTTAAGTGAGAGATCACCCTAATAAAAGCGACTACCGCGCAATCAAGAAGGGTGCATCATAAGGGATAAACATCTCACGCAATTCATAATAGCATGATATGGTATAGCCCTTTCTGACGGAGAAGTATTTCATTTCTTCGTCTTCGGCATTCGCGTTGGTGGTCACCTTCACGAAGATTGCCACCACCTTGTCGATGCACCAGATAATATTGCTATCTCTATAGCTAACAAAATAATGCATTACAACAAGGTTGACACGCAGGTCATTAAAATGCAATCATATGGCTCCAGCCATCATGCCGAATCATGACACGCAGGTCATGTTAATCAAATTACATCATATAGTCATCTCATACATAATCGAATTAGTATGAGCACTGCTATACCACATCACATGCACATCCTGCAAAACCAAGTTAGACGCCTCTAATAGGTTTATGCAAAATTTTATTTTACGTGGCTTCTAAGGTTTTGACTTAAACCGCAGCTACCAACGTTTTATCATCAAGTATGATTATTCAGGTTGCTAGATTAACACCTCGGGGTGTATGAAACACGGGATAATTAAATCTCGAGCCCCATACTAAACTTCGTCATACGCATGACCCCCGTGCAGATCATATCTGCAATGCCCTTTCATCTGCGAATTTCATCTTTCTTTTGACTACGGCAGAACCCAAAGAACTGATAGCACTTCCATGATCAATCAGGATCACGGATTGCCAGAACTTTGTCAAACTCCACCATGCTGTCTCGAGATTGAGCAAACGCAAATTCTAGGGAAGCAACAAGAACCTCGGGTAACAGATTTCATCTGTCACCCGCATAAATAATTTTCAGCAATAGATCTCATCTACTACCTAATTATATTATGCAATACCCATACATCTCCATGTATTCTAGATCGAAACCTGCATCTACGCATAGCACGGCTCTTGATGCCACTGTAGGGGAACGCAGCAGAAAACAAAAATTTTCCGACCTACGCACCAGCCCAGGACCACTATGGAGACTGCATACATGGTTTGATCTTTTTCGTTACCGACTCGTAGCGCGGCGGGAAGTAGAGTCGATGACGATCGGCGGTGCAGATCCCCGCAGCTAGGATTTACAACCTCCCAACCGCGAGGATGTATACCCTCATCTGCTCCTCAGAGAGCCCTCCAGGAGGCGGTCGAACAGCCCCCCGGACGGTGTCGCGGACAGCCCTTCGGGAGGACCTTCGAAACTCGAACGGTCACTCGGACAGCCCTTCGGGAGGACCTTCGAAACTCGAACGGTCACACGGACAGCCCTTCGGGAGGCACTCACGAACTAAGACCGAAACTACGATCTCTCTACAGAGTTGCACACATACGGTGTCATCTATCCGGCAGGGCTTCGCCGTCCAGAACTAGTTCCTGCCGGAACCCAGACAGCCTTACGGCTCTACGAAACTCTTTTCGTGGGAGGGAGAGAAGAAGCCAGATAATGCATGGCATGTGTATGAGAGTAAGGGATGAGTGTGGAGGGCTACCCCTCCACCTCTATTTATAGGAAATCCCAAGGGGGTAGGGTAGTTTCACAAAAAACCCAAAATGCACATGAATGAAGTCCTTCCACAAGGACCTAGGAGTGAAACCAAGGAACAAGAGGGTCCCTAAGGGGGGATACCCCATGTGGCCGGCCACACCCCCATGAGGGGCCCAAAAAATGGCTCCTATCCATCCATGTCATCCCCAAGATCTTTTGGAGCAAAGCCCCAAAAGGTGGCTTTCCATAAAGTAACCATAAAGCTGATTTTCACTATTCACGACGACATTTTTCAGCGTCTGATCGAACTGAAAATATTTATGTGGGCTAAGAACATTTCCAGTACCCACTAAAATGATTTTCAACGCGTTCCAAAACAATTCCGGTTTTAGTGTTTTTCATCTGCGAAACGCATCTGAAGTGGCTCCGGCAGCTCCGGAACATTTCCGGTTTTTATCTCAAAAAATTCCAAAAAGCTTCCAGAATGATTCTGGCATCCTCCAAGAATTATCAGGCATGTGCCAAAACCAATTTGACTTAATGGTGTATCCCGAAACAACTTTTCGGTATCATCGAAACTTATCCGATGACCTCTCTCTGCGGTACGATTCCGCTGTCCGAAACTTTTCGGTGTCCGAAACTTTTTCGGTGATTTTCTCTCAGACTCCCTGTCTAGTATTCAGCAGATAGATGACCCTTAAGCGTGTGACCCTATAGGTTCGGTGAAGTATAGACATGACCCGGAACCCCTTCCGATCAATGATCAACATCGGAGCCGTGGACACCCATATTGACCCCTATACCCACACGAATAAATATTCGAGTGAACCTCCAGTTGCCGTGTGCTATTCCTATTGCTTCGCGATATGTTACAAATACCCGAGGTGAGACATGTTGGCATTCCCGTGGATCAACAACTTGTCCACTATGCTAGTTACCTCGTTACCGGTATTGTTCTCTTTTCTCGTTATCGTGTTCCGGCATCCCCGTGATCAAATCACAAAGTGTCTGGCCAGACGATGATGGATACCGTAACACCGAGAGGGCCTAGAGATATCTCTCCATCGTCGGAGGAGCAAATCCCAATCTTGAGCTATCAAGTTACTTGACACACTTTTCCATGAACCCGTAAGCCGCCGTAATAGCCACCCATTTACGGATGACGTTTAACAAACCCCAAAGTTCATGAAGCAAGCATGAAGAAACTCGATACTCTCATGGTCTAAGGAATCATGCAAACGTTAACCATCTCTGTGTTATGTACCAATAAACTTGTGACGAATGAATCTCATAGCATAACATCATGCCGGGTCGATTCAACACAAATGTTCTCTTAACATTATGCCCTCAAGGTTGCTGACATAGACATGCCCATGATCAGGAAAACATAACCATCATGCAACACTTGAGCTAGTCTTAGAGGCCAGACTAGGAATACATTTTACCGTTTATTATTCCACACGTGCATATGAGTCTTCCTCCGAGCCTCGTGGTTATTGCAGACTCGAGAACCATAGCAGTTATAGCATGGAACATAAACATAATTATGAACTCGGAGATAAATAATATCATTTATTATTGCCTCTAGGGCATATCTCCTACATAATCTAGTTCACATCGCCATGTGATTAACACCCAAAGAGTGCTAAGGTGTGATCATGTTTTGCTTGTGAGAGAGATTTATTCAATGGGTCTGCCACATTCAGATCCGTATGTATTTGGCAATTCTATGTCTACAATGCTCTGCACGGAGCTACTCTAGCTAAATGCTCCCACTTTAAATATGTATCCAGATCGAGATTCAGAGTCATCCAGATCGGTGTCAAAGCTTGCATCGACGTAACTCTTTACGACAAACTCTTTATCACCTCCATAACCGAGAAATATTTCCTTAGTCCTCTAAGGATAATTTTGACCAATGTCCAGTGATCTACTCCTAGATCACTATTGTACTCCCTTGCCAAAGTCAGGGCAGGGTGTACAATAGGTCTGGTACACAACATGGCATACTTCATAGAACCTATGGCTGAGGCATAGGGAATGACTTTCATTCTCTCTCTATCTTCCGCCGTGGTCGGGCTTTGAGTCTTAATCAACTTCACACCTTGCAACACAGGCAAGAACTCCTTCTTTGACTATTCCATATTGAACTACTTCAAAAACTTGTCAAGGTATGTACTCATTGAAAAAACTTATCAAGTGTCTTGATCTATCTCTATGGATCTTGATGCTCAATATGTAAGTAGCTTCACCGAGGTCTTTCTTTGAAAAACTCCTTTCAAACACTCCTTTATGCTTTCCAGAAAATTCTACATCATTTCCGATCAACAATATGTCATCCACATATAATATCAGAAATGCTATAGAGCTCCCACTCACTTTCTTGTAAATACAGGCTTCTCCAAAAGTCTGTATAAAACCATATGCTTTGATCATACTATCAAAGCATACATTCCAACTCCAAGATGCTTGCACTAGTCCATAAATGGATCACTGGAGCTTACACACTTTGTTATCACCTTTTGGATTGACAAAACCTTCTGGTTGCATTATATACAACTCTTCTTTAAGAAATCCATTAAGGAACGCAGTTTTGACATCCATTTGCCAAATTTCATAAAATGCGGCAATTGCTAACATGATTCGGACAGACTTAAGCATCGATATGAGTGAGAAAATCTCATCGTATTCAACACCTTGAACTTGTTGAAAACCTTTTTTCGACAATTCGAGCTTTGTAGATAGTAACACTACTATCAGCTGATACGTCCATTTTGCATCATGTTTTCTTACTGTTAATTACAATGTTTTTATCCATAATAATGCTTTTTAGAGTAATTCTAATGCCTTTTCTCTCATAATTTGCAAGGTACACACCAAGAGGGGGAATTCCGGCAGCTGGAAATCTGGACATGAAAAAGCTACGTCAGGCCACCTATTCTGCACAACTCCAAATGAGCTGAAACTTCACGGAGATTTTGTATGGAATATTTAAGAAATATTGGAGCCAATAACTACCAGAGGGGGCCACCAGGTGGGCACAACCCACCTGGGCGCGCCAGGCCCCCCTGGCGCGCCCTGGTGGGTTGTGGCCTCCTCGGCCCACCTCCGGTGCCCATCTTCTGGTATATAAGTCATTTTGACCTAAAAAAATAAAGGGAAGACTTTCGGGATGGAGCGCCGCCGTCTTGAGGTGGAACTTGGGCAGGAGCACTTTTGCCCTCCGGCTGAGCGATTCTGCCGGGGGAACTTCCCTCCCGGAGGGGGAAATCATCGTCATCATCATCACCAACAACTCTCCCATCTTGGGGAGGGCAATCTCCATCAACATCTTCACCAGCACCATATCATCTCAAAGCCTAGCTCATCTCTTGTATTCAATCTTGTTACCGGAACTATAGATTGTTGCTAGGGGGTGACTAATAGTGTTGATTACATCTTGTAGTTGATTACTATATGGTTTATTTGGTGGAAGATTATATGTTCAGATCCATTATGCATATTAATACCCCTTTGATCATGAGCATGTTGATTATTTGTGAGTAGTTATTTTTGTTCTTGAGGTCACGGGAGAAATCATGTTGCATGTAATCATGTGAACTTGATATGTGTTTGATATTTTGATAGTATGTATGTTGTGATTCCCTTAGTGGTGTCATGTGAACGTCGACTACATGACACTTCACCATATTTGGGCCTAAGGGAATGCATTGTGGAGTAGTAAATAGATGGTGGGTTGCGAGAGTGACAGAAACTTAAACCCCGGTTTATGCACTACTCCGTAAGGGACCAATTGGATCCTAGAGTTTAATGCTATGGTTAGGATTTATCCTTAATACTTTTCTCGTAGTTGCGGATGCTTGCGAGAGGGTTAATCATAAGTAGGAGGTTTGTTCAAGTAAGAACAACACCTAAGCACCGGTCCACCCACATATCAAATTATCAAAGTAGCAAACACAAATCAAACCAACATGATGAAAGGGACTAGATGAAATTCCCGTGTACCCTCAAGAACGCTTTGCTTATCATAAGAGACCGTTTTGGCCTGTCCTTTACCTCAAAAGGATTGGGCTACCTTGCTGCACACTTATTATTACTATCATTACTTGCTCGTTACAAATTATCTTGCTATCAAACTACTCGCTACTTACAGTTTCAGCACATGCAGACATTACCTTACTGAAAACTACTTGTCATTTCCTTCCGCTCCTCGTTGGGTTCGACACTCTTACTTATCGAAAAGAGCTACAAATGATCCCCTATACTTGTGGGTCATCATCAGCATCCGTCTTCCTCTTGAAGATCCATTTATTCTCTATGGCACGCCGATCATCGGGCAAGTCCACCAAAGTCCATACTTTGTTCTTATAGATGGATCCCATCTTAGATTTCATGGCCTCAAACCATTTTTTTGAATCTGGGCTCATCATCGCTTCCTCATAGTTCGTAGGTTCGTCATGGTCAAGTAACATGACCTCCAGAAGAGGATTACTGTACCACTCTGGTGCGGAACATGCTCTGGTTGACCTACGTGGTTTGGTAGTAACTTGATCCGAAGTTTCATGATAATTATCATTAGCTTCCTCACTAGTTGGTGCAGGCATCACGGGAACGGTTTTCTGTGATGAGCTACTTTCCAATTCAAGAGAAGGTACAATTACCTCATCAAGTTCTACTTTCCTCCCACTCATTTCTTTCGAGAGAAATTCCTTCTCTAGAAAGGATCCATTCTTAGCAACAAAGACCTTGCATTCGGATCTGTGATAGAAGGTGTACCCAACAGCTTCTTTTGGGTATCCTATGAAGACACACTTCTCCGATTTGGGTTCGAGCTTATCAGGCTGAAGCTTTTTCACATAAGTATCGCAACCCCAAACTTTAAGAAACGACAGCTTAGGTTTCTTGCCAAACCACAGTTCATACAGTGTCGTCACAACGGATTTAGACGGTGCCCTATTTAATGTGAATGCAGCTGTCTCTAATGCATAATCCCAAAACGATAGTGGTAAATTGGTAAGAGACATCATAGATCGCACCATATCTAATAAAGTATGGTTACGACGTTCGGACACACCATTATGCTGTGGTGTTCCAGGTGGCATGAGTTTGTGAAACTATTCCACATTGTTTTAATTGAAGGCCAAACTCGTAACTCAAATATTCGCCTCTGCGATCAGATCATAGAAACTTTATTTTCATGTTACGATGATTCTCCACTTCACTCTAAAATTCTTTGAACTTTTCAAATGTTTCAGACATGTGTTTCATCAAGTAGATGTACCCATATCTGCTCAAATCATCTGTGAAGGTCAGAAAATAACGTTACCCGCCGTGTGCCTCAACAATCATTGGACCGCATACATCGGTATGTATTATTTCCAACAAGTCATTGGCTCGCTCCATTGTTCCGGAGAACAGAGTATTAGTCATCTTGCCCACGAGGCATGGTTCGCAAGCATCAAATGATTCATAATCAAGTGATTCCAAAAGTCCATCCATATTGAGTTTCTTCATGCGCTTTACACCAATATGACCTAAACGGCAGTGCAACAAATATGTTGCACTATCATTATTAACTTTCCATCTTTTGGCTTCAATATTATGAATACATGTATCACTACGATCGAGATTCAATAAACCATTTATATTGAGTGTATGACCATAGAAGGTTTCATGTAAATAGAACAACAATTATTCTTCGACTTAAATGAATAACCGTATTGCAATAAACATGATCCAATCATATTCATGCTCAACGCAAACACCAAATAACATTTATTTTAGGTTCAACACTAATCCTGAAGGTAAAGAGAGTGTGCGATGATCTTATCTGTTGGGGATCGTAGCATAATTTTAAAATTTTCCTACGCTCACCAAGATGCATCTATGGAGTGTACTAGCAACGAGGGGAAAGGATTGCATCTACATACCCTTGTAGATCGCGAGCGGAAGCGTTCCAATGAACGTGGATGACGGAGTCGTACTCGCCGTGATCCAAATCACCGATGACCGAGTGCCGAACGGACGGCACCTCCGCGTTCAACACACGTACGGTGCAGCGACGTCTCCTCCTTCTTGATCCAGCAAGGGGGAAGGAGAGGTTGATGGAGATCCAGCAGCACGACGGCGTGGTGGTGGATGTAGCGGGTCTCGGCAGGGCTTCGCCGAGCTTCTGCGAGACGGAGAGGTGTAGCAGGGGAGGAGGGAGGCGCCCAAGGCTGTCGTGTTGCTGCCCTCCCTCCCCCCCTTTATATAGGCCCCCTGGGGGGGCGCCGGCCCTGGAGATGGGATCTCAAGGGGGGGCGGCGGCCAAAGGGGGGAAAGGGGTGCCTTGTCCCCCAAGGCAAGTGGGAAGTCCCCCCCACCCTAGGGTTCCCAACCCTAGGCGCATGGGGGGAGGCCCATGGGGGGCGCCCAGCCCACTAGGGGCTGGTTCCCTTCCCACTTTAGCCCACGGGGCCCTCCGGGATAGGTGGCCCCACCCGGTGGACCCCCGGGACCCTTCCGGTGGTCCCGGTACAATACCGGTAACCCCCGAAACTTTCCCGGTGGCCGAAGCTTGACTTCCTATATATAATTCTTTACCTCCGGACCATTCCGGAACCTCTCGTGACGTCCCGGATCTCATCCGGGACTCTGAACAACTTTCGGGTTTCCGCATACACATATCTCTACAACCCTAGCGTCACCGAACCTTAAGTGTGTAGACCCTACGGGTTCAGGAGACATGCAGACATGACTGAGACGCCTCTCCGGTCAATAACCAACAGCGGGATCTGGATACCCATGTTGGCTCCCACATGTTCCACGATGATCTCATCGGATGAACCACGGTGTCGAGGATTCAATCAATCCCGTATGCAATTCCCTTTGTCAATCGGTATGTTACTTGCCCGAGATTCGATCGTCGGTATCCCAATACCTTGTTCAATCTCGTTACCGGCAAGTCTCTTTACTCGTACCGCAATGCATGATCCCATGACTAACGCCTTAGTCACATTGAGCTCATTATGATGATGCATTACCGAGTGGGCCCAGAGATACCTCTCCGTCACACGGAGTGACAAATCCCAGTCTCGATCCGTGCCAACCCAACAGACACTTCCGGAGATACCCGTAGTGCACCTTTATAGTCACCCAGTTACGTTGTGACGTTTGGCACACCCAAAGCACTCCTACGGTATCCGGGAGTTGCACGATCTCATGGTCTAAGGAAAAGATACTTGACATTGGAAAAGCTCTAGCAAACGAAACTACACGATCTTTTATGCTATGCTTAGGATTGGGTCCTGTCCATCACATCATTCTCCTAATGATGTGATCCCGTTATCAATGACATCCAATGTCCATAGTCAGGAAACCATGACTATCTGTTGATCAACGAGCTAGTCAACTAGAGGCTTACTAGGGACACGTTGTGGTCTATGTATTCACACATGTATTACGATTTCCGGACAATACAATTATAGCATGAATAGTAGACAATTACCATGAACAAAGAAATATAATAATAACCATTTATTATTGCCTCTAGGGCATATTTCCAACAGTCTCCCACTTGCACTAGAGTCAATAATCTAGTTACATTGTGATGAATCGAACACCCATTGCGTCCTGGTGTTGATCATGTTTTGCTCTAGGGAGAGGTTTAGTCAACGGATCTGCTACATTCAGGTCCGTATGTACTTTACAAATATCTATGTCTCCATTTTGAACACTTTCACGAATGGAGTTGAAGCGACGCTTGATATGCCTGGTCTTCCTGTGAAACCTGGGCTCCTTGGCAAGGGCAATAGCTCCAGTGTTGTCACATAAGAGAGTCATCGGGCCCGACGCATTGGGAATCACCCCTAGGTCGGTAATGAACTCCTTCATCCAGACTGCTTCCTGTGCTGCCTCTGAGGCTGCCATGTACTCCGCTTCACATGTAGATCCCGCCACGACGCTTTGCTTGCAACTGCACCAGCTTACTGCTCCTCCATTCAATATATACACGTATCCGGTTTGTGACTTCGAGTCATCCAGATCTGTGTTGAAGCTAGCGTCGACGTAACCCTTTACGACGAGCTCTTCGTCACCTCCATAAACGAGAAACATATCCTTAGTCCTCTTCAGGTACTTCAGGATATTCTTGACCGCTGTCCAGTGTTCCATGCCGGGATTACTTTGGTACCTTCCTACCAAACTTACGGCAAGGTTTACATCAGGTCTAGTACACAGCATGGCATACATAATAGACCCTATGGCCGAGGCATAGGGGATGACACTCATATTTTCTATATCTTCTGCCGTGGTCGGGCATTGAGCCGTGCTCAATTGCACACCTTGCAATACAGGCAAGAACCCCTTCTTGGACTGATCCATACTGAACTTCTTCAATATCTTGTCAAGGTATGTACTTTGTGAAAGACCAATGAGGCGTCTTGATCTATCTCTATAGATCTTGATGCCTAATATATAAGCAGCTTCTCCAAGGTCCTTCATTGAAAAACACTTATTCAAATAGGCCTTTATACTTTCCAAGAATTCTATATCATTTCCCATCAATAGTATGTCATCCACATATAATATGAGAAATGCTACAGAGCTCCAACTCACTTTCTTGTAAACACAGGCTTCTCCATAAGTCTGTGTAAACCCAAACGCTTTGATCATCTCATCAAAGCGAATGTTCCAACTCCGAGATGCTTGCACCAGCCCATAGATTGAGCGCTGGAGCTTGCATACTTTGTTAGCATTCTTAGGATCGACAAAACCTTCCGGCTGCATCATATACAACTCTTCCTTAAGGAAGCCATTAAGGAATGCCGTTTTGACGTCCATCTGCCATATCTCATAATCATAGTATGCGGCAATTGCTAACATGATTCGGACGGACTTCAGCTTCGCTACGGGTGAGAAAGTCTCATCGTAGTCAACCCCTTGAACTTGTCGATAACCCTTAGCGACAAGTCGAGCTTTGTAGATGGTCACATTACCATCTGCATCCGTCTTCTTCTTAAAGATCCATTTGTTTTATATGGCTCGCCGCTCATCGGACAAGTCAGTCAAAGTCCATACTTTGTTTTCATACATGGATTCTATCTCGGATTTCATGGCTTCTAGCCATTTGTCGGAATCCGGGCCCGCCATCGCTTCTTCATAGTTCGAAGGTTCACCGTTGTCTAACAACATGATTTCCAGGACAGGGTTGCCATACCACTGTGGTGCGGAACGTGTCCTTGTGGACCTACGAAATTCAGTAACTTGATCTGAAGCTTCATGATCATCATCATTAACTTCCTCCCCAGTCGGTGTAGGCACCACAGGAACATTTTCCCGCGCTGCGCTACTTTCCGGTTCGGAAGGGGTGACTATCACCTCATCAAGTTCCACTTTCCTCCCACTCAATTCTTTCGAGAGAAACTCCTTCTCCAGAAAGGCCCGTTCTTGGCAACGAAGATCTTGCCTTCGGATCTGAGGTAGAAGGTATACCCAATGGTTTCCTTAGGGTATCCTATGAAGACGCATTTTTCCGATTTGGGTTCGAGCTTTTCAGGTTGAAGTTTCTTGACATAAGCATCGCATCCCCAAACTTTTAGAAACGACAGCTTAGGTTTCTTCCCAAACCATAATTCATACGGTGTCGTCTCAACGGATTTCGACGGAGCCCTATTTAAAGTGAATGCGGCAGTCTCTAAAGCATAGCCCCAAAATGAGAGCGGTAAATCGGTAAGAGACATCATAGATCGCACCATATCCAATAGAGTGCGATTACGACGTTCGGACACACCGTTTCTCTGAGGTGTTCCAGGCGGCGTGAGTTGTGAAACTATTCCACATTTCCTTAAGTGTGCACCAAATTCGTGACTTAAATATTCTCCACCACGATCTGATCATAAGAATTTTATTCTCCTGTCACGTTGATTCTCAACCTCACTCTGAAATTCCTTGAACTTTTCAAAGGTTTCAGACTTGTGTTTCATTAGGTAGACATACCCATATCTACTTAAATCATCAGTGAGAGTGAGAACATAACGATATCCTCCGCGAGCCTCAACACTCATTGGACCGCACACATCGGTATGTATGATTTCCAATAAGTTGGTTGCTCGCTCCATTGTTCCGGAGAACGGAGTCTTGGTCATCTTACCCATGAGGCATGGTTCGCACGTGTCAAATGATTCGTAATCAAGAGACTCCAAAAGTCCATCTGCATGGAGCTTCTTCATGCGCTTGACACCAATGTGACCAAGGCGGCAGTGCCACAAGTATGTGGGACTATCGTTATCAACTTTACATCTTTTGGTATTCACACTATGAACATGTGTAACATCACGTTCAAGATTCATCAAAAATAAACCATTGACCAGCGGGGCATGACCATAAAACATATCTCTCAAATAAATAGAACAACCATTATTCTCGGATTTAAATGAGTAGCCATCTCGAATTAAACGAGATCCAGATACAATGTTCATGCTCAAAGCTGGCACTAAATAACAATTATTGAGGTTTAAAACTAATCCCGTGGGTAGATGCAGAGGTAGCGTGCCGACGGCGATCACATCGACCTTGGAACCATTCCCGACGCGCATCGTCACCTCGTCCTTCGCCAGTCTCCGTTTATTCCGTAGTTCCTTTGGTGTTGCCGGCCTTCTTCTTGTCCGCTAAGTATTTGGGGCAGTTCCGCTTCCAGTGACCACTTCCCTTGCAATAAAAGCACTCAGTCTCGGGCTTGGGTCCATTCTTTGACTTCTTCCCAGTAACTGGTTTACCGGGCGCGGCAACTCCCTTGCCGTCCTTCTTGAAGTTCTTCTTACCCTTGCCCTTCTTGAACTTAGTGGTTTTATTCACCATCAACACTTGATGTTCTTTTCTGATTTCCACCTCCGCTGATTTCAGCATTGAATATACCTCAGGAATGGTCTTTTCCATCCCCTGCATATTGAAGTTCATCACAAAGCTCTTGTAGCTTGGTGGAAGCGACTGGAGGATTCTGTCAATGACCGCGTCATCCGGGAGATTAACTCCCAGCTGAGACAAGCGGTTGTGCAACCCAGACATTCTGAGTATGTGCTCACTAACAGAACTGTTCTCCTCCATTTTACAGCTGAAGAACTTGTCGGAGACATCATATCTCTCGACCCGGGCATGAGCTTGGAAAACCAATTTCAGCTCCTCGAACATCTCATATGCTCCATGTTTCTCAAAACGCTTTTGGAGACCCGGTTCTAGGCTGTAAAGCATGCCGCACTGAACGAGGGAGTAATCATCAGCACGCTGCTGCCAAGCGTTCATAACGTCTTGGTTTTGTGGGATTGGTGCTTCACCTAGCGGTGCTTCTAGGACATAACCTTTCTTGGCTACTATGAGGATGAGCCTCAGGTTCCGGACCCAGTCCGTATAGTTGCTGCCATCATCTTTCAGCTTGGTTTTCTCTAGGAACGCGTTGAAATTGAGGACAACATTGGCCATTTGATCTACAATACATAGTGTAAAGATTTTAGACTAAGTTCATGATAATTAAGTTCATCTAATCAAATTATTTAATGAACTCCCACTCAGATAGACATCCCTCTAGTCATCTAAGTGAAACATGATCCGAGTTTAACTAGGCCGTGTCCGATCATCATGTGAGACGGACTAGTCAAGATCGGTGAACATCTCCATGTTGATCGTATCTTCTATACGACTCATGCTCGACCTTTCGGTCCTCCGTGTTCCGAGGCCATGTCTGTACATGCTAGGCTCGTCAAGTCAACCTAAGTGTATTGCGTGTGTTCCGAGGCCATGTCTGTACATGCTAGGCTCGTCAACACCCATTGTATTCGAACGTTAGAATCTATCACACCCGATCATCACGTGGTGCTTCGAAACAACGAACCTTCGCAACGGTGCACAGTTAGGGTGAACACTTTCTTGAAATTATCATAAGGGATCATCTTACTTACTACCGTCGTTCTAAGCAAATAAGATGCAAAAACATGATAAACATCACATGCAATCAAATAGTGACATGATATGGCCAATATCATTATGCTCCTTTGATCTCCATCTTCGGGGCACCATGATCATCTTCGTCACCGGCATGACACCATGATCTCCATCATCATGATCTCCATCATTGTGTCTTCATGAAGTCGTCACGCCAACGATTACTTCTACTTCTATGGCTAACGCGTTTAACAACAAAGTAAAGTAAATTACATGGCGTTATTCAATGACACGCAGGTCATGCAAAATAATAAAGACAACTCCTATAGCTCCTGCCGGTTGTCATACTCATCGACATGCAAGTCGTGATTCCTATTACAAGAATATGATCAATCTCATACATCACATATATCATTCATCACATCTTCTGGCCATATCACATCACATAACACATGCTGCAAAAACAAGTTAGACGTCCTCTAATTGTTGTTGCAAGTTTTTTTACGTGGTTTGTAGGTTTCTAGCAAGAACGTTTCTTACCTACGTATGACCACAACGTGATTTGCCAATTTCTATTTACCCTTCATAAGGACCCTTTTCATCGAATCCGTTCCGACTAAAGTAGGAGATACATACACCCGCTAGCCACCTTATGCAACTAGTGCATGTCAATCGGTGGAACCTGTCTCACGTAAGCGTACGTGTAAGGTCGGTCCGGGCCGCTTCATCCTACAATGCCGCCGAAACAAGAGAAGACTAGTAGCGGCAAGAAGAATTGGCAAACTCAACGCCCACAACTGCTTTGTGTTCTACTCGTGCATAGTAACTACGCATAGGCCTGGCTCTGATACCACTGTTGGGAATCGTAGCATAATTTTAAAATTTTCCTACGCTCACCAAGATGCATCTATGGAGGGTACTAGCAACGAGGGGAAAGGATTGCATCTACATACCCTTGTAGATCGCGAGCGGAAGCGTTCCAATGAACGTGGATGACGGAGTCGTACTCGCCGTGATCCAAATCACCGATGACCGAGTGCCGAACAGACGGCACCTCCGCGTTCAACACACGTATGGTGCAGCGACGTCTCCTCCTTCTTGATCCAGCAAGGGGGATGGAGAGGTTGATGGAGATCCAGCAGCACGACGGCGTGGTGGTGGATGTAGCGGGTCTCGGCAGGGCTTCGCCGAGCTTCTGCGAGACGGAGAGGTGTAGCAGGGGAGGAGGGAGGCGCCCAAGGCTGTCGTGTTGCTGCCCTCCCTCCCCCCCTTTATATAGGCCCCCTGGGGGGGCGCCGGCCCTGGAGATGGGATCTCAAGGGGGGGCGGCGGCCAAAGGGGGGAAAGGGGTGCCTTGCCCCCCAAGGCAAGTGGGAAGTCCCCCCCACCCTAGGGTTCCCAACCCTAGGCGCATGGGGGGAGGCCCATGGGGGGCGCCCAGCCCACTAGGGGCTGGTTCCCTTCCCACTTTAGCCCACGGGGCCCTCCGGGGTAGGTGGCCCCACCCGATGGACCCCCGGGACCCTTCCGGTGGTCCCGGTACAATACCGGTAACCCCCGAAACTTTCCCGGTGGCCGAAACTTGACTTCCTATATATAATTCTTTACCTCCGGACCATTCCGGAACCTCTCGTGACGTCCCGGATCTCATCCGGGACTCCGAACAACTTTCGGGTTTCCGCATACACATATCTCTACAACCCTAGCGTCACCGAACCTTAAGTGTGTAGACCCTACGGGTTCGGGAGACATGCAGACATGACCGAGACGCCTCTCCGGTCAATAACCAACAGCGGGATCTGGATACCCATGTTGGCTCCCACATGTTCCACGATGATCTCATCGGATGAACCACGGTGTCGAGGATTCAATCAATCCCGTATGCAATTCCCTTTGTCAATCGGTATGTTACTTGCCCGAGATTCGATCGTCGGTATCCCAATACCTTGTTCAATCTCATTACCGGCAAGTCTCTTTACTCGTACCGCAATGCATGATCCCGTGACTAACGCCTTAGTCACATTGAGCTCATTATGATGATGCATTACCGAGTGGGCCCAGAGATACCTCTCCGTCACACGGAGTGACAAATCCTAGTCTCGATCCGTGCCAACCCAACAGACACTTTCGGAGATATCCGTAGTGCACCTTTATAGTCACCCAGTTACGTTGTGACGTTTGGCACACCCAAAGCACTCCTACCGTATCCAGGAGATGCACGATCTCATGGTCTAAGGAAAAGATACTTGACATTGGAAAAACTCTAGCAAACGAAACTACACGATCTTTTATGCTATGCTTAGGATTGGGTCCTGTCCATCACATCATTCTCCTAATGATGTGATCCCGTTATCAATGACATCCAATGTCCATAGTCAGGAAACCATGACTATCTGTTGATCAACGAGCTAGTCAACTAGAGGCTTACTAGGGACACATTGTGGTCTATGTATTCACACATGTATTACGATTTCCGGACAATACAATTATAGCATGAATAATAGACAATTACCATGAACAAAGAAATATAATAATAACCATTTATTATTGCCTCTAGGGCATATTTCCAACATTATCAACCTTGGAATCACTTCCAACACACATCATCACCTCGCCCTTAACTACTCTCTGTTTATTTTGCAACTCCCGTTTCGAGTTACTACTCTTAGCAACTGAACCAGTATCAAATACCGAGGGGTTACTATAACACTAGTAAAGTACACATCAATAACATGTATATCAAATATACTTTTGTTCACTTTGCCATCCTTCTTATCCGCCAAGTATCTAGGGCAGTTCCACTTCCAGTGACCATTTTCTTTGCAGTAGAAGCACTCAGTTTCAGGCTTGGTTCTAGCTTTGGGCTTCTTCATGGGAGTGGCAACTTGCTTACCATTCTTCTTGAAGTTCCCTTTCTTTCCCTTGCCCTTTTACTTGAAACTAGTGGTCTTGTAAACCATCAACACTTGATGTTTTTTCTTGATTTCTACCTTCGCCGATTTCAGCATCCCGAAGAGCTTGGAAATCGTTTCCGTTATCCCTTGCATATTATAGTTCATCACGAAGTTCTAGTAACTTGGTGATAGTGACTAGAGAACTCTGTCAATCACTATCTTATCTAGAAGATTAACTCCCACATGACTCAAGTGATTGTAGTACCCAGACATTCTGAGCACATGCTCACTAGTTGAGCTATTCTCCTCCATCTTGTAGGCAAAGTACTTGTCAGAGGTCTCATACCTCTCGACATGGGCATGAGACCGAAATACCAATTTCATCTCTTGGAACATCTCATATGCTCCATGGCGTTCAAAACGTTTTTGAAGTCCCGGTTCTAAGCCGTAAAGCATGGTGCACTAAACTATCAAGTAGTCATCATACCGAGCTTGTCAAACGTTCATAACGTCGGCATCTGCTCCTGCAATAGGTCTGTCACCTAGCGGTGCATCAAGGACATAATTCTTCTGTGCAGCAATGAGGATAATCCTCAGATCACGGACCAAGTCAACATCATTGCTATTATCATCTTTCAACTTATTTTTCTCTAGGAACATATCAAAAATAAACGGGGAGCTACATCGCGAGCTATTGATCTACAACATAGTCATGCAAATACTATCAAGACTGAGTTCATGATAAATTAAAGTTCAATTAATCATATTACTTAAGAACTCCCACTTAGATAGACATCCCTCTAGTCAACTAAATGATCACGTGATCCATATCAACTAAACCATGTCCGATCATCACGTGAGATGGAGTAGTTTTCAATGGTGAACATCACTATGTTGATCATATCTACTATATGATTCACGTTCGACCTTTCGGTCTCAGTATTTTGAGGCCATATCTGCATATGCTAGGCTCGTCAAGTTTAACCCAAGTATTCTGCACGTGCAAAACTGGCTTGCACCCGTTGTATGTGAAAGTAGAGCTTATCACACCCGATCATCACGTGGTGTCTCAGCACGAAGAACTGTCGCAACGGTGCATACTCAGGGAGAACACTTATACCTTAAAAATTTTGTAAGGGATCATCTCATAATGCTACCGTTGTACTAAGCAAAAAAAGATGCATAAAAGATAAACATCATATGCAATCAAAATATGTGACATGATATGGCCATCATCATCTTGTGTCTTTGATCTCCATCTCCAAAGTACCGTTATGATCTCCATCGTCACCGGCATGACATCATGATCTCCATCATCTTGATCTCTATCAACGTGTCGTCACATGGTCGTCTCACCAACTATTGCTTTTGCAACTATTGCTATCGCATAGCGATAAAGTAAAGCAATTATATGGCGCTTGCATCTTATGCAATAAAAAGACAACCATAAGGCTCCTGCCAGTTGCCGATAACTTTAACAAAACATGATCATCTCATACAACAATTTGTATCTCATCACGTCTTAACCATATCACATCACAACATGCCCTGCAAAAACAAGTTAGACGTGCTCTACTTTGTTGTTGCAAGTTTTACGTGGCTGCTACGGGCTTCCAGCAAGAACCGTTCTTACCTACGCATCAAAACCACAATGATTTTTCGTCAAGTGTGCTGTTTTAACCTTCAACAAGGACCGGGCGTAGTCAAACTCGATTCAACTAAAGTTGGAGAAACAAACACCCGCTAGCCACCTGTGTGCAAAGCACGTCGGTAGAACCAGTCTCATGAAGGCGGTCATGTATTGTCGGTGCGGGCCGCTTCATCCAAAAATACCGCCGAATCAAAGTAAGACATTGCTGGTAAGCAGTATGACTATTGTCGCCCACAACTCTTTGTGTTCTACTCGTGCATATAACATCTACGCATAGACCTGGCTCGGATGCCACTGTTGAGGAACGTAGTATTTCAAAATTTTCCTACGATCACACAAGATCTATCTAGGAGAAGCAAAGCAACGAGCGGGGAGAGTGTGTCCACGTACCCTCGTAGACCGAAAGCGGAAGCGTTTAGTAATGCGGTTGATGTAGTCGAACATCTTCGCGATCCAACCGATCCAAGCACCGAACGTACGGCACCTCCGTGTTCAGCACACGTTCAGCTTGATGACGTCCCTTGAGCTCTTGATCCAGTTGAGGACGAGGGAGAGTTCCGTCAGCACGACGGTGTGGCGACGGTGATGATGAAGTTACCGGCGCAGGACTTCACCTAAGTACTACGACGATATGACCGAGGTGTGTAACTATGGAGGGGGGCACCGCAAACGGCTAGGAACAATTGATGTGTGTTCTAGGGGTGCCCTCCCCACGTATATAAATGAGGGAGAGGGAGGGAGGCAGCCTAGGGCGCACCCAAGTAGTAGGAATCCTACTTGGGCCCCTAGTCCAATTCACCCCCCTACCATATTTGGACAAGGGGGAAAGGAAGGTGGGGGAGGGGAAGGAAGTAGGAGTCCTACTTCATACTTTCCTTTTCCTCCTCTCCTTTCCCTTTCTCCCCATGTGGTTGGCCCTATAGGGGGCGCACCAGCCCCTTGTGGGCTGGTGTGTTCCCTTACTTTGCCCATTAAGCCCATATCTTTGTCGGGGTTGCCCGGAACCACTTTCGGTGACCCGGTATCACCCGGAACACTTCCGGTGTCCAAATACCATCGTCCTATATATGAATCTTTACCTCTCGACCATTTCGAGACTCCTCGTCATGTCCGTGATCTCATCCGGAACTCCAAACAAACTTTGGTCATCAAATCAGATAACTCATAATACAAATCGTCATCGGACGTTAAGCGTGCGGACCCTACGGGTTTGAGAACTATGTAGACATGACCGAGACACATCTCCGGTCAATAACCAATAGCGGAACTTGGATGCTCATGTTGTCTCCTACATATTCTATGAAGATCTTTATCGGTCAAACCGCATAACAACATACGTTGTTCCCTTTGTCATCGGTATGTTACTTGCCCGAGATTCGATCGTCGGTATCCTCATACCTAGTTCAATCTCGTTACCAGCAAGTCTCTTTACTCGTTCCGTAATGCATCATCCCGTAACTAACTCATTAGTCACATTGCTTGCAAGGCTTATAGTGATTTGGATTACCGAGAGGGCCCAGAGATACCTCTCCGATACTCGGAGTGACAAATCATAATCTCGATCTATGCCAACTCAACAAACACCATCGGAGACACCTGTAGAGCATCTTTATAATCACCCAGTTACGTTGTGATGTTTGATAGCACACAAGGTGTTCCTCCGGTATTCGGGAGTTGCATAATCTCATAGTCAAAGGAACATGTATAAGTCATGAAGAAAGCAATAGCAATAAAACTAAACGATCATTATGCTAAGCTAACGGATGGGTCTTGTCCATCACATCATTCTCTAATGATGTGATCCCGTTCATCAAATGACAACACATGTCTATGTCTAGGAAACTTAACCATCTTTGATTAACGAGCTAGTCAAGTAGAGGCATACTAGGGACACTCTGTTTTGTCTATGTATTCACACATGTATGAAGTTTCCGGTTAATACAATTCTAGCATGAATAATAAACATTTATCATGATATAAGGAAATATAAATAACAACTTTATTATTGCCTCTCGGGCATATTTCCTTCATTTGATAGTGTGATGTTTGTTGGTGAGAGGAAGGCTGAGATACTTGATAGCAGAAGATCCAAGATTACAATTCATCATGTGCGCAACCCAGAGCTTGTCCTCCAGGGTACCTTCGCTGATCAAAGCCTCGCTTTTGTCGAAGTTAATTTTGAGTCCCGACATGGACTCAAAACATCAACATGAACTTCAAATTGATCAGACTAACTGAGTCATTCTGAATCATAATGAGGGTATCATCCGCATATTGAAGGTGAGTAATTCCTCCTTCGCGAATCTCAGGAAACACCCCATGAAAATGCTCGACTATCTTAGCACCCTCTAAGATGATAGCCAAAGCATCAACCACAAGGTTGAAGAGGAGCGGGGATATCGGGTCACCTTGACACACACTACGTGAGTTTCGAAAAAAAATGCGCCAAGCTCCCCATTGATGTTAATGGCGTTTTGCATGTCCTTGACAAGTTGCATGATCCCGCTAACCCATAATGGGTTAAAGCCTTTCTGAAACATAACTCCTTCAAGAAACTCCCAACTGGCGCAGTCGTATGCCTTCTCAAAATCCAGTTGGAGGATACTTCTACATCGGGTAAAGGCAGATTGGCTCGGGTCTATTACCCTGTTTGCAACTAGTGATGGGCTCAGGTCTATTACCCAGTTTGCAACTAGTAATAACCGGGTTGAAAACCCTTTGACGAGTAGTCTAAATTCTAGATTGGAAAAAAGAAATGGGTCTAAAATTCTTAATAAAGTTCACCCCTGAAACATTAGGAAGCAAGGTGATAATATTAATGTTTAATCACTTGATGTCGATCCGACCTTTGGTAAAGTCATCAAGCAACTCAAACATCTACCGGCCAACCATAGACTAAAATATTTTATACAAAGTCCCCGGGAACCCATCAGGACTGGGTACTTTTAGTACCCATGGAGGACAGGGCTAACTCTAGTTCCTTAGGAGTGAAATGAGCGATTAGCATTGTGTTTTCATCGACGCTAACAGTCCAAGACTCTCCCTATGTGGACAACACCAACTCCGCCCCTCCTTTCTCATCTGAGGCATCAACCCTCTACAGAAGGAGCAGGTATGTTGTTGTAGTGCCTCCGGATCAGTGACATTATTGGAACCATTCCGTAAAGAGACTATACGACATCTCCTACGTTGACCGTTGGTAGCTATCTAGAAGTACGCAAAGTTGAGGTCTCCCTTTTCGATCCATGTTTGAGAGTGTCGCTGCCGCTAATAAATTTCTTCACAAAAGCTGATAAATACCATATCATCCTGAAGGTTGTATCCTAGATCTCACTCCGCCTAGGATAGCCTAGGCCCATCGGATACCATATCCAATTCCTGGATCTTAGGGGGCACCACCAAGGTTAGCCCCTCACCCTCTAAGGTGATGTCACAACTGCCTAATACAATGTTGCCATCGGTCCATTGCATTCGGCAAAGGACCCAACCAATGAGGAGAATGACTGCAAGCAACAATCCATTTCTTGTGCACGGCAATCTAGGAAAGCTGAGGTGTTCCCTCCATTGAACTTCAAAGAAAAAGCGAGAGCTCCGTTGCCGACGAGTCTCACTGGAGTCGAATATTAGAGGACAATGGTCATAACTGTTAGAGTAGTCATTATGGTATACGACTTCTAGTCCAAGTCAGTTTTGTACCCCTACCCCAAGTCGGTTTGTACCCTCTTATATACTCTTGTATGCCGCACCAAATCATCAACAAGCAACAGTTTTATTCAGCTTTCATGGTATCAGATACCGGTCCCAGGGTTTAGGGTATGGCTCCGCCAACGCCACCGCCGCCACCGCCGCCCGGCTACTTCGAGCGCCGGGCCGCACTCATCGCCAAGGCTGCCAACGCCGCGGCCGCTTCTCTCTCGGCCCTCACCATAGCTCCACAAAACTACCCTGCACCCATCCTCGCCGCACCAATATCTCTTGCTGACACAATCTCCGACGTCAGCCCCTACATCCCCATAGTTCTTGATCTCGCCGCCCACAACTACTACCATTGGAGACATCTCTTCGATCTCCACCTCGGCCGCTGCAACCTGCGCTCGCATGTCGCCGCCAACTGTCTTCCCCGCCCCGACGATCCGCAATGGTTGAAAGACGATCTCGCGATCGTCCAGTGGTTCTACACCCGCATCACCACCGAGATCTTCAACATGCTCGATCACGACGGCGCCACCGCTGCCAACATCTGGCACTCCCTCCGTCAGCTCTTCCAAAGCAACACCGACGCTCGGAAAAACGCTCTCCACACCGAGCTTCGCAATATGGTGCAAGGAGACGCCCCGGTGAACCTGTTCTGCCAGCGCGTTAAGACCATTGGTGATGAGCTCCGCGAACTCGGCGATACAGTTAGCGACTCACAGCTAATCAATATCGTCGTCGTCGGCCTCAGCGAAGACTTTGACAAGCAAGCCTCGTTCATACCGATGATACGGCCCCCTCCTACCTTCGCTGAAGTTCGTTCCTTGCTACAACTCGCGGCGGAAACACAAGCTCGCAAGGACTCTCGCCCCAAGGTCTTTCATGCTGCGGCTCGTCCTCCTCTGTCGTCTACACCAGCGCCGCCTTCCAGGCCGGCTCCTGCCGCCGGGCCGTCCGCATCGTCATCTGTTCAACCGCCCCCAGGCTGGCGTCCTAGTCCGAACTACCGCGGCAAAAACCCTATCTACAGGCCGCCGTCGACTCGTTCGGTTCCGCCTACGACATCACCAGCACCGAGTCCTGCACCACCCACCAGTGCTCCATCTGCGGTTGCATGGCGGCCTCCTCATGATCCTTGGACGGGGCTTGTTCAAGCATGGCCCATGCCCTGGTCCGCTCCGTCCACCCTCGGTGCTCCGCCGGCATACTCAGGTGCCTGGCAACCCGGCCTTCGGCCGCCTACTGGTGCTCCCGGGGTTCTCAACCCCCGACAGCCGGCCAATGCCTATCACGCCGCCCCGACGTATGCTCCTTATGGTCATTACAGCACCGACGGCGGCGCCTACTACACACCTCAGCCGGCCCTGCTCCCGACGCCACCCCCACCACAGCCGGCCAATGCCTACTACACTCCCCAGCCGGCCCTACTGCCTTCACCATCGTATCCGCCGGCACTGCTTCCGACGCCACCCTCACCTGCGACGCCGAGCTGGGATCAAGCTGCCTTTCTCCAGGCCATGAATAACTTTGCTGCACAAGGAAACTCAGGTACGGATTGGATCTTTGATTCAGGGGCCTCTAGTCATATGTCTGCATCTAGTAATTGGTTATCTTCTTGCACTAAATCTCCTTTCCCTTCCATTATCCTTGGAGATGGATCATCTATTCCTATATATTGTGTTGGTCAGGCTCAACTTCCCTCTTCCACCAAACCTCTTTTACTTCGCGATGTTCTAGTTGCACCCGCCCTCATTAAAAATCTTATCTCTGTTCGCCAATTTACTTGCGACAATCTAGTTTCGGCTGAATTTGACCCTTTTGGTTTATCTGTGAAGGATTACCTGACCAAGGCCGAGATCGCTCGCTTCAATAGCTCCGGTGATCTTTATTCTCTTAATGGAGTTCCTGCCGCCACCCCTCCAACATCCATGCTGGCCTCCGTCGATCTCTGGCATCGTCGCTTGGGCCATCCCAACCCCGCCGTCTTAGCTTCTATGCTTAGTGAATTTACCATACCATGTAATAGGGACTCTCATAATTCTGTGTTTTGCGAGTCTTGTCAATTAGGCAAACATGTGCGTCTTCCCTTTAGTTCCTCTAGTTCTTGTAGCACTTATCCCTTTGAATTAATACATTGTGATTTATGGACCTCTCCCATTGCAAGTGTTTCGGGTTTTAAATACTACCTTGTTATCCTAGATGATTTCACCCACTTTGTCTGGACTTTTCCTCTACGCAACAAATCCGAGGTCCATTCTCTTTTCCTTAATTTTCAACGCTATGTGTCTGTTCACTTCTTCCTCCCAATTCGCTTTATCCAATGTGACAATGGTCGCGAGTTTGATAACATTAAAAATCGTACTTTCTTCTTACAACATGGCATCCTGCTTAGGTTCTCATGTCCCTACACCTCCCCTCAAAATGGTAAAGCAGAACGCTCTCTTCGCACCCTCAATGATATAGTTCGCACTCTCCTCATTCAATCATCTATGCCTCCCAAGTTTTGGGCTGAAGCCCTACACATGGCCACCTTCCTTCTAAATATTCGACCTTCTAAAACTAAACCCAACACTACTCCCTATTATTCCCTCTTTCTTTCCCACCCCGACTACTCCGCGGTTCGTGTTTTCGGCTGTCTCTGTTTTCCCAATGCCTACGCCACTTCTGCAAATAAATTGTCACCACGCTCTATCCCATGTGCTTTTCTCGGCTTCTCTGACGAGCACAAAGGCTATCGCTGTCTCGACCTTCACACCGGACACGTTCATGTCTCTCGTCATGTCACGTTTGCTGAGCACATTTTTCCTTTCTCACAACGCACTACTACACCATCCAACACCCCTAGCTCCGCAAACACCCCCTCTCCCCGTCCTTTCCAACTATATACTCCCCTACCTGCCGAACACAACTTATCACCACCACCATTAACACCCACCATAGCCAATCCCAACCATACACTCACCCCACCCGAGACGTCCCCAACACCCCCGACCCCTGCTCCCTCCCCAACACCCCCGGCCCCTACTCCCACTCCACCACCCAGCCCTGCTCCCACTCCACCACCCAGCCCTACTCCTTCGTCCGACTCTTCCGCTGCGCCGGACTCACCAGTACCCACCTTACCCCCTCGTGCTATTCCTACAGCAGCCCCGATTAATGATCATCGCATGCGTACTAGGGCCAAATCAGGATTTCATCAACCCCAAGACCGCCTAAACCTTCATACCTCCGTATCTCTCACTTCTCTTCCAAAGAATTACAAAACTGCTCTACTTGATCCCAATTGGGCCGCTGCCATGCAAGAAGAATATAATGCTTTACTTCAAAACAACACCTGGCAACTTGTTCCTCGTCCTCCCAATACAAATATTGTTTCTGGCAAATGGATTTTTCGCCAAAAGTTCCACTCCGATGGGAGCCTCTCACGATATAAAGCCAGGTGGGTTTGTCGTGGCTTTTCTCAGCAACAAGGAATTGATTACGAAGAAACCTTCTCTCCTGTTGTTAAACCTAGCACCATTCGCACCGTTCTTAGTGTTGTTGTCTCCTCTTCATGGCCCATTCACCAACTTGATGTTAAAAATGCTTTCCTCCATGGTTCCCTTCAAGAAACTGTCTACTGCCAGCAACCTCTGGGTTTTGAAAATCCATCCTTTCCAACTCATGTATGTCTTCTTCAGAAATCTCTCTACGGTCTTAAACAGGCCCCACGAGCTTGGTTTCAACGCTTCTCCTCCTTCATTCAAACAATAGGCTTCACTCCATCTCTCTCCGACACCTCTCTTTTTGTGTATCATCAAACTTCTGACACTGCCTATTTACTTCTCTATGTAGATGATATCATTCTTACCGCCTCCTCTCAAAAGTTCTTAGATCATATTGTCTCTCTTCTTAGATCTGAATTTTCTATGACTGACCTAGGACTCCTTCATCATTTCTTAGGCATTGCTGTTGTTCGAGATTCCTCCAGCCTTTTTCTTTCCCAACGCCAGTATATTCTTGATCTTCTTAATCGTGCTGGTATGCTTGACTGTCAATCATCTCGCACTCCTGTCGATACTAGTTTTAAACTTTCGGCTACCGGTGAACCCTTTTCCGATCCTACTCTCTATCGTAGCCTAACAGGTGCTCTCCAATATCTCACCATTACTCGTCCTGAAATCTCTTTTGCTGTTCAACAAGCATGTCTCTATATGCATGATCCCCGGGTTCCTCACTATAATCATGTTAAACGCATTCTTCGGTATTTAAAAGGAACTCTCAATCATGGTCTCCACCTCAATAATTCTTCTCCAAACTCGCTTACCGCATACTCTGATGCAGACTGGGCTGGTTGTCCTGACACTCGAAGGTCCACTTCCGGTTTTTGTGTTTTTCTTGGTAACAATTTGATTTCTTGGTCTTCGAAAAGACAGGTTACAGTCTCACGTTCGTCGGCCGAGGCTGAGTATCGCGCTGTGGCACATGCCGTTGCAGATACAATCTGGATTCGGCAGTTACTCTCCGAGCTACACAGGCCTATTGAGCAGGCCACTATTGTCTACTGTGACAACATATCAGCAGTCTACATGACCAGCAATCCAGTTCAACACCGACGCACAAAGCATATTGAGATTGATATTCATTTTGTTCGTGAAAAGGTTGCTCTTGGTCAGGTTCGGGTGCTTCATGTTCCCTCTACGGCTCAGTTTGCTGACATTTTCACCAAGGCACTGCCTACTAAGTCGTTTCAAGATATCTGTTTCAGTCTCAACGTCGTCGAGCCTGCCGTTGATACTGCGGGGGGATGTTAGAGTAGTCATTATGGTATACGACTTCTAGTCCAAGTCAGTTTTGTACCCCTACCCCAAGTCGGTTTATACCCTCTTATATACTCTTGTATGCCGCACCAAATCATCAACAAGCAACAGTTTTATTCAGCTTTGAATAACCTAGACGCATCATGGCCTCGAGTGAACACGCAAGAAATTGGCTCTCCCACTCTAGAGAGACAAAAACCTTGTCAAGGACACACCAAGTCGGGTCGAGTTGCTTATCGCTCCAAGTAAAACTAGCTCCAACCCGTTGTAACTCCATAAGCTCCAAGTCAACCTCCCAGTTATTAAAAAATGCCATTAGGTTCATGTTGATGGATTGCTTGTTTTTGCTCTTTTCCAAGACATACCTCATGAAATTGAAATCCTCACCAATGGTCTCGAGCACAGTCGAGGCAAAAATCTTGTCATGTAATTCAATGAGAAAGTCAATTGATTTAGAGTGATCTGCCGATCCAAACACAATAATCAGTTCCCATCTGAATTGGTTATTGCATTGCACTACGGCGACACTAACGAAATGCCGACCAATGATGACCCTTGAGACGTTGAAAATTCCAACCGGACGCCCACCAGAATTCCTCTTGATCGCCCATTTGCTGCCAACCAATTCCAAGAGAAGTCATCACCACCAATCGATTAAAGATCAACAACGAAGATGGAGCTCCTAATGGTTTATTGGATTCCAATGAAATCGAGCTTATCTGCATGCAAGGTTTTAGCCAGTTGACTCCTACGGTCAAGCCGGCCAAAGCCTCGCATGTTCCATATCATGCCACTCATAGGGCTCGAGGGGAACGGCTCCCCGCCTCATCAACACATCGGCGAGGAGCTCTCGATTATTAGAGAGATTCATGAAAGGAAAAAGAACTTTCAGGACATTGTATTTGTTCATGAAGGCCGGGCTTCAAACTTCGATGCGCCTAACTTTGTTAGGAGCGTTTTACCGCTTCGCCGTGTGGTGGCGAGAGGCTCTTGTCGCGTCATGTGAGTGGACAAGTGCGGACATGGCCATCACTCGCCACATGAACCGTGCGCATATGAAACTATTGGGACCGAGGCAAGTGGAGGAGACAACATGGGATGACTTCGATTGGGTGGTACTTCTCGAGTACCCAATCTCGAGCTCCGGGGTGAAAACCCTAGGCCGGACCCTAGTTGGTTATACCTGGCAATGACGGCGTTCTTTGTGCCGTTACCCTGATGAAGGCATTGCTTGGAGTTTGCTCAGATTTGATCTTCAGGGTGAAAACCCATGATCTGACCTTGGTGGTTGGATCTGGCGACGGCGACGCTTGCACGTCGTTCCCTCCTTGGAGGCGTCATTTTTGAAGAACCATTCTCTTAGTCCTTGTGCTGTCAAGAGATGTTTGGTGCCAACGGCCACTGCTGTATATCGTCAATCGATGTTGTTCATCCCTTCGGGTTTTTCTTTTCTCCATCCGCTTAGGCATAGCTTTGGTCTTATATGACTTTGCTTATTGCCGGTGTGGTTGTTCGTATGTGTGTTGTGTTGGCTGTGTACATCTTCGTTATGCATAGACCGGATGTGTATTCATTGTGACTGTATCCCTTGATGCTACATTACGAGTCAATAAAATACATCCTTTATCGAAAAAAATAGTGGTTGATATGTTCGGCTCACTGAGCCTGGGATGTATCCATTGCACCTTTGAACATTAATGAATAAAGACCACTATTTCCAGTAAAAAAAAGTTAACAAGTTCTCACTGAACAAATTATTATTTCCATAATATAGTACTCCTTCGTTTTAAAATAAATATCTTAATCCTAATATAACTTTGCACTAATGTTTGTATAAAGTTAAGACACTTATTTTGAAATGGAGGGAATAGAAAATACTCTTATATATTTATCCATCTCCTGTTCAAAGCGCCGCCGCACCTCAATTTCAGCAAGTAGACCACCGAGCAGTGCGTGACGGGTGGCATATGGATCTGTCTGCAAAGCTCAATATAAGCACCACTTGTTGCGACTAAGCTAGATCAGGCATGAACTCAATTACGACGAAAGCTGATGACAACTGAACCATGGCGCTCGAAATCAAACCGGCCACCTCATTGGCACTGCAAGTTTGGTGCATGTGCATATGCATGAGCTGTCCGGCAGGGCAACCACATGACATGAACCAACAGGGGGATGGACTCACTTGATTGCTGTAGCACAAACGTCACCATTCGAGACCACCAAAACAAGGGATTTCATCAAAAAAGGAAACAGAGAGAGAAAGGAAAACTCATCAGCAAGAATGACAAGAGTTTCCAACCATGGCAGATCTTTTCTGTGGACAAATGCAACATAATATGGAGTAGCTCTGACGGAATCCGTTTACCTACCTGCTACGCTAAAGCAATGGAACATGCGTCCTGGTCTTATTCTAGGCTTTCACCACCTTTTTACGCGCAAAGTGCCTCACAGTTTATCTTGGTAGGGCAATTTATCTTGATTGAAATCGCTCATCAGCCACTGCACTGTGCCACCGAGTGAAAGATCAGCTAACCGTATCGACCGCCGAGACTGAACTCTTGAAGACATGGCTGTGTTCTTTTTCTGAAAACGAGCTAGGGGGCAGGTTTGGTGCAGAGCCTACTTCACAAGACCCACCACACCACCGGGCATGCACTCTGCACTACACAAAAGCTGTATTATTATACGCTCACCTTCCATCCGGGATGTCGGATGGTCATACAGTTGGTCGGTGCTTGGACATGGTACACGAGTTTGTGGGTGCTTGCACACATGTAATCCGGTTGCCTTTCGATACCAAACTCATGACCTCTTCCTTTCATTCGTCACATTCATATGTGCTTCATTTTATTAAAAAGAAGCACTATATATATGTGTGTGTGTGCTTACCTACTCCCTAGTAAGAACATTGTGCTCCACGTTTTATTTACGAGTTCCCTGCAGTCTTGGGCTCTTGGCAGCGTCACTCACACAACTTACGCCATGTACGTCGACAGCATCTCCTGACCAAATTATCTCCATTAGCCTAAGCAAACCATGAGGCGCATGACTCGTAAGAAAAACTAGCCAGAAAGGCAGTGGGATAGGTAGTTGAGGCTGCTCTTCACAGGCTCCACAGCAACAAGAATGCACTGCTCATCCCTCACCCCCCTGCACAAAGAAGCAGAGGTATCGAACTCGAAGCGTACTCCAGAGGAGATAAAGCTTCGGAAGAGGCCACTTTGTTTGCTTCGGGTGGTGTGGTGTGGTGGGACAGAACTTAACAGCCCAACCGCTAGAGCTGGGAGAATTTCGGCTTTGAGGTCGACACCATGCCTTCTTCCTTCCTGCGCTCCGCTGCCGAAAGAGCCACTCGCGCTGCAATGTCCTTGACCCCTCAACGCGCCGACCAAACTGTCAGCGTGTTCACCTTATTGCCAGAAACATCTTGGGCTAGAGAATGGAGTTAAGAGTGCCGCGACTGAGCTTCAATTCGCTGGTGCTGCTCCTTCCGCTCTGCCGACTGCCGGCCTGTATCTCTGCCTCATCCGTTGTATATCACAGGTTTAAGCCGTTTTATCCAGGTTGGTGCATCCTTTTGTTTATATTCTTGCAGCATTTTCCTTTTTTTTTTCTGGTTCCTGGTTGAGTTGTGTAACTTAATCATGTTTCTTTTCAGTTGATATAGTCTGTAAGATTAACCATTTCTTCTCTTTTCCCTCTCTCTTTTTCGATGATACCCATTGCTACGGAATCATAGTTAATTTAGTTGAAAGGCTAGTTGAAAAGTTTCAGATTTGTTTCGTTGTTTTGCAAACAGAGGGTTTAACCCATGACCTCTGCATCCATCGATGTACAAACCCTCAATTAATTATTGCAAAGTTTACAACAATCCACCAAGTCTCAAAAGTACTCCTTCCGTTCCCAAATAATTGTCTTTCTAGCCATTTCAAATGGACTACAACATACGGATGTATGTAGACATGTTTTAGAATGTAGATTCACTCATTTTGCTTCATATGTAGTCATTTGTTGAAATCTCTAGAAAGACAATTATTTAGGAACGGAGGGAGTAATATTGTACTCCCTCCGTAAACAAATATAAGATCGTTCACTAAATTTGTTTCTGCTCTTATATTTGTTTACAGAGGGAGTACCTGTTTAAATTTGTTTCTGTGTCTGGCTTTGATATCCTCTCCTACTTATTAAATGAACATGTAATTTTCCTGAAGAAAAGGAAGAATATGCAACTTTGGTACAATGGTTTGTGATTCTGTAAGTATAATTATCTGTTAAAATGGAATAACTCTATTTCACATTTTCACTTGCAGAACTTCGCAAAACAGGTGAACGTTGACTACAAAATCATTCAGGACCAACTAGTTCACAAAATATAACTTGATATACATTAGCAATAGGATAATTAAATGTTCCCCGTTCAACATACTCTCTCCATTTCGTAACGTAGTGCGCTCACGTTTTTCGAGATTTAACTTTGACCATAAATTTAATCAACATGGGCAACTGCGACAGGAGCATGACATATACCTTTGAATTCATATTCAAAAAAAGTAGTCGAAGGTATAATTTTTCAATAAAATGATTTATGTATTACTCCCTCCATCCCAAAATAAGTGTCTCAACTTTGTACTAACTTTAGTACAAAGTTGTACTAAGGTTGAGACACTTATTTTGAGACGGACGGGTATTAGTCTAATTTATGATCAAAATTAAATCTCGAAAAGCGTGGGCGCACTACATTATGGAATGAAGGGAGTACTGAATTTATGAGTCATCAAAGTTTTTTAGAAAATCATGAAGTTGAAAATTACTCAAAGAACTACGCTTCCAATCTCCCAAACCGGCTCGGTGTGTATCGAATTGGCTTGGTAGATTCATGAAAATATGTTAATATGCATTAGTAGTTCAAAAAAATTAGTGGGCCTTTTATAAAGTTCAAGGAGTAAAATGGGCAGGTTGCCAAATACTACTCCATTGCCAAACTCTGACTAAATTACCCTATTGCCAGGTTGAGAAGAGTTATAAGCTAAGAACTTTGCTCTCATGAAGAGCACTTGGTGATTCTTCTCAAGAGAAGTTGCACTAAGAAAGCATACAGTAACAATGGCTGAAATGGAAGATGCGCTGAGATCCTGCATGGAGCAGCTGCTCATTGCCAGAGAAGAGCGGGAGCAAATCATCGTGGAAGCAGCCAGCGAGATATCCTCCCAGCAAAAGAAGCTGCGTGAACTACAGCACAGCCTCGAAGCCGCGAACAAGAAGGCCGCGAAGCTCGCCGCCGAGAACAACAGCCTCTGCAAGGCCATGGACGCCAAGGACAAGCTCGTCAGGGAGCTGAGGGAGTCCAAGGCGGCCTCCGACCAGGAGCTCTCCGGCGCGGCGGCGAAGCTGGACGCGGCGCAGAAGCAGAGCGCGTCGCTGCAGTACGAGGCACGCATGCTCCAGAAGGAGCTGGAGGTGAGGAGCCAGGAGCGGGAGTACGACCTCAGGTCCGTGGATGCCGCCCGCGCGCAGCAGGCGGAGAGCCTGAAGAAGATCGCGCAGCTGGAGGGCGAGTGCCAGCGGCTGCGCGCCATGGTCCGGAAGCGCCTCCCCGGGCCGGCCGCCTTGGCCAAGATGAGGGACGAGGTCGAGCCGCAGCAGCAGCCGCCGCCGTCCAGGGCCGGGGCCAGCCCGAGGCGGCCGCGCTCCGTGACGCCGACAGTGTCGCCGCGTTCGGTGACGCCGACGATGTCGCCGCGGCCCGTGACGCCGCGGCGCGCTCCGGAGCCTGATCATGGCTACGCCGTCAGGCTGCGCGCGATCGAGGACGAGAACAACGTTCTGAAGCGGATGCTGGCGGCGAGAGACACCGAGCTGCAGTTCACGCAGACGAAGTACGCGGAGGAGGCCAGCAAGCTCTCGGCGGTGCAGGGGCAGCTCAAGGAGCTGACGGAGGAGAGCAAGCGGCTGAGCGATGCACACGCCAAGTCCGAGACGTGGGCCACTGCTCTGGTGTCTGAACTGGACCAGCTCAGGGCTGGGAAGCAGGGACATGGAGCATCGTCCGTCATGGTGTCCGACATGAGCTTGCTCGACGACTTCGCCGAGATCGAGAGGATGGAGATGGAGTCAGGGGATCATCACACATCAGGACATTCGGGATCCGTCGTGCCCGACAAGAACGGCGAGAGCCCGGTCCTAGAACATGGTCATCCTGAATGGCTGCAGGATGTTTGGAAACTCGTTACAAGTAACCATGAAGCAACCGGAGAAAGCATCGACGCCATTGTTGATGGAGTAAGGCGTGCATTGGACGAGGGCCCTGTTCGTGGGAACGGAGATGCTTCTGATCTACTGTATGACCGGGCCAAAGTGGAGGAACTGATCGGCAATCTGATCGACAAAATCACGTCCACGATCCGCGTTTCGGCAGAAGACGATGCTGCAAGATCTGAATCTTTGTTGTATGCCAAGCCTGAACTCTGTGCTCGGCTCGAGTACCTGGTTCATGTTTGCCATGATGTGCTACAGAGGAAAGCCAGGCTTGAAGATTTTATCGACGAGGTTTGCCTGGTACTGGAGTATATAATGAGCATATACTTCTCGAACCAAGTTCGATCGGACACCGTGGACGGTAACGAAAATGACTTTCATGCACATGTTGAACCTGACGTGCAAAGTGCAACATCAGCAGCAACAGCATTGGATATCCAAACTGAAGCACAAAAGGAACAGATTCAGCCACCTGAATGTCAGCACCCTGAAAAAATTCAAGCAATGGTCATGCTGGATCAGAATGATGATATCCAACTGGGGAGGAAGTCGTCATACTATGAGATAGAAAGGTAATAACAGTGCAAGCAGCTACCAAACAGCTAAACAGCGCTTCCTTTCAACTAGTGTTGAGTGATTTTCAGTTAATTTTTTTGTTCTTTGCAATGCAGTCTCACTGCTGATGGAATGGGAGAAGACTTGGCACAAAAGGAGGCGAAACAACTAGCAACGGTAAGTTCTCATGTTTCTCTTTCGTTCAGAAAAAAGGAACAATCTGGCTGTTGCAAAACTAGCTATACCTGATATTTTTCACTTCAGCTTTATCTCATTTCATTTAAATGTTACTGCCTGATATGTTATACTACGTCACAATTCTCTCTTTTCATCCATATATAATCATCAGGAATAAGATTTGACACCATTTTCGCTGCAATGCAGGACTCAGAGATATCTGCAGCAGCTGACAAACTTGCAGAGTGCCAGGAGACCATCACGAACCTAAGCAAACAATTGCAGGCTCTCCAGACTCCGCCGAGTTCAGGCCCTCCAGACATCTCAACGCACAGCCCGCGGCCGAGCTCGGCTGACTACAAGCCCCAGTCACTTGGAAGCATCCTTGCCGACGAGGGCGCCAGCACAGCCGAGGGTCAGAACTCTCCCGAGAAAGAACATGGCGAGCCTGACGACGCGGCAGCACGAAAGAGCACGGCACAAGAGCAGATTCCTGACGCCGACGGGAAGGCGTCAGCGGCGCAAGCCGTTGTTCAGCCGTTGGTCAAGGAGCATGAGGCTGCTGCTGATCCTCGGAAGAAGAAGCGGGGTCCGGGCTTGCTGGGCAGGATGATCTTCAGGAAAAGAGTGGAGGGCAGGTCCTCCTAGACTGTGTTGTGCGAGTGTGTGTGCGATTTGGCCCTAGTGCAACGGTGCATACTTTTTGGCCAAATGTTCAATTGTACTGGCAGAGTCTGAAGCCTGGTGTTGAGAGACTCTGGAACATGCTGTTTATCGAATTTGTTGTTGTTGACATGAACCTGAGTATTTATGGAATGCATTGCTGTGTAAATGTTTTTTTTTTTTGAAATGTGTAAATGTTTATTTAATAAACATCATGTAATTTTATGTGGAGTATTCTATATTTTATCCGCTAATTGTGATGTTATGATAACATTTATCCTTTTTAAAAACTCATGCCACATTTCACCTCTTAGTTAAAACAGAGTGCTCCCTCCGTTCTAAAATAAGTGTCGTGGTTTCAGTTCAAATTTGACAAAGTTAAGTAAAACATTCTTGTCTTATCCACATTGGACAAAGTTAAGTAAAAATAGTGTCCAAGTATAAATACTAACAAAAAAACGTTTTTTTGCGGAAGAAAAAAAAACATTGATGATCTACGACGATAGATGCTTGGGATTGACTGGCTTAGGGTTAGGGTGTCTTAGGTCACAAACTAGACGGCCCACATGTCAGTGACTCTAAGGCCCTGTTTGGAATCTCTCCACTCCGCTCCACTCCATGGAGCTGCGGAGCTCGGTTTGAGCTGCTCCGTAAAAAGCTGCAGTAGCCTGCTCCGCTCCGAGAGCTCAGTCGCGGGAGCGGAGAGGAACCAAACAGGCACTAAGTCACCTGATGTTACGTCAGCCAATCTATGCCCAACAATAGATGTCTTGCGTACAATTAGACAAATAAAGTGATTACCTTTTTTGCGGTGATAAGTAATGTACTATTTGAACCTTTTGGTGGTCTTTTATGTCATTTCTCCGAACTGACAAACCAGACCCACATGTTAGGATGACGTGGCAGGATAACTGGGAGGATAACTCGCCTGCTAGTGTATCCATCTTGTCAGATTAGAGAACATGTAAATAAGATAAAAGTGTCGCAATGTCATAACTAAGAGATAAAACATGGCAAAAAAAGTTTAACAGAGTAAAAGTTGTCACAAAGACACACTTATCTTTATAAAGATAAGTTATTGTGGTGGTACATCACCTTCTCATCCCATACACGTAAGACATCTTTTGACTACTTCCCACACTCATGTGGCCTAAGAGGCAATGTACTTCGGTTGTAGAACTTGTACTGATCAGGTCTCCATCCACCAACTCCTTCCACAATTCAAAACCCAATCAGATATTTTGTTGTCCCTCCATCCAGATTTTGCTTTGTTCCCTTCTATTCAATGAAAAATACAAAGAACTTCGCACATTTCAAAGTATCAACTGATTTCATCACAACTTCGGTTTATGACTCCTCCGCGCATTGATCTTCATGAAAGTCAAACTTCATAAACTTTAACCATATTTATACATCGTCATGAAGGATATACCATACTATTTATCGCGAAAGAAAGATCTTCGTTAAATAAGGAGCAGTATTATAGTCATCCGTCAAACTTGTATCCAAGGTATTGATTTAGTATTCTAGATGTTGATTTTTTTTATAACTTGATCAAAGTTTACATGGTTTGACTTCAAAAATCTAATGCGCACTATATTTGAGATAGATGGAGAGAGTACAACAAAGAAGAAGGCAATTAGTGGCAGCGATCCGTTACCTTCTGTGAACACGGGGGCGGCAGTTTGGCTCCCAGGAGCATATGCTCCCGGGTGAATAATATCTAAAAATATAGAATTATTTTTCAAAAAATTCTGAAAATATTTGTAGAAGTTGTGTTGGTGTCGCAAGCATGCTTGACAATTTTCTTGTGGAAAGGAGCAGCGGTGTTTTGTCGGTGAAAAGGACAAATTTGAGTTGACATTTTGTCTTCGATTTTATTTTTTTGCACAGGCCAAAATGCTTAACCTTTTTGTCTCAAAATTTACAGGTAGCATTTGTATGTGACAAATATCACAAAAATAGTTTGTCTCAATTTTTTGGACATTTAAAAAAAATTGGCCCCGGGAGCATGTGCTCCCGGAAGCCAAATTTAATTTCCCCTGTTTTCACCCGTTACACTTAGGACCAGCCTTCGAACCCTACACGTAGGATCAATTTTCTCCTCCTTTGATTAACTCCCACTACTACTATGATCCAGGACGCAATATAGCTTGATTGTCCTTATATCAGAACTTTGTCGACCGACTCCTTGCACAATTCAAATCTGAATCAGACAACCTCAATCCAGATTCTGCTCTGTTCCTCTCTATTCAGAGTACAGTACAGAGGCAATGAACTTCATAATGTGGGACTAATAGCTACAACGTTTTGGAAACTTCTGTCAACTGTACTCTGGTTAAGGTTCAGTAACACCCAAACCCTTTACTATTGAGGCAAAATAAAGTGGAATGTACTCTTACTTTACTGGAAAAAACGTCTGAGTACCATTTCTGTTCTCTTATGGATGTCATTTTGTGATGCATGCAGTCAACATTTTGAAGTTTCAAAACCTGGCGGTAGCATATGGTACTTGACAGTATTTTGGATTCGTCATGCACAAATGCATGCTATATACATAGATCAATGACAAAATATTTTCATCTCATTATTATTATTAATATTTGTCAACTACTAGAAACAGAGAGTAATTATCAAAGGTAGAAGATAGTGTCAATGTTCAAAACGACCAAGTAAAAAAATAACCGACCTAGTGCTATGAAATAGTACTAGCTTTGTCTATCTGAGCAGTTTCAACATCGCTCTCTAGTCCCTGTACATTGCTGGATTTCTAAATTATTAAATTTGAGCTTCCAGGTAAAGTGAGCTTTGACAAAACATAATATAAAAGCATGGGAGGTTTCCACCCAAACAAAATTAAAACAGGGGACACACACCTAAGAGCATCTCCAGCCGCGCCCCTAACAGGCCCCCGCAGGCGTTTTTTTGGCGCCGGCTGCCGAAAATCGGCACAGTCGCGTCCTCGGGAGCCATTTTTTGTCGATTTGGGCCGAAACTGGCGTCGGCGGACCCAGGCCGAACCCGGCGTGCTGGGGCGCTAGGGAACGCGTTTTTGGCGCGAACGGGGATGGGCCCGCCGAGTCAGCGAGACGCCGCTCCGGTCAGCCTCCATTGATGCCTCACGGGCGGCGCACTGAAGGCGCCACCGACGCGCGCCCCGCCGGCTCCTGCCACGCATCGCCCGACATGCAGGCTGTCGCCGCCCCGCTGCGGCTATAAAAGCCGATCTCCCCGCCGGTGAACGCCACAGCTGCCACACTTCATCTCGCATCGCCACACAAAGCAACACACTCCCCCCTTTCCTCCGACGAGCAAATGGCTAAGAGATTCTCAGGCGACGGCGCGACGGCGAATGGCTTCGGCCGCCGCCATCTCCAAGAGCCAGAGGCGCGCCTCCTCTACAAGGCCGACTATCCGGCGCCCCTGGACATGCGTGTGCCGGGGGCGTGGAAGTTGAGCGCCGGCGGCGTCCTGGTGCCGCCGGTGCCCAAAGGGGCTGCACGGCGGGCCGAGATCGCCCACATCTGCTCGTCGCTGACGGAGGCGCAGCGGTACGAGTCGAGGTACGCCACCGACAGCCACACGCTGTGGACGATGTACTTCGAGCGCCGCCGCGAAGACCAGATTGCCTCCTGCAACGCCATCATCCCCCGCGGACGCCTCAACGCCGACGGGCGGCGTGAGTGGTGGGGCATGTCCGGCGGCACCCTCGAGGCCGTCCTCAACCACATCGAGATCGGCAACACGCCGCGCCTCGAGTACCCACCGCGGCCGTCCTTCTCTCGCCGCCGTGGCAGCTCCTGGATGCCACGGCGAATGGAGCCGCGGACATCCTCGTCGTCGGGCTCCGGCTCGCCGGCGCTCCTCCCCGTCAAGCCGGAGCCGGAAGAGACGTCGCTTCGACGCCGCACCCGCAGCGGCGCCCTCGTCATCAACGAGGGTGCCCGCCCCTCCCCGCGCTCCCTCCGTCTGGTCCGGCCGAAGCCCGAGCCAGGGCTGCTCCCCGTGAAGCCGAAGCACGCGGACATGGTGGCCCCCGACGACGAGGCCGCCCTCAAGTGGGCGAGGGAGGACTACGTCGGCGAGCAGGTGCTCCGCCAGCGCCGGGCATACGTGGAGCACCAGGCCCAGTGCCGCGGACGCAAGGAGGGTGGCGTCATCGTCCTCGACAACGACGAGGAGGACGAGGCCAGGCCATCCAACCCCCCACCGCGCGTCGGCGACCCTGGCCAGGGGTGCAATAGGGGCGGCGGCGGCTCCTGCGCGGCGCGCGATGATGACGACGACGACGGCGACTGCACCCGTTTCTACAGGCTCCTCGGCATGTAGATGGTGGGCGGCGGCCGCGGCGGAGCAGGGCTAGGTGTAGGCGTAGTTTGCATGTTTATCTGTTTTTGTGTAAATTCCAATGAAATATCGCCGAGTTTGTGCCAGATCGCCCGAGTTTGTACAAATTTGTAAGAAATATCACCGAGTTCGCGCGATTTTGGCGGCGACCTGGGGCGTCGACTGAGAACGCAGTCGCACCCACGCGCCAAGCAAGCGCCGGTTCGGCCCCAGGCGGCTCTTTTTCGGCGTCCTGGGGGGCCGAACGGCTGGAGATACTCTAAGACAGTGTAGCGATGTAAAGAGTTCTTCTCATTCAGCAGGATACAAGAGACATCCATTGTGAGAGCATCTCCAGCCGCGCCCCCAACAGCCCCCCCAGGCGATTTTTCAGCGCCGGCACCCAAAAATCAGCCCAGTCGCGCCCCCAGGAGGCCGTTTTTCGCCGGTTTGGGCCGAAACTGGCGCCGGCGGACCCAGGCTGAACCCGGCGCGCTGGGGGGCGCCGGGGCGAGCGATTGTGGCGTGAAAGAGCTGCAGGCCCGCTGAGTCAGCGACACTCGCCTCGTCGTCTTCAGAACACCTCGGTTTCCTGCGGGGAATCAATGGTAAGGCTGCCGCCTGTCAGCCTTCCATTGATTCCTCACGGGCGGCGCTTCACGGGCAGCGCGGCGACGCCCCCCTCCCGCCACGCGTACACACGATGCCCGACTATAAAAGCAACGCCTCCCCCTCGCCTCTGGCCACACCCGCCGTCGAGCTCTGCCTCTCTCCCCGTGCGCAGCCGCCGCCGACGTTCCTCCCCTCTCTCCCCAAGCCCATCCGCGACGATGGCCGAGCGGTTCCCCGGCGATGGGGCGACGGCCAACGGCTTCGGCCGCCGCTCGCTGCACGAGTGGGAGGCGTATCTGTTCTTCGAGGCGAACATCCCGGCGCCGCCGGACATGCGCGCAGGGCCGACGGGGTGGAGGCTCAGCGCCGGTGGCGTCCCCATTCTCCCGGTGCCCGACGTCGACGTGCGCCCTGACCACTTCGCCGCCGAGGTCGACCGTACGCGGGCGTCGCTGACGGAGGAGCAACGCGCCCTCCCGCAGTACGCCGCCGACAACCACGAGTCGTGGGCGGCGTACTTCCAGCGTCGGCAGGCGCAGCGGCTGGCCTCCACCAATGGGGCACCGGTGGTGGGGGCGTCAAGAACAGCGAGGGGCGCCGCCTGTGGTGGGGCTATTGGGTTCTACCATAAGGTGCGTTGACTGCAAATTAAAATTTTCCTACGCGCAGAACAACCAGGAACATGCTACGGGAATGGATCACAGATCGTTACCACTAGACGCGCAGTGCCGTGCAGCGGAAGAAGAGTTGGGGCAGCGCGTCCGCGTGGATTGTCTCCTCCTCGTCCCATCTCCCTCGAACAGCCGGTCGTCCGATCTCACGTACAAGTTCGCCGGAGCGGCGCAGCTGCACCACCTCTAACGGTATCCGCGCGTGCAGGAGGAACACCGTGCGGCGGACTGCTAGGTCCAATCACACAGTCGGCAGCGAGTGGAGGTGTCTATTTGCAACACATGCAAACCCTAGTGACAGCGCCGAAGCGATCAACCTCATGAGTGTGCCGCACCTCCAGTTTATATAGGCGTCCTCGCGGGCTCAACACTTGGGCCTCGCACGGACCCTAAAGCCCATAAGTCTACTCGGCCACAATCCGAATAGAGCTCGGATCATATCCAACCAGTGTCCTCGGATCCTACCTCGTAGGTTCCCTCCCTTAAGCGCGCGACCCTTTAGGTTCAAGCCGGCTTGGTCGCAGTTCGGATCACCTCCGAACTGCACAGTTGGTAGCGGCCTCTAGCAAGGCATGCCGAACACCAAGCAGACTATGAAGCTGGTTAGGCGAATTTGTACATCATACTTCCATTCCTTTTGCCAGACGATATATGTTGTCGGGCTCAAGGCGAGTCTGTCATCCTTGTGCTAGCCCGACCTCTTTCTCGTTCCAGTGATGCCGACTACAAACCGGATTATCTCATAATCCTTGTCGCATGGCCATGCTTATCCTGGTCGGATCACACGAGGGGCCCAGAGTATATCTCTCCTGATCGGAGGGGCAAATCCCATCTTGCTCGACCATGCCTCGCAGCATGGGTCTGGACAAGCCTGAAACCTACCTTTGTAACTACCCAGTCACGGAGTAGCGTTTGGTCGGCCCAAAGCAAGTCTGTCACCATCCCGAGTACATGTGCCAGCTCAGGTCTTAGGACATAGAACGTATGTTGTACTAGAGACTCACAGATGACATATCGCTGCGTCTCATAGTTGGGTCTGTCCGACTCGGACCTTATCTCGACTCGGATCCGACTACGTCGAATCCGACCAGATCCTTTCCAAGTCCATATTATCCGGTTAGCATCCAATGCTCCATGGCTAGTGAGACCAAGCCATCGACCGTGTCATATGCTAGTCTAGTCGGCTGCGCGTCCACACAGCCCTTTCGACTAGGGACCTTTTAGGACAGTCATCATACAATGCATAGTCCCACAAACAAGTCACGTACTTGCTGATACACATCATTGATAATGTCCAAGGACTATCTTTATTCATAAACACATAGGAAATATCATCATACATGATTGCCTCTAGGGCATATCTCCAACAGTCTCCCACTTGCACTAGAGTCAATCAAATAGACATCGAATGCCCATAGCTCTAACGTGCCCCTCATGCTTGGGTTGTGGAAGCGGCTTAGTCAACGGATCTGCAACATTTGCATCCGTGTGAATTTTGCATAACTCTACATCACCATTCTTTACGATCTTTCGTATCAGGTGATATTTCCGATCTATGTGTCTGACCTTGTGGTGATTCCTCGGCTCCTTGGCTTGTGCGATGGCACCAGAATTATCACAATAAAGGTCCAACGGTTTTACCGAGGCTGGGAAAATACCAAGATCATCCAGAAAGTTCCGGATCCAAACACCTTCCTTTGCAGCTTCACAAGCCGCAATGTATTCGGCTTCTGTGGTAGAATCGGCCACCGTATCTTGCTTGGAACTCATCCAGCTCACTGCTCCTCCGTTCATGACGTACACGAATCCGGACTGTGATCGACAATCATCTCTGTCGGTTTGGAAACTAGCATCGGCGTAACCCCTTACGACGAGCTCTTCCTCACCTCCATAAACTAGGAACATCTCTTTAGTCCTTTTCAGGTACTTCAAAATAGTCTTTACCGCTGCCCAGTGACTCTCACCTGGGTTGGCCTGGTATCTGCTTGTTAGGCTTATTGCAAAAGCAACATCAGGCCTTGTACATATCATGGCATACATGATGGATCCGATTGCCGAGGCATACGGAATCCTACTCATCCTGCTTCGCTCATCAGATGTCGAAGGACTCTGAGTCTCGCTTAGCCTTATACCATGTGAGAGTGGCAAGAACCCTTTCTTCGCCTCACTCATGTTGAACCGCTTCAACACTTTATCTATGTACGTGCTCTGGCTTAAGCCGAGCAGCCTCCTCGATCTATCTCTATAGATCTTAATGCCTAAAATGTACATTGCCTCACCAAGGTCCTTCATCGAAAACTTGCCATTCAATGACTCCTTGACCGAGTTCAGCATCGAAACATCATTTCCGATCAGTAGTATGTCATCCACATACAAGATCAAAAACACTATCGAGCTCCCACTTAACTTCTTGTATAAACAAGAGTCCTCTTCGCTTTTGATGAAACCGAAACCAGTGACGACCTCATCAAAACGAATGTTCCAGCTCCGAGATGCTTGCCTCAACCCATAAATGGATCTCTTGAGCTTGCATACCTTACTAGTGCTAGTCGGATCGACAAAACCCTCGGGCTGTATCATATACACGTCCTCGGTTAAATTTCCGTGAAGGAAAGCCGTCTTGACATCCATCTACCATATCTCGTAATCGAAATATGCAGCTATAGCTAGTACGATCCTTACCGACTTCAGCATCGCTACCGGCGAGTAAGTCTCGTCGTAGTCAATTCCTTGAACTTGTCCATAACCTTTAGCGACAAGCCGAGCTTTGTGGATATGAACATTTCCATCCACATCGGTTTTCTTCTTAAAGACCCATTTGCATCCAATGGCTGTTACGCCAGGCGGCGGATCAACCAAGACTTGATTCTCATCCATGGACTTCAACTCGGATCTCATGCCCTCCAGCCATGCCTCGGAATCTAGGCTCACCATCACTTCTGCATATGTGGCCGACTCGTCGCTTTCTAGCAACAATACATCACGCACTCTGCGCAATCTTTCCAACCTCCGTGGTTCCGGTGCCGCTTCCACTACGGGTTCCCTGACTGACTCTGGTATGATCTCATCACCAGCCGAGCCGTCCCCGAGTGGTCCTCGAATTTCTTCGAGTCGGACTGTCCTCCCATTGGCCTCTCGACTGAGAAACTTTTTCTCAAGGAAAACCCCGTTCCGAGCAATAAACACTTTGTTCTCTTCCCGGTTGTAGAAGCTATATCCCAAGGTTTCCCTCGGATATCCCACGAATATGCATTTATCCGACTTGGGTGTAAGCTTGTCTGACATAAGTCGCTTGACAAATGCTTCACAACCCCAAATCTTTAGAAAAGACAAACTGGGACTCTTCCCGGTCCACATCTCATGTGGTGTCTTGTCTACGGATTTTGATGGTACCCTGTTAAGTGTGAAAGCTGCAGTTTCTAGAGCGTATCCCCAGAATGACAAGGGTAAATCCGATTTGCTCATCATAGACCGGACCATGTCCAACAAGGTCCTATTCCTTCGTTCCGACACGCTGTTTCTCTGTGGCGTACCCGGAGGTGTGAGCTGAGGTACTATACCTCGGCTTTTCAGATGATCATCAAACTCCTGGCTCATGTACTCACCTCCACGATCAGATCGTAGAAGCTTTATAGTCTTGCCGAGCTGATTCTCAACCTCGTTCTGAAACTCTTTGAACTTTTCAAAAGTTTCCGACTTGTGCCTCATCAAATAGATATATCCATATCTACTCAAGTCGTCGGTAAAAGTTACGAAGTACTGATAGCCACCTCTGGCAGTTGTGCTCATTGGACCACACACATCACTGTGTATAAGCTCCAATAGCTCGGACGCCCTCTCGCAACTCTTTGCGAAAGGAGACTTAGTCATCTTGCCGAGCAAGCATGATTCACATGTCTCGAACGACCCGAAGTCGGACGAAGTTAGGAGCCCATCATCATGGAGCTTCTTCATGCGTTTCAGACTAATGTGTCCAAGCCGGCAATGCCAGAAGTATGTCGGATTTATCTCATTAGGCTTATGCCTCTTGACATTCACGTTATAGACCGGTTCCTGTTCCAGATTCAATATAAATAGCCCATCAACAATGGGTGCATAGCCGTGGAACATACCATTCAAATAAAACGAACAACCATTGTCCTTTAAATTGAATTCATAACCCTGACTCATCAAACATGAGGCAGAAATAATGTTCCGACTAAGTGCAGGAATGTAATAACAATTATTCAATTCCAAAATAAATCCAGAAGGAAGCTGGAGCTGCATCGTGCCGACCTCCAACGCAGCAACTCTTGCTTTGTTGCCGACCCTGATGTCAATCTCCCCTTGTGCCACACGCCTAGTTCTTACCAGCCCCTGCATCGAGTTGCAAATATGAACAACCGATCCGGTATCAAATACCCAAGAGCTACTAGGTATGTCAGCAAGGTAAATGTCTATAACATATGCAACAAGTGTACCTTTGCCTGAAGCAGCATTCCCGGCCTTCTTGCCATGCTCTGCAAGCCACTTGCTACAGTTCCTCTTCCAGTGACCAGTTTCCTTGCAATGATAGCAAATGGTCTTTGAGTCCGGTCCAGACTTCGGCGCAGCGGCGGAGGTTACCATCTCCGTGCCCTTTGCCTTAGCCTTCTTCTTAGACCAACTCTTCTTGAACTTAGCCGATTTCTGCACCATCAACACTTGATGCGTGCCTTTCTTAATATCCTGCTCTGCCACTTTGAGCATCCCATGCAATTCAGTGAGCTTCTTATCCATGCCATGCATATGATAGTTCGAGATGAACGTCCCATAGCTGGGCGGAAGAGAACCCAGAACTGCATCAGTAGCCAGCTCATCCAAGAGCGGGAAGCCCAACCGATCCAAAGCTTGCACATATCCGATCATCTTGATCACATGTGGGCTCAGTGGATCACCTTCCTTCAGCTTGCAATCCATCAAGGATCGCCAGACGTTGAACCTTTCGGTCCTAGCCTGTGTCTGAAACATGCTCTTGAGACTCTCGATCATATCGTAAGCCTCAACATTTTCGAAATGCTGTTGCAAATCGGGCTCCATACAAGCCAGCATCAGACAGCTGATCTCCGTTGATTCATCAATGAGTTTCTGGTAGGCATTCTTAGTTGTGGCATTAGCATTATCGGCAGGTTCCTCTGGAAGTGGATCCTCTAGAACATGTTCCTTTTTATCATGCTTGAGAACAATTCTCAGATTTCTATACCAGGTGGTAAAGTTTGTTCCATTCAGTTTATCCTTTTCCAGAATTGATTTCAATGCAAAGTTGGGTTGAGCAGGTGGTGCCATTGATCTACAACAGAAAATATGCAATCACTAAGCAATGTGTTTATGTAGAGTAATTCAAGCCTAAACAGAAATACTCCCACTGAAGTTGGCATCCCTCCGCAAACTCTCAGTGATTCAGGATCCGACTAGCACATGCGACTAGTGAGCTTTAGCATCACTGCTAGACAACATGCCTATCCAGTAAGCAACTCCTTGCTAATCGTATCTCTATACGACTCCTGTCGGTCGGGAAGGTATCTCATACCCCGGCCCCAACCTTCTTTGCCACAAGGCCCAAAACCGTTTTGATAGCCTTGTCAAGTTAACCTGATGCAGTGCATGTCCGTGTCCGACACGAACCCTTCAGTTCAAGGACACCTAGTAGAACCCCAATGTTATGAGCCCACTACTATACGTACTTGACGTGCGAAGGTGCAACATCGGGAATGGCAAATTGCTTGATATTAACGAGGGATCTTTCTACCATTCTAACATGCATAGAAAACAAGAAGCATAACAATCACAAATAAACATATATTGTGAAATAGTATGGCTCCTTCATGAATGTTCTTCCAGGTCGGCTCCAACTCCGATGACCATTTAGGAACTCCATCTTGTTTGTCACGCCGGGACGCCAAGCCACCAACCTGATCTCTATTATCCAACTACTACTACTAGTAATGAATTTTACATAGAGTCACAAGTCGACACGCAGGTCATTATACAATATAATGACATCATTTTGGCTTCGGCCGGCTGACAAACATGACACGCAGGCCATGTATAATTTACACACATGCATCACATACACATGACCAAACTATTCATATCAAACCTGCAAAACAAAGTTACGCATAGAATTGTATTCTACCGGTTTGAGTGATCGTGTACGAAATACAAGGCGCTACGCACACGGCGGTCCCGCTAGCGGTTAGCGGGCGGGGATCGAAGGGGCAGCGCCAGACGTTTTCGGAAATCACAGATCACATCTGAACTCCGATCACGCCGAATTTTCTGATCTGTCCGATCTTATCGATCATCGCGAGTCCGATTCGGATTTACGTTTCATAGTTAACCCCAATGGCGGATACCGACCGGTAGGGGTAGGCTGTGTCATGACCTCATCGACTCTGATCATCATAAAACATAGCCACATCGATCCCCATGTGCAGTTGATCTCATCAACCGTGCACACAGCCGATCTCATCAACGACAACATATCTCATCTGCCGCCTCCATATATCTAATATGCATACGATCTAAATCCAAATCCTATAGCAGAGGCTCTGATACCACTATTGGGTTCTACCGTAGGGTGCGTCGACTGCAAATTAAAATTTTTCTACACGCAGAACAACCAAGAACATGCTACGGGAATGGATCACAGATCGTTACCACTAGACGCACAGTGCCGTGCAGCGGAAGAAGAGTTGGGGCAGCACGTCCGCGTGGATCGTCTCCTCCTCGTCCGATCTCCCTCGAACAACCGATCGTCCGATCTCAAGTACAAGTTCGTCGGAGCGGCGCAGGTGCACCGCCTCTAACGGTATCCGCGCGTGCAGGAGGAACACCGTGCGGCGGACTGCTAGGTCCGATCACTCAATCGGCGGCGAGTGGAGGTGTCTATTCGCAACACATGCAAACCCTAGTGACAGCGCCGAAGCGATCAACCTCATGAGTGTGCCGCACCTCCACTTTATATAGGCGTCCGTCGCGGGCTCAACACTTGGGCCTCGCACGGACCCTAAAGCCCATAAGTCTACTCGGCCAATACAGCTCAGATCATATCCGACCAGTGTCCTCGGATCCTACCTCGTAGGTTCCTTCCCTTAAGCGCGCGACCCCTTAGGTTGAAGTCAGCTTGGTCGCAGTTCGGATCACCTCCAAACTGCACAGTTGGTAGCGGCCTCTAGCAAGGCATGCCGAACACCAAGTAGACTATGAAGCTGGTTAGGCGAACATGTACATCATACTTCCATTCCTTTTGCCACACTATATATGTTGTCGGGCTCAAGGCGAGTCTGTCATCCTTGTGCTAGCCCGACCTCTTTCTCGTTCCAGTGATGCCGACCACAATCCGGATTATCTCATAATCCTTGTCGCATGGCCATGCTTATCCTGGTCGGATCACACGAGGGGCCCAGAGTATATCTCTCCTGATCAGAGGGGAAAATCCCATCTTGCTCGACAATGTCTCGCAGCATGGGTCTGGACAAGCCTGAAACCTATCTTTGTAACTACCCAGTCACGAAGTAGCGTTTGGTCGGCCCAATGCAGGTCTGTCACCATCCCGAGTACATGTGCCAGCTCAGGTCTTAGGACATAGAACATATGTTTTACTAGAGACTCACAGATGACATATCGCTGCGTCTCATAGTTGGGTCTGTCCGACTCGGACCTTATCTCGACTCGGATCCGACTACGTCGGATCCGACCAGACCTTTCCAAGTTCATATTATCCGGTTAGCATCCAATGCTTCATGGCTAGTGAGACCGAGCCATCGACCGTGTCATATGCTAGTCTAGTCGGCTGCGCTCCACACAACCCTTTCGACTAGGGACCTTTTAGGACAGTCATCATACAATGCATAGTCCCACAAACAAGTCACGTACTTGCTGATACACATCATTGATAATGTCCAAGGACTATCTTTATTCATAGACACATAAGAAATATCATCATACATGATTGCCTCTAGGACATATCTCCAACAGGGGCGCCCCCGGCCGCACGCTCCACGAGGTTCTCCAGTACCTCGAGGGCGGCAACGACCTGCCGCTGACATACGCTGCCACGGCCAGCGCCCTCGTCCCCCGCCGGAGCGCCGGGCAATGGATGCCCAGGAGGTTTGGCTCCTCCTCGTCTTCCTCCTCCCACTCCTCCTCCCGCTCCTCTTCCCACTCCTCCGGCGGTGTTCGGCGTCAAGGTTGAGCCCGCAGCGATGACGCCGCTCGGCCGGCGCACCCGCAGCGCTGGCATCGTCATCAACGAGGGCCGCGGGCGCGCCTCCTCCTCGACTCCTCCCCGCTACGTCAAACCGAAGACGGAGCCGGGGCTCGCCGTCGTGAATACAGAGTCAGGGCTCGCCGGCGGCGTCAAGGAGGAGCTCGACGGCGCAGCGGCCTTGAAGTGGGCGCGCGAAGACTGGGCACGGACGGAGCTGGAGCGCTAGTGTCGCGCCTACGAGCTGTTCGCCGCTCGCGTCGTGGCAGCGGCGAGGCAGGCGTCGTCGTCCTCGACGACAGCGACGATGACGCGCCGCCGCCACCGGTCCGCCAGGGCGACGCCGAGCAGGCGTCCAGCAGGGCGGCCGCGCCAAGGAGGAGAAGGCCGATGAGGATGGCGGCAACGTTGGCGACTTTGCCACGCTCAGCGCGTTCTTCGACCCGTAGTTGTAGTTGCGGCTGTTTTTTTAACTTTGTGTGACGCCCCCGATTTAATCGTACACTAATCATGCACGCCAATGTGTACGATCAAGATCAGGGACTCACGGGAAGATATCACAACACAACTCTAATGCATAAATAAGTCATACAAGCATCATAATACAAGCCAGGGGCCTCGAGGGCTCGAATACAAGTGCTCGATCATAGACGAGTCAGCGGAAGCAACAATATCTGAGTACAGACATAAGTTAAACAAGTTTGCCTTAAGAAGGCTAACACAAACTGGGATACAAATCGAAAGAGGCGCAGGCCTCCTGCCTGGGATCCTCCTAACTACTCTTGGTCGTCGTCAGCGGGCTGCACGTAGTAGTAGGCACCTCCGGTGTAGTAGGGGTCATCGTCGACAGTGGCGTCTGGCTCCAGGGCTCCAACATCTGGTTGCGACAATCCAGGTAGAAGGGAAAGGGGGAAAAGAGGGAAAAAAGCAACCGTGAGTACTCATCCAAAGTACTCGCAAGCAAAGAGCTACACTACATATGCATGGGTATATGTCTAAAGGGCCATATCGGTGGACTGAACTGCAGAATGCCAGAATAAGGGGGGATAGCTAGTCCTGTCGAAGACTACGCTTCTGGCAGCCTCCATCTTGCAGCATGTAGAAGAGAGTAGATGGTAAGTTCACCAAGTAGCATCGCATAGCATAAACCTACCCGGCGATCCCCTCCTCGTCGCCCTGTTAGAGAGCAATCACCGGATTATATCTGGCACTTGGAAGGGTGTGTTTTATTAAGTATCCAGTTCTAGTTGTCATAAGGTCAAGGTACAACTCCGGGTCGTCCTTTTACCGAGGGACACGGCTATTCGAATGGATAAACTTCCCTGCAGGGGTGCACCACATAACCCAACACGCTCGATCCCATTTGGCCGGACACACTTTTCTGGGTCATGCCCGGCCGCGGAAGATCAACATGTCGCAGCCCCACCTAGGCACAACAGAGAGGTCAGCACGCCGGTCTAAATCCTATGGCGCAGGGGTCTGGGCCCATCGCCCATTGCACACCTGCACGTTGCGAACGCGGCCGGAAGCAGACCTAGCCTAGCAGGCGTTCCAGTCCAATCCGGCGCGCGCCACTCAGTCGCTGACGTCACGAAGGCTTCGGCTGATACCACGACGTCGAGTGCCCATAACTGTTCCCCCGTAGTTGGTTAGTGCGTATAGAGCAAATGGCCAGACTCAGATCAAATACCAAGAACTCGTTAAGCGTGTTAAGTATTCGCGAACGCCGACCAGGGCCAGGCCCACCTCTCTCCTAGGTGGTCTCAACCTGCCATGTCGCTCCGCCACAAAGTAACAGTCGGGGGCTGTCAGGAACCCAGGCCCACCTCTACCGGGATGGAGCCACCTGTCCTTTCTGCCCCCTCATCAGAATCACTTGCGGGTACTCAACGAGCCGACCCGACTTTAGTCACCACATGTGTCATGTATATAAAGTATATAGTATATACCCGTGATCACCTCCCGAAGTGATCACGGCCCAGTAGTATAGCATGGCTGACGGACAAGAATGTAGGGCCACTGATGGAACACTAGCATCCTATACTAAGTAGTAGGATAGCAGGTAAGGGTAACAACAGTAGCAACAATGACAGGCTATGCATCAGTATAGGATTAACCGAAAGCAGTAACATGCTACACTACTCTAATGCAAGCAGTATAGAGAAGGAATATGCGATATCTGGTGATCAAGGGGGGGGCTTGCCTGGAAGCTCAGCCGAGAAGGAGGGGTCGTTAACACCGTAGTCGTACTGGGTAGTAGCGGCGTCGGTCTCGGGGTCTACCGGAGAAGAAGAGGGGGAAGAAACAGTAAATACGGAGCAAACAAAGCATCACAAAACATAACGAGGCAATACGCGGTGCTAGGTATGCCCTAACGTGGTACTAGGCGATGCCGGCGAAGGGGGGAAATATCCGGGAAAGTTTTCCCGGTGTTTCACGTTTTTGGACAGATGAACCGGAGGGGGAAAGTTGCAAGTTTGCTATGCTAGGGATGTGTGGCACACGAACGGGCTGCGTATCCGGATTCGTCTCGTCGTTATGAGCAACTTTCATATACAAAGTTTTTCCATCCGAGTTACGGATTAAAAGATATGATTTTCAAAAGAATTTATTAATTTCTGGAATTTAATTAATTATTTAATTTAATTCGAAATTGGATTTATGACATCAGCATGATGTCATGCTGACGTCAACAGTCAACAGGGGTTGACTGGTCAACCCGACCAGTGGGTCCCACTGGTCAGTGACACATATTAATTAAATATATTAATTAACCTAATTAGGATTAATTAGGGATGGGCCCCACTGTCATTGACTCATTAATTAATTAACTAACAGTTTAATTAGTTTAGTTATTTGATTAGTTTAATTAATCAAAAATTTATTAAGTTAATTAATTCTTTAATTAATTAATTATTTTTAATATATTATTATTATTATTTATTTTATTTTTTTAGAAAACCGTTCTGTGGGGTGGGGGCCCGCTGTCCAGTGGCACAGAGGACTAGCGGGTGTCGGGTGCAGGGCATAGCCCGAACGGGCGCAGCGGGCGGTGGGTGCTGGGCGCCGGGCGCCAGCCCGACTGGCACCTGCCCGGTCCAGCCGCCGCACCGAGCGGGGCGGCGCGCGTAGACCAGAGAGGGCGAGGCCCGGCGAGGTGGAGCGAGGCAAGGGCCGGTGGAGGGGCCGCGGTCGACGGCGAGGTAGTGAGCAGTGGCAGCATCCGAGCGGCAGGGAAGGGGGCAGGGCGTGACGAAGCGAGGCGCGGGACGCGACGAGGGAGGAAGGCCGGGGCGCGCGAGGCCATGGCGGTGCAGGGCGGGGTCGGCGATGGCCGGCTGCGGCCACAGCGGGCGCGCTCGCAGACGAGGCGGGGTGAGGCCTGCACGGGCCGGCCGGAGGCGCGAGCGGCAGCGGGCGCGGCCCCGCGTGGGCGGGCACGTGGTAGGATGGCAGCAGGGGCACGAGGCGCTCACCGCGGGGGGGGGGGGGGGGGTGTGCGATGCGCGGCTCGGGTTCGAGCGCGTGCGCGGGGGAGGAAGAGAGGAGGATCGGGCGCGTGCTCACGGGGCCGGTAGGGGTTCGGGCAGCGGTGTTCGGGGAAGAGGTCGGAGACGGCGTGACGGAGAGGAAGCAGGCCGTTGAGGTGGTCCGGCGAGGAAGCTCCGGGCGCCGGCGTGGTGGAGGGGCGATGGCGTCCAGCTCGGGAGGGAGTAGCGCGAGGGAGAGGCGGGGACGAGCGGTCCAGCGCGACGGGGGCGGGTGACGCGGCCTTCGGGATCCGGCGATGGCGTCGATGGTGGGGCGGCGCCTGGGTGGGAGACGGCGAGGTGGCGGCGGGGACGATGAGCGGACGCGAGGGGGGTTGCCCCGATCCAGATCGGATCGTGGGAGGAGAGAGTAGTGGGGGCGAGTGGGGGGTTACGGGTTAGGGTTTGGTCGGTTGGTGGTTAAGGGAGCGAGTGGGGGGGGGGGTTGGGCCAGTGGGTCGGCCAGCTGGGCCGTCTGGCCCAGTTGGCCAGGGGGCCTCTACTCATTTTATTTTTATTTCATAGTTTTGATTTCTGTTTCTATTCTTTATTTATTTTCTTTTCTGTTTTCTTTTAGTTCCTAATTATTTTAGCTTCTTTAAAATACCAAGTTAGCACCTAAATTAGTATCATCAAAATAGGCCACTGCCAAACCTAGTTGGACCCAAAATAAATTAGTTTAATATTTTTATATTTTCAAAAGCAATTAAATTATTATTTTAGCCGCTGTTTTTAATTAGTTTAGGGCATTTAAACACTTTGTAAAAGGTTGGTTCCACCACCAAAACTAGTTAGGGATTATTTGCCACACGATGAACATTTTAGTTTTAATATTTGAAAACTTTTATTGTTTGCTTGATTTTGACTTTGAATTTAAATCGTTTTCAAACTAACGTGAGATTAGCAACAGTAATGGAAGTGACGTGGCATCATTAGCAGTGGTTCACTGTAGCTTAATTATCCGGGTGTCACAATTCTCCTCCACTACAAGAAATCTCGTCCCGAGATTTAAGAGGTGAAGTAAGGGGGAAAGTTCTGGCTACGAAATTCTATCGAGTCTTCTCGGTCTTGGTTGCTCTTCTCGAAGAAGTCGATCCATTACATTGATGTCTTCATTTCCCCGCTCTAGGTCATCATGATGAAGTCGTCATCCTATCTTCGGAAACTACATCGTACATATGAAGGGCAAGGGGTAACTTCGGAAGAACAGACCGCTACAGTGCTGCTTATCTGGTAGATAACATCGGGGAAGGTGGCGGAAAGTAACTCTCGAATTGAAACTTAAGAAAAATATCGAGAGTAAAGTACGGAGGTACCATGAGAGGTTTAAGCGGGTAGGCAAGCGTTCGATGCCTAAACAAAGTGTGAAAGGGGTCCAAAGCAACGAGAATAAGTATTGCGTCTGATACCAAAGCAGATTACTAGGAAGATGACCCATGAATTACATACGAAATCAAGCGCGAGGAATAACTTTGGCAACAAGTGTGTACAGGAGAGTCAGGTTTCAATCCTGTGGAACTGTGGGTTATGGGCCCACCATGTGGGTTAAACGTAGCAAGGACGTTGACATCTGCATGGTCAAGATAGCAAGGTATGCCAGAGGATAGCCTGCCAGTTTTGTTGGCAACAAAGTTGGTACCTAGGGCGAGGGATGAAGAGAACCATTTTCCTGCTCGTTGAACGAGGCGGACCAATAGGCAAAGTTCTCGTCCATCGGTGGTTACCGGAATGCTATCGACAAATGCAACAGGGTCTTACTGACACGGTTGTACACCAAGGTGTTTACATAAGCAGAAGAATATTACTGCTTAGATCATATGGATCACAAGGAAGGTTAAACAAATCAATGGAAAGGAAAATGTGTTTGACACATATACCAGGGGTATACCCTTCCCAAGGACAAGCAGAGCAAGATATCCACGACAGGATAGAAAGTAGAAACCATTTAGGTAAGGGGAGAGGAATTTGATGACAATACGCATACAACGGTGTTTGGATAATTGAGCAAGAAACATTTAGCATTGGGCTTCAAATGTTCTTGTTGAAAATTGGAGTACCACAGACATGCTTCGAGATAGCATTGACATGGTCTTCAAGCAAAAGACAGACTTGGAATACACAAGGATTCATCAGGAACAACATATAGAATAAGTCTTTCAATTTCCTCATGGAAGAATGGTTAACCTTGCTAAAAAAGGAAATTATAACAAAAGGTCCTCTGGCTAGGGGTGCTAAGCAAAGACACCACCTTACCGGGTTATGTAGAGACCAATGTTATAACTCTTGGAAATATGTTCCAACCATCATATCTGACCGAGATTCAGATCTGATTGGTGTCACGATACCTCAGACTTAGGATGCCTGAGAAGAAAAAGGTGCGACACAAATTGACGAGAAGACATCGTAAGATTCTCGGGAAATGAACCATGGAAGCTAGTTCTGAAACAAGAGTTCATCATTAATTCAAGGGGAGGGTTAGGAGGTGGCTGATGGACTCAGCGACAATTCATCGAGATTTCCAGAAGATGGATTTCCACAATTATGTGAACAAGGAGATAGCTTTTGTCAGTTCAAATGATATAATGAGGTATGCTCGAGGAAACATACACGATTAAACATTGGTTGACGGTGCACCCGAAATACGGACTTAGGTAGCACAAACAATGTTAGAATGGCGATTCGATAACCAATGGTCTAAGATTGAAATGTTGACCATTAACTTCAAAGCAATAAGGTTGCTAGAAGTTTTAAAATTACTAGTCCATCTGTCGGTATTCCTGTTAGGAACAACACGGGGACCAAGAAAAGAATGGTGATGGTGAAGTATCACTTATATCGAGAATTCTCAAGAGGTGGTGAGATTCTCACCACATTCTTGACAAAACGGCAGTAATACTCAAGGCAGATCATAATACAAGCTGGATAGCAAGTTGCATCCATAACATGAACAAGTTTGTGATGAAAGGAAGGTAAGGATGATGTTGATGGTAACCCAAATTACCAAGGAACGAGGATGGCACTTATCATCTAGAATTCCATTGAAATCCTGGAAGGAGTCAAAATGTTAATGATGATCACGACAATTTGTTGTCGAGAGGATCCACGAAGAAGCAATTGAACAATGATTGCATCACGCAGAAGGACTGATGCAACAAAAGATTATTGGAGCCATAGATACAACACAAACTCAAAATCAAGCTTGCTTTTTGTAAGGCGAAATGGTATGATGAGGAAGATCGATGTAAGCTTAGCTCATCGTCAAAAATTGTGCTCCGGGAAGAAGGACCTTGTAGCACAGTTAAAATTTAGCACGATAATGATATAGCCAAACAGGCTAGGAATGACGTGATCGGGTACAAACTCGTACTTAAAGAAGATTATCAAGTGTCGTTGAACCATAGTGCAGACTCGGTTCAGTTATCGGTGTCTTTGGGTGTTTAATAACTCAGAGCCCATGAAAAATTGTAATCAGTGAGAATGTAGTACTTGATGAAGAACTCATAAGAAGTTATGCAGTTTCGTGATAATCTTGAGATGCCAGAGGGGTAATACTCGACGACAAATGAGGTTGGACTGGGGTATTATTCTATAGAAGAACAAGTGCTTAAACTTACACGAGAAATGGTATTAAGGAGAAACATGGTCGGAACCATGTCCACAGATACAAGATGAACTTATAACAAGGGGATAATTATTATAAGAGAAGCTTCCATGATAAGGTATACATCGTGTCCATGGGCATGAACACAGGGTTCAAGGTCGACTCCCACTTGTTCAACGCATAACCTTTCATTCACTTCTCGTCTTCGAAGAAGTTGCAGTGTTGAAATTTTATCTGGCGAAGCACCAGAAGAGTATGACTCGCGAAAACTTTCGGGTTCACATGGTTTAGAGAAGGCATATGTTCAACCCATAGGGGCTTCTTAGAAACATATACCACAAGTTTCAAGAGTAAATATCACAAGCTCGAAAGTAGAGCAAGGTTAAGAAAGTAGATGATACAATTTACCAAAGGCATTATGTATCCGAGGGAAGGCTCACAAGGTTATTTAATATGAAGGACGCTGTCCGATAAAATCCATTAAAGGACCCGCCGGTCCATAACAGAGCTGATGTGAGCATCGGCACACAACCAGAGGAAGTAACAATGCAAAGGCATTGGATTATAGAAACAACTGACTAATCCAGAGCTCAAATGCAAAGGAATTATAATTTTCAAATCAAGGGATCAAAAGCGATGTTCTGATTAGGGATGGATAAGTTGAATAGTCTTAGGGGTACAATCGACGGCAATTGGATTGGTTGAGAACCAGCTCATGTTCAAAATGACATCTGAGCCAGATAGATAATTTAAAAGGATCAACCGATGATTGCGTGCATTCGCACTCATGTTGAATCAACAGGATCAAAATGACGGTGTCAAAGGAGACTAATAAATCATGCCAGATATATGGGAAGCATCCATAATGCAAGTAGACAAGTATTTGCAGAGCAATAAAGCTGCTAAGGATTTTTTCAGGATTGAATAGTATTTCAAAGACTTTTGTGAAACACCTGAACAACTGGGGATGAGCGGATACTCGGAAAGTGCGAGAAATTATTCTTAGGGGTATTCAGGTGGCAAAAACTGCAAGGCAGTAGGCACAAAATATTCTCGGGGAATCTTGTAATAACAAGATCGACTGGGAATAAAAGTAAGCACGACCGGTGTAAGTATTTATCCATAGGGATATTTTGGGGGAACGGAATAGAAAAAGAAACGGGCACAAGGTCTCGAGAGAATATCGGAGAGTATCTTCGAAATCTTCTGGTGCAGCCGGCGATCATCTGGACTGAAAGGGCCCTCCGGGAGAAAGTATTTTCGAGAACCTAAATTAGATTTTAGTAAAAATCGTTTAACCCGAATAGAAGAGAGTTCAGAATCCCGGAGTAAAGATCGAGGAGTAAAAGATCTTAATACCACCCAATGGCGACGTGGGCCCATGGGCCGCACATCCATGTTAGTAAAAGTTTTGCAACGTCTAGACTCGACTTCGGGCAAGGAGTGTGGAAGGGGGATTCCTACAGGCAGTCGGCTCTTATACCAACTTGTGACGCCCCCGATTTAATTGTACACTAATCATGCACGCCAATGTGTACGATCAAGATCAGGGACTCACGGGAAGATATCACAACACAACTCTAATGCATAAATAAGTCATACAAGCATCATAATACAAGCCAGGGGCCTCGAGGGCTCGAATACAAGTGCTCGATCATAGACGAGTCAGCGGAAGCAACAATATCTGAGTACAGACATAAGTTAAGCAAGTTTGCCTTAAGAAGGCTAACACAAACTGGGATACGGATCGAAAGAGGCGCAGGCCTCCTGCCTGGGATCCTCCTAACTACTCCTGGTCGTCGTCAGCGGGCTGCACGTAGTAGTAGGCACCTCCGGTGTAGTAGGGGTCGTCGTCGACGGTGGCGTCTGGCTCCTGGGCTCCAGCATCTGGTTGCGACAATCCAGGTAGAAGGGAAAGGGGGAAAAGAGGGAGAAAAGCAACCGTGAGTACTCATCCAAAGTACTCGCAAGCAAGGAGCTACACTACATATGCATGGGTATATGTGTAAAGGGCCATATCGGTGGACTGAACTGCAGAATGCCAGAATAAGGGGGGGATAGCTAGTCCTGTCGAAGACTACGCTTCTGGCAGCCTCCATCTTGCAGCATGTAGAAGAGAGTAGATGGTAAGTTCACCAAGTAGCATCGCATAGCATAAACCTACCCGGCGATCCCCTCCTCGTCGCCCTGTTAGAGAGCGATCACCGGGTTATATCTGGCACTTGGAAGGGTGTGTTTTATTAAGTATCCAGTTCTAGTTGTCATAAGGTCAAGGTACAACTCCGGGTCGTCCTTTTACCGAGGGACACGGCTATTCGAATAGATAAACTTCCCTGCAGGGGTGCACCACATAACCCAACACGCTCGATCCCATTTGGCCGGACACACTTTTCTGGGTCATGCCCGGCCGCGGAAGATCAACATGTCGCAGCCCCACCTAGGCACAACAGAGAGGTCAGCACGCCGGTCTAAATCCTATGGCGCAGGGGTCTGGGCCCATCGCCCATTGCACACCTGCACGTTGCGAACGCGGCCGGAAGCAGACCTAGCCTAGCAGGCGTTCCAGTCCAATCCGGCGCGCGCCACTCAGTCGCTGACGTCACGAAGGCTTCGGCTGATACCACGACGTCGAGTGCCCATAACTGTTCCCCCGTAGTTGGTTAGTGCGTATAGAGCAAATGGCCAGACTCAGATCAAATACCAAGAACTCGTTAAGCGTGTTAAGTATTCGCGAACGCCGACCAGGGCCAGGCCCACCTCTCTCCTAGGTGGTCTCAACCTGCCATGTCGCTCCGCCACAAAGTAACAGTCGGGGGCTGTCAGGAACCCAGGCCCACCTCTACCGGGATGGAGCCACCTGTCCTTTCTGCCCCCTCATCAGAATCACTTGCGGGTACTCAACGAGCCGACCCGACTTTAGTCACCACATGTGTCATGTATATAAAGTATATAGTATATACCCGTGATCACCTCCCGAAGTGATCACGGCCCAGTAGTATAGCATGGCTGACGGACAAGAATGTAGGGCCACTGATGGAACACTAGCATCCTATACTAAGTAGTAGGATAGCAGGTAAGGGTAACAACAGTAGCAACAATGACAGGCTATGCATCAGTATAGGATTAACCGAAAGCAGTAACATGCTACACTACTCTAATGCAAGCAGTATAGAGAAGGAATATGCGATATCTGGTGATCAAGGGGGGGGGGGCTTGCCTGGAAGCTCAGCCGAGAAGGAGGGGTCGTTAACACCGTAGTCGTACTGGGTAGTAGCGGCGTCGGTCTCGGGGTCTACCGGAGAAGAAGAGGGGGAAGAAACAGTAAATACGGAGCAAACAAAGCATCACAAAACATAACGAGGCAATACGCGGTGCTAGGTATGCCCTAACGTGGTACTAGGCGATGCCGGCGAAGGGGGGAAATATCCGGGAAAGTTTTCCCGGTGTTTCACGTTTTTGGACAGATGAACCGGAGGGGGAAAGTTGCAAGTTTGCTATGCTAGGGATGTGTGGCACACGAACGGGCTGCGTATCCGGATTCGTCTCGTCGTTATGAGCAACTTTCATATACAAAGTTTTTCCATCCGAGTTACGGATTAAAAGATATGATTTTCAAAAGAATTTATTAATTTCTGGAATTTAATTAATTATTTAATTTAATTCGAAATTGGATTTATGACATCAGCATGATGTCATGCTGACGTCAACAGTCAACAGGGGTTGCCTGTCGACCTGACCAGTGGGTCCCACTGGTCAGTGACACATATTAATTAAACATATTAATTAACCTAATCAGGATTAATTAGGGGTGGGCCCCACTGTCATTGACTGATTAATTAATTAACTAACAGTTTAATTAGTTTAGTTATTTTATTAGTTTAATTAATCAAAAATTAATTAAGTTAATTAATTCTTTAATTAATTAATTATTTTTAATATATTATTATTATTATTTTTAAAAAACCGTTCTGTGGGGTGCGGGCCCGCTGTCCAGTGGCACAGAGACTAGCGGGCGTCGGGTGCAGGGCACAGCCCGAACGGGCGCATCGGGCGGTGGGTGCTGGGCGCCGGGCGCCAGCCCGACTGGCACCCGCCCAGTCCAGCCGCCCCACTGAGTGGGGCGGCGCGTGTAGACCAGAGAGGGCGAGGCCCGGCGAGGTGGAGCGAGGCAAGGGCCGGTGCAGGGGCCGCGGTCGACGGCGAGGTAGTGAGCAGTGGCAGCAGCCGAGCGGCAGGGAAGGGGGCAGGGCGTGACGAAGCGAGGCGCGGGACGCGACGAGGGAGGAAGGCCGGGGCGCGCGAGGCCATGGCGGTGCAGGGCGGGGTCGGCGATGCTCGGCTGCGGCCGCAGCGGGCGCGCTCGCAGACGAGGCGGGGTGAGGCCTGCACGGGCCGGCCGGAGCCGCGAGCGGCAGCGGGCGCGGCCCCGCGTGGGCGGGCACGCGGTAGGACGGCAGCAGGGGGGCGCGAGGCGCTCACCGCGGGGGGGGGGGGGTGCGATGCGCGGCTCGGGTTCGAGCGCGTGCGCGGGGGAGGAATAGAGGAGGATCGGGCGCGTGCTCACGGGGCCGGTAGGGGTTCGGGCAGCGGTGTTCGGGGAAGAGGTCGGAGACGGCGTGACGGAGAGGAAGCAGGCCGTTGAGGTGGTCCGGCGAGGAAGCTCCGGGCGCCGGCGTGGTGGAGGGGCGATGACGTCCAGCTCGGGAGGGAGTAGCGCGAGGGAGAGGCGGGGACGAGCGGTCCAGCGCGACGGGGGCGGGTGACGCGACCTTCGGGATCCGGTTGTGGCGTCGATGGTGGGGTGGCACCTGGGTGGGAGACGGCGAGGTGGCGTCGGGGACGATGAGCGGACGCGAGGGGGGTGCCTCGATCCAGATCGGATCGAGGGAGGAGAGAGTAGTGGGGGGCGAGTGGGGGGTTACGGGTTAGGGTTTGGTCGGGTGGTGGTTAAGGGAGCGAGTGGGGGTGCGGTTGGGCCAGTGGGTCGGCCAGCTGGGCCGTCTGGCCCAGTTGGCCAGGGGGCCTCTACTCATTTTATTTTTATTTCGTAGTTTTGATTTCTGTTTCTATTCTATATTTATTTTCTTTTCTGTTTTCTTTTAGTTCCTAATTATTTTAGCTTCTTTAAAATACTAAGTTAGCACCTAAATTAGTATCATCAAAATAGGCCACTGCCAAACCTAGTTGGACCCAAAATAAATTAGTTTAATATTTTTATATTTTTAAAAGCAATTAAATTATTATTTTAGCCGCTGTTTTTTAATTAGTTTAGGGCATTTAAACACTTTGTAAAAGGTTGGTTCCACCACCAAAACTAGTTAGGGATTATTTGCCACACGATGAACATTTTAGTTTTAATATTTGAAAACTTTTATTGGTTGCTTGATTTTGACTTTGAATTTAAATCGTTTTCGAACTAACGTGAGATTAGCAACAGTAATAGAAGTGACGTGGCATCATTAGCAGAGGTTCATTGTAGCGTAATTATCGGGGTGTCACACTTTGTTATGTAATGTCATGTTCGCCGAACTTTAGCCGAATATTTGTTCGGTTTGCCGAACTTTAGCCGAATTTCTTTTTTTTTAAACAGCCTTCTGGAGACACTGAGGCCGGCAGCTGGGAACCCGAAAGCCCCCACGCCGATTTTTAGCGCCGGCTCGCACCCTGGCGGCGATTTTACGCGCACCCTGGGGGGCCAACGGTTGGAGATGCTCTGAGGTTGTGCCTTCTGAACCACAGTAGAGACACACCGCCGGTGGTATTTTTTGGATGCAAAGGGATTTCAAGATTCTTTCGGTGCGGCAAGGTGTGTGCGAGTGCTCGACCCAAGAAGGATCGCTCTCACGGGAAGGTGATTCTCTGACTTTCATTACAAAAAGGAATTGAAAAGTAACAGGATCATGTCGTTGGTGATACATACCAATCATGTGCATCATGATTCCACCACCCAAGCTGATCTCGCAGAACAGAATACAAGTGGAACCTAATTGGCTTCGATCTCAGATCTCGCTTTCTGCAAGTCGTCCGGGTTACATATATTCAAGCGGAGCGGACGGCTATATTCTACAGGCGGCTGAGCGGACAGGATGCAACACCACGAATCGCAGACGATGGTGCCGGGGAATAAAAAAAGGGCACCACTGCGCCCGCGTGCAGTTGCATATTCGGAACCTACATATCGCCTGCGCCTCCAGGGTAAGGAGAGAGGGACACACGTGGATGTGGATGTTGGATAAATTTTGGATTATCATTCGGCCATAGGACCCCATCCGGGCTCTGCTGACGCCTGGGACGGCAATGGCTATGTTTTCATGTCATTGTTTATCTCGTACTAATATTGAAGACACTGGCGGTAGCCGATTGTCACTTCTCGGGTCCGGCTGTCCTCTCTGACTTGTGTACCTTTTCTCCAGGATAGCGTCATTCGGCAGCTGTGTCAATGACGCATATCTTATCTCGTAGCCAGGCTTCTATCCTTGGGATTCTTGCGCAACGGAGGAGCCAAATGGCACAACTTGCACAACTGTTCCGATGCTTCCCGTTGCGTTTGGTCTGGTGGTTCCTGTGCCATAGCATTTCTCCAGTGCGTGGTCCCGATGGAAATACTGCTTGCTTGGTTCAAATTCTTTTCTTGGCGTAACTATCCGTTGTGACGTACTCCTTCCGTCCTTAAAAGAGTGTACTTCTAAATTTGTTGAAAAGTCAAAGTTTTTTTATATTTAACAGTATTTATACAATAGACCAACATTTATTCCATCAAATTAGTATCATTAGATGCATGATAAAATATATTTTCATCATATACCTATTTGGTTTCACAAGCATTGACATATTTTTCACAAACTCGGTCAAACTTTGAGATAGTTTGACCCTCCAACAAAGTTGGAAGCACACTCTTTTAAAGACGGAGGGAGTATCTTTTTGAGGATATCCGTTGTGACCTGCGAAGCCCCGTTCCGTCCATATGTACTGCCTTTAATGCGGAGACGTGCTTCAGGTGTCTGTGTTATTGTCCATATGTAATGTATTTTAAGATTCTCGCCATAAACCCCCTCCAACCCCCTCCCCCGCGTCGTCCGCTCTCGGGCGACTCGGGGGCGAAACCCTGCGCCGCCGCCGGTTCCCCGACTCCCCTTCTCCTCCTCCCCCACCGCCGGCGGCAGTCGTCGTCGGGCTTGCCCGCTCGGTGGTAGGCGGCGGCAGGGGCTTCCCCGCGCACCCGCCTAGGCCTCTGGCGAGTCCCCCACCCTGCATCGGGCGCCGCCGCCCGCGTCTTCCCTGGTGGCGGCCGAGACCGGCCCTCTGCGGCGGCCGTTGCCTCCGGTGTTGTCGCCCCGCGCCTTCGCCCGGGACGGCGGCGCCCGTCAGATCCGGCCGCCTCGGCCCTGGGATCGGAGCCAGATCCTCTGATCTAGCGACTGGTGGGCCGGGGTTCGCCGGATCCGCACGGATCTGGCCGGCGTGGCCTTGCCTCGTCCTGCCCGGCTTGGTGTTTTCGCGGTGTGGTGAATCCTGGTGGCGGCGGTGAGGGTCTTCCTCCATGTCTCGACGGGATGTGTGCGGTGGGTGGATGCCGGGGCGGCGGCCTCGGGCGGTGTGGACGGGGGGGGGGGGGTGGTGGATGGACGATGTCTTGACCGCGTGGGCGGTGAGTTGCCGGTGGATCTCCTTCGCGCTGCAGGCTCTCTCCCGCTGCACTTAACGGCTTACGATCGCTCGGCCTCGGTGCGTTCGCGGGGGATGGTTGAGGTGACATCGGACCGGAGGAAACTCTGGGTGACTCGTTCATCCCGACGGTGGCGACGACCAGGGTCGTCGTTTTCCTCCTTGCAGGCGCCGTCGAGGTCCCTGCCCTCCACCCCGACAGCATGCCCGGGTGAAAACCCATAATCTCCTGCGATTGGGCAGCGGCGGCACAGCGAGTGTTGTACCCTTCTTGGAGGCGCCGCTTGGGGCGTTTGGATGCTCGGTTAGAGGAACTGCAGGCAGAGGGGATGGGACCAGTGGTAGCAGGTGGTGTTTGCGAAGAAGGAGCGGCGTGGCATCTAGCACGTCGACAACGGCGGGTCGCAGCGGCATGGAGCAGCGGGGTCTCGCCGGTGGGCGTGTGTTGATGGACGAGCGCAGGGCGGTGGAGCTGTCTGGCGCCATGGTGGCGTCGACGACAGCGAGACCGGGCAAGGTTGATGCAGCAGTACAACACTGAAGATGGATTGGTGGCAGGTGGCTGCGGCGGCCTCATACTCGGCAGGCGTCCTGATTGAGGAGTGCGCCGGACTGGTGGGTGCCCCATACCCGGTAGGCGTCCTGGTTGGGACCTCAGGTCTTAGATGTTAGGTTTGGATGCGAGGTCTGTTTGGTATTAGGCCCAGACTATCAGCGCCCCTTCATCAACTGGTTAGGAGTAGCGACAGATGTTGCCTAGATGGTGGCTTTAGTCTTACTGTTGTATGACTTTGTACGGTCTTGTGTGAACAATTAATAAAGTGGTTGCATGCATCGTCTAGATGCAGAGGCCTAGAGTCCTCCTCCTTTTCTAAAAAAAGGTGTTCATGTTATTGCAGCAAAAAAATCCATGGACAATGCTTAGGGCATCTCCAACCTGACCCCTGAACCGGACATCATATCCGTCCGCGCACCGGTGGGGTCCTGTCGAAGACCAGCCATCCAAAACTAGCCGCATACATTTCAAAGCGGATTTCAACAAATGGGGTGAAATTTGTGCAAACATGATGGAATTCAACAAAGTACGGACATAATTTATAGAAATAGCCCGCAACACTCAAAATAATTATAGAAATAGCACAATTCATCCATGCAAATATCTCTAGTACAACAATAGTTCAAATTCAACGAGATAATCGGATGCTCAACAAGTTTCTCAAAATCATTTATTCCAAATTCAACAATACTAGAGTCAGAACCGGCACATGTCGTCCCACACGAACCGCCCCTTGAGCTTCATCCATTAATGTATGTGCATGAATGGTCTGCCATCGGTCATGTAGTACGTCATGACAACACGTGTAGGCTATACATGTACATCAATATTGAGTGAATGAATGAATTAACCAACATTGAGTGAATGAATAAATTAACAAACAGAAAGAAACACTTACGATCTCAATGGCTAACGCGCCCAATGGCCACCTTGTCTCCACTTGATGAGTCGCACCGGAAAACATCATTATGGAGTTGCAGATGGTGTATCACCGATGCGTTAGCGACTTCACATAGTGTGCATGGATGACGTTTATGTTGTAGGACGACAAGTTCTTTCTCTCACTAAACGAAGCATGCAAGCTTTGCCAAAAGGCTGAGCACTTGTTCATGCTGACAAAGTCCTCCGAAAGGGCCAATGCGCATCGCACAACAACTCATCCTCGTACACCGAGTACCCCACCATCGCGCTTCTAAAGAAACAACAAGAAATTTAAAAAACTCAATGAAATTTGAATGAACACCTGTCGGGCAGGGTGTCCACCACGGACGGCGTTGGCAGGGATGCGGAGGTACCTGGCTTGGAAGGTATTCGTCGGTGGACAAAGGCGTAGCCCAAGGCCGAAGTCTCATGGGTGGGGTGTGCAGATGTCCAAGGATTCCTGGGTGGCGGCAGGAGAGGTACAACAGCGGTGACGGACCACGAGGGGGGCAGTGGTGGATTGGAAGAAAAGGGGACCGAGAGGGGGATTTCAGTGGGCCTGGGGGCCGGAGTCCTATGTGGCTAGTGTCCAAACTCCCGCAAAACCCCTGAGTTTGCCTCCAGATTGCGAAAAAAGGACGTCTGAACCATCCGCGGATAGATACAGGAACACGTTGGATGGCAAAACAGGCCCGGACAGCGCGGTCTGAACGGATGCGGGTGGTTTGAGGGTCCATGTTGGAGATGCCCTTAGGAGTCTGTGCCTCTAGCTCTAAGTTGAGATCCATCCCATTCCTCGAAGCTTTCCATCGATGGAGTGCTTATATGGGATGTATCTTATGTCGTTACCTTGTTGAATGCATTGCTTGGACTTGTTTTTTAGGGTGAAAACTCATGATCCGTCCTTCGGTGGTTAGATCCAGCGAAGATGGCGCTTGACCATTGTTTCCTTCCTGAAAGCGTTCCTGTTAGGAATCATTCTCGTTTGTACTAGTTATAACAAGAGATGGTTGGTGTGGATATGGTTGCTGCTCTAGATTATTGATCATTTTCTAGTCGCTTCAGAGTTTTCTCTTTTTATTCCGGTGGAGGCATAACCTCGGTTTCATTTGACTTTGCTAGTTGTTAATGTTTTTTTGTGTGTGTGATGTGTAAGTTGTGTGCATCCTATCTATGCAGAGGCCATGTGTGTGTGTTCTTTGTATGTGTCCCTTGATGCTCCATTTTGTGATAATAAATTCCATCATTTGTCAAAAAATCGATGGAGTGCTTATATAGAGGTTACAATCTCCTTTTATTTATCCCTTCTTGATCTATAGTGTTTATGTAGAGATAGACATACCATCACGTTTATCCACATGGACTAAAATATATACTATCATTTATTTAGATCATAATGGGTGAAATTAACGCATATAAAAGTGATAATAATACCATTAGAGTTATCATAAAAGTAATATCATTAGTATCCTTGTTTAAGTCAAACCACATTTGATTTGTCCCAAAGGTATTGTTCTGCTTGCGAGCTCAAATGCACCGGTGATGAATAGTAAAAAAAATAAACACCAAACATGCATGAATTATGTACCTACGCGCAAATTTTCATGAAGGGAACATTCCAAACGCTAAGGAAACAATGCTCGAAAATACTTCAAAATAGACTTTTTGGAGCATCGTTTTTTTTTGTTCAAAGCATTTAGGAATGTTTTTTCTTCTTGAAAATTTGCACGTATGTAGACAATTTATAATGTTTGTATGCATTTTTTTATGTTTTTGGATTTAATGTCCATGAGGGAGCATTTGAGCTTGAGAGCAGAAACTCCATGTCCATGCATTTAAGGCAAAAGTTACAGTGTCATGGAATTCCATTAGTCTCTTGGATATGCTCACATAGGTATGGTTAAGTGTACCATGCACGTGCATGTTTATGGATGTTTGCATTTATGTTTTGTTTCCAAAAAAATGGTATTGCATCAACAATACCACATACTATTTTTCAGTGTTTATATCAGATTATAAATAGAAAAACTGAGTCAAATTGGTCCGGGCTTGAGATACTATTTTTGTGATTACGTGATTTCGCTTTGGACCTTAGGAAAGCCACAATATTAAGAGAGAATGCTAAAGGTGAAATAGAACCGATCCATGTTCAAAACATTCTCTTGCCATCAAAAGCCCCAAACTAAATCTCGTAAGTTATAGTCCCAAAACACCTTTAGTTAAGTGTGTTTTGTTCAGTGCTACTAAAATGTCACATTGGTTACGTGTCTATATTTTATTAGCATTGTATAAAAAGATTTGACGAAAGTGCATGACCGTGGTGGTTCATACTTCAACTCTTGACCACAACCCGAGAAGATAATGGCTCTATTTGAGCTGTCAGCCTCATTTTTTAAGAGTTGGAGGGCACACTCAGTACGAGATCTGTAGTGTCAGATTTGTTGACTCCCTGATACTTGTGGCAGGCGTTGGGATTTCCTTGAAGATGAAGGGTCAAATAGTATAGTGGCAGAAAGTATTTCGCTCAGTTAAGAACCAAGCTTTATCGAACCAATAGGAGATCCACGCAAACGACCTTTAGCAGCACCTACACACACAAAAAATTCTTGCACCAACGCGGGGAAGAGGGTTGTCAATCCCCTTATACCCGTCAATTGCAAGGATTAATTCTGATAGTGGGAGATGTATAAATTGGAAAACTAAATAAAAGAAAATAAATTACAGCAAGGTATTTAGGGTTTTAGCAATATCATTTAGATGGACATGGGGGCTATAGCTTTCACTAGAGGCATCTCTCCCAGGAATATAGCAAATGGTAGGTACATAAATTACTGTTGGGCAATTGATAGAAAAGCGCATAGTTATGATGTTATTCGTGGCATGATAAGTACATAGGCATTATGCCCGTGACAAGTAGACTGAAAGGATTCTACATCTACTACTATTACTCCACTTCGAGAGCGCTTCTATGCTTGCCTGTCTACGTATTAAGTTCATGACAAACAGAGTAATGCATGAATGATGACGACATAATGTATACAAAATAAGACCAACCAATATGATCAAACCCCATCGTTTTACCCTTAGTAGCAACAATACAAATGTGTGCCTCGCTACTCCTTCTGTCACAAAGTGAGGACTCCGTAGGATTAAACCTACTACAAAGCACCTCTCCCACTGAAGATAAATAAAACTAGTTGTCCAAACCAAACGGATAGATCAGAGAGAAATACAAAGTTATAACAATCACACATAATAAAGTTAAAAAATAACTCAATTATTTTCAATGAACAATCTGATCATAAACCCACAATTCATCGGATCCCAACAAACGCACCGCAAAACATTACGTCGAATCAATCTTTGAAGAGAACATTGTATTGAAGATCAGAAAGAGAGAGAGAGAGAGAGAGAGAGAGAGGGGGAGAGCCATCTAGCTACTGTTATGGACCCTTAGGTCCTTCGGGGAACTACTCACACATCATCATGGAGGCAGCAAGATTGATGAAGAAGGCCTCCACGGTCGATTCCCCTCCGGCAGATCACCAGAAAAGGCCTCCAGATGGGATTGCGGAAGAACAGAGGCTTGCGATGGCATAATTGTTTCATGGCTTCCTCTATTGGTTTTGGAATATTTGAGAATTTATAGCGCTGGAATTAGACCAGAAGGGGCCACGAGCGGCCCACAAGACATCAGGGCACACCTACCCACCCCAGGGCGCCTTGTTGCCTTGTCGTCTCCTCGTCTGACTTCTGGTCCTTCGCTGAAGCTTTTAGGGTCCCTCCTGGTCCAGAAAAATCATCAAAAATTTCACAGGATTTGGACTCCGTTTGGTAGGGATTTTCTGTAAAACCAAAAAACATGCAGAAAATAGATCCTGGCACTAGGCACTAGGTTAAATAGGTTAGTTCCCAAAAATAATATAAAATAGCATATAAAGTATATAAGATTGATAATATAATAGCATGAAACAATAAAAAATTATAGATACGTTGGAGATGTATCAGCACCCTCAAGCTTAATTCCTGCTCGTACTCGAGTAGGTAAATGATAAAAACAAAACTTTTTAGATGTAAACATGATCCCTCTTTTTAGAATATATACGTCAGAGGCATCAGACTTCAAATTAATAAAACCCACAACATTGGCAAAGTCAGAGAGAACACAAACATGTTGGGGAACGTAGTATTTCAAAATTTTACCTACGATCACGCAAGATCTATCTAGGAGAAGCATAACAACGAGCGGGGAGAGTGTGTCCACGTACCCTCGTAGACCCAAAGCGGGAGCGTTTGGTAACGCGGTTGATGTAGTCGAACGTCTTCGCGATCCAACCGATCCAAGTACCGAACGCACGGCACCTCCGCGATCTGCACAAGTTCAGCTCGGTGACGTCCCTCAAATTCTTGATCCAGTTGAGGCCGAGGGAGAGTTCCGTCAGCACGACGGCGTGGTGACGGTGATGATGAAGTTACTGGCATAGGGCTTCACCTAAGCACTACGACGATATGACCGAGGTGTGTAACTGTGGATGGGGCACCGCACACGCTAAAAGATCAACTTGTGTGTCTTGGGGTGCCCGCTTGGCCACGTATATAAAGGAGGGAGGAGGAGGAGGCCAGCCTAGGAGGGGTGCGCCTATAGGGGGAGTCCAACTAGGATTCCCCTTCCTTTTCCAAGAGGGGAAAGAGGGAAGGGGTAGGAGAAGGAGAAGGAAAGAGAGGGGGGCGCTGCCCCCTCCCTAGTCCAATTCGGACTTGCCATGGGGGGAGGGGGCGGCCACCCCTTGAGGCCCTTCTCTCCTTTCCCGTATGGCCCATTAGGGCCAACTACTTCCTCCAAAAAATTCCCGTAACTCTCCGGTACTCCGAAAAATACCCGAATCACTCGGAACCTTTCCAATGTCCGAATATAGCCTTCCAATATAACGATGTTTACGTCTCGACCATTTCGAGACTCCTCGTCATGTCTGTGATCTCATCCGGGACTCCAAACAACCTTTGGTACATCAAATCACATAACTCATAATACAAATCGTCATCGAACGTTAAGCGTGCGGACCCTACGGGTTCGAGAACTATGTAGACATGACCGAGACACATCTCCGGTCAATAACCAATAGAGGAGCCTGGATGCTCATATTGGCCCCTACATATTCTACAAAGATCTTTATGGGTCAAACCGCATAACAACATACGTTGTTCCCTTTGTCATCGGTATGTTACTTGCCCGAGATTCGATCGTCGGTATCATCATACCTAGTTCAATCTCGTTACCGGCAAGTCTCTTTACTCGTTCCGTAATGCATCATCCCGCAACTAACTCACTAGTCACATTGCTTGCAAGGCTTATAGTGATGTGCATTACCGAGAGGGCCCAGAGATACCTCTCCGATACACGGAGTGGCAAATCCTAATCTCGATCTATGCCAACCCAACAAACACCTTCGGAGACACCTGTAGAGCATCTTTATAATCACCCAGTTACCTTGTGACGTTTTATAGCACACAAGGTGTTCCTCCGGTATTCGGGAGTTGCATAATCTCATAGTCAGAGGAACATGTATAAGTCATGAAGAAAGCAGTAGCAATAATACTCAACGATCATAATTCTAAGCTAACGGATGGGTCTTGTCCATCACATCATTCTCTAATGATGTGATCCCGTTCATCAAATGACAACGCATGTCTATGGTCAGGAAACATAACCATCTTTGATTAACGAGCTAGTCAAGTAGAGGCATACTAGGGACACTCTGTTTTGTCTATGTATTCACACATGTACCAAGTTTCCGGTTAATACAATTCTAGCATGAATAATAAAAATTTATCATGATATAAGGAAATATAAATAACAACTTTATTATTGCCTCTAGGGTATATTTCCTCCAGTCTCCCACTTGCACTAGAGTCAATAATCTAGTTCACATCCCCATGTTATTTAACACCAATAGTTCACATCACCGTGTGATTAGTTCGCATCGTCATGTGACCAATACCCAAAGGGTTTTACTAGAGTCAATAATCTAGTTCACATTGCTATGTGATTAACACCCAAAGAGTAGTAAGGCATGATCATGTTTTGCTTGTGAGAGAAGCTTAGTCAATGGGTCTGTCATATTCAGAGCCGTATGTATTTTGCAAATTTTCTATGTCTATAATGCTCTGCATGGAGCTACTCTAGCTAATTGCTCCCACTTTCAATATGTATCCAGATTGAGACTCAGAGTCATCCGGATCGGTGTAAAAGCTTGCATCAGCGTAACTCTTTACGATGAACTCTTTATCACCTTCATAACCGAGAAATATCTCCTTAGTCTTCTAAGGATAATTTTGACCGCTGTCAAGTGATCCACTCCTGGATCAATATCGTACCCCTTTTCCAAACTCATGGCAAGGTATACAAAAGGTTTGGTACACATCATAGCATACTTTATAGAACCTATGGCTAAGGCATAGGGAATGACTTTCATTCTCTTTCTATTTTCTGTTGCGGTCGTGTTTTGAGTCTTACTCAACTTTACACCTTGCAATACAGGAAAGAACTCCTTCTTTGACTGTTCCATTTTGAACTACTTGAAAAATCTTGTCAAGGTATGTACTCATTGAAAAATCTTATCAAGCGTCTTGATCTATCTCTATAGATCTTGATGCCCAATATGTAAGCAACTTCACCGAGTTCTTTCTTTGAAAAACTCCTTTCAAACACTCCTTTATGCTTTCCAGAAAATTCTACATCATTTCCGATCAACAATATGTCATTCACATATACTTATCAGAAAGGCTGTAGTGCTCCCACTCACTTTCTTGTAAATACAGGCTTCACCGCAAGTCTGTATAAAACTATATGCTTTGATCAACTTATCAAAGCGTATATTCCAACTCCGAGATGCTAGCACCAGTCCATAGATGGATCGCTGGAGCTTGCACATTTTGTTAGCACCTTCAGGATTGAAAAACCTTCTGTTTGTATCTTATACAACTCTTCTTTAAGAAATACATTAAGGAATGGAGTGTTGACATCCATTTGCCAGATTTCATAAAATGTGGCAATTGCTAACATGATTCGGACAGACTTAAGCATCGCTACGAGTGAGAAAATCTTATCGTAGTCAACACCTTGAACTTGTTGAAAACTTTTTGCGACAATTCGAGCTTTGTAGATAGTAACACTACTATCAGCGTCCGTCTTCCTCTTAAAGATCCATTTATTCTCAATGGCTAGCCGATCATCGGGCAAGTCAATCAAAGTCCATAATTTGTTCTCATACATGGATCCCATCTCAGATTTCATGGCCTCAAGCCATTTCGCTGAATCTGGGCTCATCATCGCTTCCTCATAGTTCGTAGGTTTGTCATGGTCAAGTAACATGACCTCCAGAACAGGATTACCGTACCACTTTGGTGCGGATCTTACTCTGGTTGACCTACGAGGTCCGGTAGTAACTTGATCAGAAGTTTCATGATCATCATCATTAGCTTCCTCTCTAATTGGTGTAGGAATCACTGGAACTGATTTCTGTGATGAACTACTTTCCAATAAGGGAGAAGGTAAAACTACCTCATCAAGTTCTACTTTTCTCCCACTCACTTCTTTCAAGAGAAACTCCTTCTCTAGAAAGTATCCAGTCTTAGCAACAAAGATCTTGCCTTCGGATCTGTGATAGAAGGTGTACCCAACAGTTTCTTTTGGGTATCCTATGAAGACACATTTCTCCGATTTAGGTTCGAGCTTATCAGGTTGAAGCTTTTTCACATAAGCATCGTGATGACCCACAAGTATAGGGGATCTATCGTAGTCCTTTCAATAAGTAAGAGTGTCGAACCCAACGAGGAGCAGAAGGAAATGACAAGCGGTTTTCAGTAAGGTATTCTCTCCAAGCACTAAAATTATCGGTAACAGATAGTTTTGTGATAAGGTAATTTGTAACGGGTAACAAGTAATGAAAGTAAATAAGGTGCAGCAATATGGCCCAATCCTTTTTGTAGCAAAGGACAAACCTGAACAAACTCTTATATGAAGGAAAACGCTCCCGAGGACACATGGGAATTATCGTCAGGGTAGTTTTCATCACGCTCATATGATTCGCGTTCGTTACTTTGATAATTTGATATGTGTGTTGGAGATCGTTGCAGAAATTAAAAAAATTCTACGCATCACCAAGAACAATCTATGGAGTCTTCTAGCAACGAGAGGGAAAAGAGTGCATCTACATACCCTTGTAGATCGCGAGCGGAAGCGTTCAAGTGAACGGGGTTGATGGAGTCGTACTCGTCGTGATCCAAATCACCGATGACCGAGCGCCGAACGGACGGCACCTCCGCGTTCAACACACGTACGGTTGGGGAAGACGTCTCCTCCTTCTTGATCCAGCAAGGGGAAGGGAGAGGTTGATGGAGATCCAGCAGCACGACGGCGTGGTGGTGGAAGCAGCGGGGATCTCGGCAGGGCTTCGCCAAGCTCAGCGAGAGGGAGAGGTGTCACGGGAGGGAGAGGGAGGCGCCAGGGGCTTGGGTGCGGCTGCCCTCCCTCCCCCCTCTTTATATAGGGCCCCTGGGGGGCGCCGGCCCTAGGAGATCCAATCTCCAAGGGGGGGCGGCGGCCAAGGGGGTGGCTTGCCCCCCAAGCCAAGTGGGGCGCCCCCCACCCCTAGGGTTTCCAACCCTAGGCGCAGGGGGAGGCCCAAGGGGGGCGCACCAGCCCACCAGGGGCTGGTTCCCTCCCACTTCAGCCCATGGGGCCCTCCGGGATAGGTGGCCCCACCCGGTGGACCCCCGGGACCCTTCCGGTGGTCCCGGTACAATACCGGTGACCCCCGAAACTTTCCCGGTGGCCGAAACTGGACTTCCTATATACAATTCTTCACCTCCGGACCATTCCGGAACTCCTCGTGACGTCCGGGATCTCATCCGGGACTCCGAACAACTTTCGGATTTCCGCATACTAATATCTCTACAACCCTAGCGTCACCGAACCTTAAGTGTGTAGACCCTACGGGTTCGGGAGACATGCAGACATGACCGAGACGACTCTCCGGTCAATAACCAACAGCGGGATCTGGATACCCATGTTGGCTCCCACATGTTCCACGATGATCTCATCGGATGAACCACGATGTCGAGGATTCAATCAATCCCGTATACAATTCCCTTTGTCAATCGGTACGTTACTTGCCCGAGATTCGATCGTCGGTATCCCAATACCTTGTTCAATCTCGTTACCGGCAAGTCACTTTACTCGTACCGTAATGCATGATCCCGTGACCAAACACTTGGTCACATTGAGCTCATTATGATGATGCATTACCGAGTGGGCCCAGAGATACCTCTCCGTCATACGGAGTGACAAATCCCAGTCTCGATTCGTGCCAACCCAACAGACACTTTCGGAGATACCCGTAGTGCACCTTTATAGCCACCCAGTTACGTTGTGACGTTTGGCACACCCAAAGCACTCCTATGGTATCCGGGAGTTGCACAATCTCATGGTCTAAGGAAATGATACTTGACATTTGGAAAAGCTCTAGCAAACGAACTACACGATCTTGTGCTATGCTTAGGATTGGGTCTTGTCCATCACATCATTCTCCTAATGATGTGATCCCGTTATCAATGACATCCAATGTCCATAGTCAGGAAACCATGACTATCTGTTGATCAACGAGCTAGTCAACTAGAGGCTCACTAGGGACATGTTGTGGTCTATGTATTCACACATGTATTACGATTTCCGGATAACACAATTATAGCATGAACAATAGACAATTATCATGAACAAGGAAATATAATAATAACCATTTTATTATTGCCTCTAGGGCATATTTCCAACAGTCTCCCACTTGCACTAGAGTCAATAATCTAGTTACATTGTGATGAATCGAACACCCATAGAGTTCTGGTGTTGATCATGTTTTGCTCTAGGGAGAGGTTTAGTCAACGGATCTGCTACATTCAGGTCCGTATGTACTTTACAAATATCTATGTCTCCATTTTGAACATTTTCACGAATGGAGTTGAAGCGACGCTTGATATGCCTGGTCTTCCTGTGAAACCTGGGCTCCTTGGCAAGGGCAATAGCTCCAGTGTTGTCACAGAAGAGAGTCATCGGGCCCGACGCATTGGGAATAACTCCTAGGTCGGTAATGAACTCCTTCACCCAGATTGCTTCTTGTGCTGCCTCTGAGGCCGCCATGTATTCCGCTTCACATGTAGATCCCGCCACAACGCTTTGCTTGCAACTGCACCAGCTTACTGCCCCACCATTCAAAATATACACGTATCCGGTTTGTGACTTAGAGTCATCCAGATCTGTGTCGAAGCTAGCATCGACGTAACCCTTTACGACGAGCTCTTCGTCACCTCCATAAACGAGAAACATATCCTTAGTCCTCTTCAGGTACTTCAGGATATTCTTGACCGCTGTCCAGTGTTCCATGCCGGGATTACTTTGGTACCTTCCTACCAAACTTACGGCAAGGTTTACATCAGGTCTGGTACACAGCATGGCATACATAATAGACCCTATGGCCGAGGCATAGGGGACGACACTCATCTTTTCTCTATCTTCTGCCGTGGTCGGGCATTGAGCCGTGCTCAATTGCACACCTTGCAATACAGGCAAGAACCCCTTCTTGGACTGATCCATATTGAACTTCTTCAATATCTTGTCAAGGTACGTACTTTGTGAAAGACCAATGAGGCGTCTTGATCTATCTCTATAGATCTTGATGCCTAATATATAAGCAGCTTCTCCAAGGTCCTTCATTGAAAAACACTTGTTCAAGTAGGCCTTTATGCTTCCCAAGAATTCTATATCATTTCCCATCAACAGTATGTCATCCACATATAATATGAGAAATGCTACAGAGCTCCCACTCACTTTCTTGTAAACACAGGCTTCTCCATAAGTCTGTGTAAACCCAAACGCTTTGATCATCTCATCAAATCGAATGTTCCAACTCCGAGATGCTTGCACCAGCCCATAGATGGAGCGCTGGAGCTTGCATACCTTGTTAGCATTCTTAGGATCGACAAAACCTTCCGGCTGCATCATATACAATTCTTCCTTAAGAAAGCCGTTAAGGAATGCCGTTTTGACGTCCATTTGCCATATCTCATAATCATAGAATGCGGCAATTGCTAACATGATTCGGACGGACTTCAGCTTCGCTACGGGTGAGAAAGTCTCATCGTAGTCAACCCCTTGAACTTGTCGATAACCCTTAGCGACAAGTCGAGCCTTATAGATGGTCACATTACCATCCGCGTCTGTCTTCTTCTTAAAGATCCATTTATTTTCTATGGCTCGCCGATCATCGGGCAAGTCAGTCAAAGTCCATACTTCGTTTTCATACATGGATCCTATCTCGGATTTCATGGCTTCTAGCCATTTGTCGGAATCTGGGCCCGCCATTGCTTCTTCATAGTTCGAAGGTTCACCGTTGTCTAACAACATGATTTCCAAGACAGGGTTGCCGTACCACTCTGGCGCGGAACGTGTCCTTGTGGACCTACGAAGTTCAGTAGGAGCTTGATCCGAAGTACCTTGATCATCATCATCATTAACTTCCTCTCTAGTCGGTGCATGCACCACAGGAACATTTTCCTGAGCTGCGCTACTTTCCGCTTCAAGAGGCAGTACTTCATCAAGCTCTACCTTCCTCCCACTTACTTCTTTCGAGAGAAACTCTTTCTCCAGAAAGGATCCGTTCTTAGCAACAAAGATCTTGCCTTCGGATCTGAGGTAGAAGGTATACCCAATGGTTTCCTTAGGGTATCCTATGAAGACGCATTTCTCCGACTTGGGTTCGAGCTTTTCAGGTTGAAGTTTCTTGACATAAGCATCGCATCCCCAAACTTTTAGAAACGACAGCTTAGGTTTCTTCCCAAACCATAATTCATACGGTGTCGTCTCAACGGATTTCGACGGAGCCCTATTTAAAGTGAATGCGGCAGTCTCTAAAGCATAGCCCCAAAATGAGAGCGGTAGATCGGTAAGAGACATCATAGATCGCACCATATCCAATAGAGTGCGATTACGACGTTCGGACACACCATTTCGCTGAGGTGTTCCAGGCGGCGTGAGTTGTGAAACTATTCCACATTTCCTTAAGTGTGTGCCAAATTCGTGACTCAAATATTCCCCTCCACGATCTGATCGTAAGAACTTTATTTTCCTGTCACGTTGATTCTCAACCTCACTCTGAAATTCCTTGAACTTTTCAAAGGTCTCAGACTTGTGTTTCATTAGGTAGACATACCCATATCTACTCAAGTCATCAGTGAGAGTGAGAACATAACGATAGCCACCGCGAGCCTCAACACTCATTGGACCGCACACATCAGTATGTATGATTTCCAATAAGTTGGTTGCTCGCTCCATTGTTCCGGAGAACGGAGTCTTGGTCATCTTACCCATGAGGCATGGTTCGCACGTGTCAAATGATTCGTAATCAAGAGACTCCAAAAGTCCATCTGCATGGAGCTTCTTCATGCGTTTGACACCAATGTGACCAAGACGGCAGTGCCACAAGTATGTGGGACTATCATTATCAACCTTACATCTTTTGGTATTCACACTATGAATATGTGTAACACTACGTTCGAGATTCATTAAGAATAAACCATTAACCAGCGGGGCATGACCATAAAACATATCTCTCATATAAATAGAACAACCATTATTCTCGGATTTAAATGAGTAGCCATCTCGAATTAAACGAGATCCTGATACAATGTTCATGCTCAAAGCTGGCACTAAATAACAATTATTGAGGTTTAAAACTAATCCCGTAGGTAAATGTAGAGGTAGCGTGCCGACGGCGATCACATCGACCTTGGAACCATTCCCGACGCGCATCGTCACCTCGTCCTTTGCCAGTCTCCGTTTATTCCGCAGCTCCTGCTTTGAGTTACAAATATGAGCAACCGCACCGGTATCAAATACCCAGGAGCTACTACGAGTGCTGGTAAGGTACACATCAATAACATGTATATCACATATACCTTTGGTGTTGCCGGCCTTCTTGTCCGCCAAGTACTTGGGGCAGTTCCGCTTCCAGTGACCACTTCCCTTGCAATAAAAGCACTCAGTCTCAGGCTTGGGTCCATTCTTTGGCTTCTTCCCGGCAACTGGCTTACCGGGCGCGGCAACTCCCTTGCCGTCCTTCTTGAAGTTCTTCTTACCCTTGCCTTTCTTGAACTTAGTGGTTTTATTCACCATCAACACTTGATGTTCCTTTTTGATCTCCACCTCCGCTGATTTCAGCATTGAATATACCTCAGGAATGGTCTTTTCCATCCCCTGCATATTGAAGTTCATCACAAAGCTCTTGTAGCTCGGTGGAAGCGACTGAAGGATTCTGTCAATGACCGCGTCATCCGGGAGATTAACTCCCAGCTGAGTCAAGCGGTTGTGTAACCCAGACATTTTGAGTATGTGCTCACTGACAGAACTATTTTCCTCCATCTTACAACTGAAGAACTTGTCGGAGACTTCATATCTCTCGACCCGGGCATGAGCTTGGAAAACCATTTTCAGCTCTTCGAACATCTCATATGCTCCGTGTTGCTCAAAACGCTTTTGGAGCCCCGGTTCTAAGCTGTAAAGCATGCCGCACTGAACGAGGGAGTAATCATCAGCACGCTGCTGCCAAGCGTTCATAACGTCTTGGTTCTCTGGGATGGGTGCGTCACCTAGCGGTGCTTCTAGGACATAATCTTTCTTGGCAGCTATGAGGATGATCCTCAGGTTCCGGACCCAGTCCGTATAGTTGCTGCCATCATCTTTCAGCTTGGTTTTCTCTAGGAACGCGTTGAAGTTGAGGGCAACATTAGCGTGGGCCATTTGATCTACAAGACATATTGTAAAGATTTTAGACTAAGTTCATGATAATTAAGTTCATCTAATCAAATTATTCAATGAACTCCCACTCAGATAGACATCCCTCTAGTCATCTAAGTGAAACATGATCCGAGTCAACTAGGCCGTGTCCGATCATCACGTGAGACGGACTAGTCAACATCGGTGAACATCTTCATGTTGATCGTATCTTCTATACGACTCATGCTCGACCTTTCGGTCTCTTGTGTTCCGAGGCCATGTCTGTACATGCTAGGCTCGTCAAGTCAACCTAAGTGTATTGCGTGTGTAAATCTGGCTTACACCCGTTGTATTCGAACGTTAGAATCTATCACACCCGATCATCACGTGGTGCTTCGAAACAACGAACCTTCGCAACGGTGCACAGTTAGGGGGAACACTTTCTTGAAATTATTATGAGGGATCATCTTATTTAGCTACCGTCGTTCTAAGCAAATAAGATGTAAAACATGATAAACATCACATGCAATCAAATAGTGACATGATATGGCCAGTATCATATTGCTCCTTTGATCTCCATCTTCGGGGCGCCATGATCATCTTCGTCACCGGCATGACACCATGATCTCCATCATCATGATCTCCATCATCGTGTCTTCATGAAGTTGTCACGCCAACGATTACTTCTACTTCTATGGCTAACGTGTTTAGCAATAAAGTAAAGTAATTTACATGGCGTTATTCAATGACACGCAGGTCATACAAAAATAAAGACAACTCCTATGGCTCCTGCCGGTTGTCATACTCATCGACATGCAAGTCGTGATTCCTATTACAAGAACATGATCAATCTCATACATCACATATATTTCATTCATCACATCCTTTTGGCCATATCACATCACAAGGCATATGCTGCAAAAACAAGTTAGACGTCCTCTAATTGTTGTTGCATGTTTTTACGTGGCTTCTATAGGTTTCTAGCAAGAACGTTTCTTACCTACGTAAAACCACAACGTGATATGCCAATTTCTATTTACCCTTCATAAGGACCCTTTTCATCGAATCCGATCCGACTAAAGTGGGAGAGACAGACACCCGCTAGCCACCTTATGCAACTAGTGCATGTCAGTCGGTGGAACCTGTCTCACGTAAGCGTACGTGTAAGGTCGGTCCGGGCCGCTTCATCCCACGATGCCGCCGAAACAAGATAAGACTAGTAGTGGCAAGAAAATTGACAACATCTACGCCCACAACAAGTTTGTGTTCTACTCGTGCATAGAAACTACGCATAGACCTAGCTCATGATGCCACTGTTGGAGATCGTTGCAGAAATTAAAAAATTTCTACGCATCACCAAGAACAATCTATGGAGTCTTCTAGCAACGAGAGGGAAAAGAGTGCATCTACATACCCTTGTAGATCGCGAGCGGAAGCGTTCAAGTGAACGGGGTTGATGGAGTCGTACTCGTCGTGATCCAAATCACCGATGACCGAGCGCCGAACGGACGGCACCTCCGCGTTCAACACACGTACGGTTGGGGAAGACGTCTCCTCCTTCTTGATCCAGCAAGGGGAAGGGAGAGGTTGATGGAGATCCAGCAGCACGACGGCGTGGTGGTGGAAGCAGCGGGGATCTCGGCAGGGCTTCGCCAAGCTCAGCGAGAGGGAGAGGTGTCACGGGAGGGAGAGGGAGGCGCCAGGGGCTTGGGTGCGGCTGCCCTCCCTCCCCCCTCTTTATATAGGGCCCCTGGGGGGGGCGCCGGCCCCTAGGAGATCCAATCTCCAAGGGGGGGCGGCGGCCAAGGGGGTGGCTTGCCCCCCAAGCCAAGTGGGGCGCCCCCCACCCCTAGGGTTTCCAACCCTAGGCGCAGGGGGAGGCCCAAGGGGGGCGCACCAGCCCACCAGGGGCTGGTTCCCCTCCCACTTCAGCCCATGGGGCCCTCCGGGATAGGTGGCCCCACCCGGTGGACCCCCGGGACCCTTCCGGTGGTCCCGGTACAATACCGGTGACCCCCGAAACTTTCCCGGTGGCCGAAACTGGACTTCCTATATACAATTCTTCACCTCCGGACCATTCCGGAACTCCTCGTGACGTCCGGGATCTCATCCGGGACTCCGAACAACTTTCGGATTTCCGCATACTAATATCTCTACAACCCTAGCGTCACCGAACCTTAAGTGTGTAGACCCTACGGGTTCGGGAGACATGCAGACATGACCGAGACGACTCTCCGGTCAATAACCAACAGCGGGATCTGGATACCCATGTTGGCTCCCACATGTTCCACGATGATCTCATCGGATGAACCACGATGTCGAGGATTCAATCAATCCCGTATACAATTCCCTTTGTCAATCGGTACGTTACTTGCCCGAGATTCGATCGTCGGTATCCCAATACCTTGTTCAATCTCGTTACCGGCAAGTCACTTTACTCGTACCGTAATGCATGATCCCGTGACCAAACACTTGGTCACATTGAGCTCATTATGATGATGCATTACCGAGTGGGCCCAGAGATACCTCTCCGTCATACGGAGTGACAAATCCCAGTCTCGATTCGTGCCAACCCAACAGACACTTTCGGAGATACCCGTAGTGCACCTTTATAGCCACCCAGTTACGTTGTGACGTTTGGCACACCCAAAGCACTCCTATGGTATCCGGGAGTTGCACAATCTCATGGTCTAAGGAAATGATACTTGACATTTGGAAAAGCTCTAGCAAACGAACTACACGATCTTGTGCTATGCTTAGGATTGGGTCTTGTCCATCACATCATTCTCCTAATGATGTGATCCCGTTATCAATGACATCCAATGTCCATAGTCAGGAAACCATGACTATCTGTTGATCAACGAGCTAGTCAACTAGAGGCTCACTAGGGACATGTTGTGGTCTATGTATTCACACATGTATTACGATTTCCGGATAACACAATTATAGCATGAACAATAGACAATTATCATGAACAAGGAAATATAATAATAACCATTTTATTATTGCCTCTAGGGCATATTTCCAACAATGTGGGTGGACCGGTGCTTGGGTACTGCCCTTCCTTGGACAAGCATCCCACTTATGATTAACCCCTATTGCAAGCATCCGCAACTACAAAAGAAGTATTAAGGTAAACCTAACCATAGCATGAAACATATGGATCCAAATCAGGCCCTTACGAAGCAACACATAAACTAGGGTTTAAGCTTCTGTCACTCTAGCAACCCATCATCTACTTATTACTTCCCAATGCCTTACTCTAGGCCCAAACAATGGTGAAGTGTCATGTAGTCGACGTTCACATAACACCACTAGAGGAAAGACAATATACATCTCATCAAAATATCTAACGAATACCAAATTCACATGACTACCTATAGCAAGACTTCTCCCATGTCCTCAGGAACAAACGTAACTACTCACAAATCATATTCATGTTCATAATCAGAGGGGTATTAATATGCATAAAGGATCTGAACATATGATCTTCCACCAAATAAACCAACTAGCATCAACTACAAGGAGTAATCAACACTACTAGCAACCCACAGGTACCAATCTGAGGTTTTGGGACAAAGATTGGATACAAGAGATGAACTAGGGTTTGAGAGGAGATGGTGCTGGTGAAGATGTTGATGGAGATTGACCCCCTCCCAATGAGAGGATCAATGGTGATGACGATGGTGACGATTTCCCCCTCCCGGAGGGATGTTTCCCCGGCAGAACAGCTCCGCCGGAGCCCTAGATTGGTTTCGCCAGGTTCCGCCTCGTGGCGGCTGTGTTTCGTCCCGAAAGCTTGCTTATCATCTTTTCTCATACGAAAGACTTCATATAGCAGAAGATGGGCGCCGGAGGCCTGCCAGGGGGCCCACGAGACAAGGGGCGCGCCCAGGGGGTAGGGCGCGCCCCCACCCTCGTGGCCAGGGTGTGGGCCCCCTCTGGTTAATTCTTTCACCAATATTCTTTATATATTCCAAAACATGCCTCCATGAAGTTTCAGGACTTTTGGAGTTTTGCAGAATAGGTCTCTAATATTTGCTTCTTTTCCAGACCAGATTTCCAGCTGCCGGCATTCTCCCTCTTCATGTAAACCTTGTAAAATAAGAGAGAATAGGCGTAAGTATTGTGACATAATGTGTAATAACATCCCATAATGTAATACTTATCGATATAAAAGCATGATGCAAAATGGACGTATCACATCGCAGCCCCAAATTCTAAGAAACGACAACTTGGGTTTCTTGGCAAACCACAATTCATATGGTGTCGTATCAACGGATTTAGATGGTGCCCTATTTAACGTGAATGCAACTGTCTCTAATGCATAACCCCAAAACGATAGTGATAAATCGGTAAGAGACATCATAGATTGCACCATATCTAATAAAGTACGGTTATGATGTTCGGACACACCATTACGCTGTGGTGTTCGAGGTGGCGTGAGTTGCGAAACTATTCCACATTGTTTCAAATGAAGACCAAACTCGTAACTCAAATATTTGTCTCCGCGATCAGATCGTAGAAACATTATTTTCTTGTTACGATGATTTTCCACTTCACTCTGAAATTCTTTGAACTTTCCAAATGTTTCAGACTTATGTTTCATCAAGTAGATATACCCATATCTGCTCAAATTATTTGTGAAGGTCAGAAAAATAACGATACCCGCCGCAAGCCTCAACACTCATCGGATCACATACATCAGTATGTATTATTTCCAATAAGTCAGTTGCTCGCTCCATTGTTCCGGAGAACGGAGTTTTAGTCATCTTGCCCATGAGGCATGGTTCGCAAGCATCAAGTGATTCATAATCAAGTGATTCCAAAAGCCCATCAGCATGGAGTTTCTTCATGCGCTTTACACCAATATGACCTAAACGGAAGTGCCACAAATATGTTGCACTATCATTATCAACTTTGCATCTTTTGGCATCAATATTATGAATATGTGTATTACTACGATCGAGATTAATAAACCATTCACCTTGGGTGTATGACCACAGAAGGTTTTATTCATGTAAACAGAATAACAATTATTCTTTGACTTAAATGAATTACTGTATTGCAATAAACATGATCCAATCATATTATGCTCAACGCAAACACCAAATAACATTTATTTTAGGTTCAACACTAATCCCAAAGGTAAAGGGAGTGTGCGATGGTGATCTTATCAACCTTGGAATCATTTCCAACACACATCGTCACCTTGCCCTCAACTAGTCTTTGTTCATTTTGTAACTCCTGTTTCGAGTTACTAATCATAGCAACTGAACCAGTATCAAATACCCAGGGGCTACAATGAACACTAGTAAAGTACACATCAATAACATGTATATCATATATACTTTTGTTCACTTTGCCATCCTTCTTATCCGCCAAGTATTTGGGGCAGTTCCGCTTCGAGTGACCATTTCCTTCACAGTAGAAGCACTCAGTTTCAGGCTTGGGTCTAGCTTGGGAGTGGCAACTTGCTTGCCATTCTTCTTGAAGTTCCCTTTCTTTCCCTTGCCCTTTTACTTGAAACTAGTGGTCTTGTCAACCATCAACATTTGATGCTTTTCTTGATTTCTACCTTCGTCGATTTCACCATCACAAAGAGCTCGGGAATCGTTTTCGTCATCCCTTGCATATTATAGTTCACCACGAAGTTCCAGTAACTTGGTGATAGTGACTAGAGAACTCTTTCAATCACTATTTTATCTGGAAGATTAACTACCACTTGATTCAAGCGATTGTAGTACTCAGACAATCTGAGCACATGCTCACTGGTTGAGCTATTCTCCTCCATCTTGTAGGCAAAGTACTTGTGAGAGGTCTCATACCTCTCGACTCGGGCATGAGTCTGAAATACCAATTTTAGCTCTTGGAACATCTTATATGCTCTGTGGCATTCAAAACGTTTTTGAAGTCCCGGTTCTAAGCCGTAAAGCATGGCGCACTAAACTATCAAGTAGTTACCATACCGAGCTTGCCAAACGATCATAACGTCTCCATCTGCTCCTGCAATAGGTCCGTCACCTAGCGGTGCATCAAGGACATAATTCTTCTGCGCAGCAATGAGGATAATCCACAGATCACGGACCTAGTCCGCATCATTGCTACTATCATCTTTCAACATAGTTTTTCTCTAGGAACATATCAAAAATAAAAGGGAGCTACATCGCGAGCTATTGATCTACAAAATAGTTATGCAAATACTATCAGGACTAAGTTCATGATAAATTAAAGTTCAATTAATCATATTACTTAAGAAATCCCACTTAGATAGACATCCCTCTAGTCATATAAATGATCACATGATCCATATCAACTAAACCATGTCCGATCATCACGTGAGATGGAGAAGTTTTCAATGGTGAACATCACTATGTTGATCATATCTACTATATGATTCATGCTCGACCTTTTGGTCTCAGTGTTCCGAAGCCATATCTGCATATGCTAGGCTCGACAAGTTTAACCCGAGTATTCCGCGTGTGCAAAACTGGCATGCACCCGTTGTATGTGAACGTAGAGCTTATCACACCCGATCATCACGTGGTGTCTCGGCACGACGAACTGTCGCAACGGTGCATACTCAGGGAGAACACTTATACCTTGACATTTAGTGAGAGATCATCTTATAATGCTACCGCCGTACTAAGCAAAATAAGATGCATAAAAAGATAAACATCACATGCAATCAAATAAGTGATATGATATGGCCATCATCATCTTGTGCCTTTGATCTCCATCTCCAAAGCACTGTCATGATCACCATCGTCACCAGCTTGACACCTTGATCTCCATCGAAGCATCGTTGTCGTCTCGCCAACTATTGCTTCTACGACTATTGCTACCGCTTAGTGATAAAGTAAATCAATTACATGGCGATTGCATTTTATACAATAAAGCGACAACCATATGGCTCCTGCCAGTTGCTGATAACTGTTACAAAACATGATCATCTCATACAGCAAATTATATATCATCATGTCTTGACCATATCACATCACAGCAAGCCCTGCAAAAACAAGTTAGACTTTCTCTACTTTGTTGTTGCAAGTTTTACGTGGCTGCTACGGGCTTCTAGCAAGAACCGTTCTTACCTACGCATCAAAACCACAACGATTTTTTGTTAAGTCTGCTATTTTAACCTTCAACAAGGACCGGGCGTAGTCAAACTCGATTCAACTAAATTTGGAGAAATAGACACCCACTAGCGACCTGTGTGCGAAGCACGGCGGTAGAACGAGTCTCATAAACGCGGTCATGTAATGTCGGTCTGGGCCGCTTCATTCAACAATACCGTCGAATCAAAGTATGACATGCTGGTAAGCAGTATGACTATTATCGCCCACAACTCTTTGTGTTCTACTCGTGCATATAACATCTACGCATAGAGCTGGCTCGGATGCTACTGTTGGGGAACGTAGTATTTCAAAAAATTACCTACGATCACGCAAGATCTATCTAGGAGAAGCATGGCAACGAGCGGGGAGAGTGTGTCCACGTACCCTCGTAGACCCAAAGCGGGAGCGTTTGGTAACGCGGTTGATGTAGTCGAACGTCTTCGCGATCCAACCGATCCAAGTACCGAACGCACGGCACCTCCGCGATCTGCACAAGTTCAGCTCGGTGACGTCCCTCGAACTCTTGATCCAGTTGAGGCCGAGGGAGAGTTCCGTCAGCACGACGGCATGGTGACGGTGATGATGAAGTTACTGGCACAGGGCTTCACCTAAGCACTACGGCGATATGACCGAGGTGTGTAACTGTGGAGGGGGGCACCGCACACGCTAAAAGATCAACTTGTGTGTCTTGGGGTGCCCGCTTGGCCACGTATATAAAGGAGGGAGGAGGAGGAGGCCAGCCTAGGAGGGGCGCGCCTATAGGGGGAGTCCAACTAGGCCCCTTCCTTTTCCAAGAGGGGAGAGAGGGAAGGAGTAGGAGAAGGAGAAGGAAAGAGAGGGGGGCGCCGCCCCCTCCCTAGTCCAATTCGGACTTGCCATGGGGCGGCGGCGTGGCCACCCCTTGAGGCCCTTCTCTCCTTTCCCGTAGGGCCCATTAAGGCCCATTACTTTCTCCGGCGAATTCCCGTAACTCTCCGGTACTCCGAAAAATACCCGAATCATTCGGAACCTTTCCGATGTCCGAATATAGCCTTCCAATATATCGATCTTTACGTCTCGACCATTTCGAGACTCCTCGTCATGTCTGTGATCTCATCCGGGACTCCGAACAACCTTCGGTACATCAAATCACATAACTCATAATACAAATCGTCATTGAACGTTAAGCGCGCGGACCCTATGGGTTCGAGAACTATGTAGACATGACCGAGACACATCTCCTGTCAATAACCAATAGCAGAACATGGATGCTCATATTGGCTCCTACATATTCTACGAAGATCTTTATCGGTCAAACCGCATAACTACATACGTTGTTCCCTTTGTCATCGGTATGTTACTTGCCCGAGATTCGATCGTCGATATCATCGTACCTAGTTCAATCTCGTTCCCGGCAAGTCTCTTTACTCGTTCCGTAATGCATCATCCCGCAACTAACTCATTAGTCACATTGCTTGCAAGGCTTATAGTGATGTGCATTACCGAGAGGGCCCAGAGATACCTCTCCGATACACTGAGTGAAAAATCCTAGAGACCTCTCCGATACACGGAGTGAAAAATCCTAGATACCTCTCCGATACACGGAGTGAAAAATCCTACTCTCGATCTATGCCAACCCAACAAACACCTTCGGAGACACCTATAGAGCATCTTTTTAATCACCCAGTTACGTTGTGACGTTTGATAGCACACAAGGTGTTCCTCCGGTATTCGGGAGTTGCATAATCTCATAGTCAAAGGAACATGTATAAGTCATGAAGAAAGCAATAGCAATAAAACTCAATGATCATAATGCTAAGCTAACGGATGGGTCTTGTCCATCACATCATTCTCTAATGATGTGATCCCGTTCATCAAATGACAACACATGTCTATGGTCAGGAAACATAACCACTTTGATTAACGAGCTAGTCAAGTAGAGGCATACTAGGGACACTCTGTTTTGTCTATGTATTCACACATGTGCTAAGTTTCCGGTTAATACAATTCTAGCATGAATAATAAACATTTATCATGATATAAGGAAATATAAATAACAACTTTATTATTGCCTCTAGGGCATATTTCCTTCAAAACAACCACACAAACATACACAAGTTCACCGGCCAAATGATGCTCAGCTTACAAGGCCGGAAACCAAATACGAGCACACAAGCTCACTACCCAAAAGATGAACTACCATAAGTAGCGGACTTGAGACGCTCTGGCGAGACTGTTGTGTTGGGGAACATAGTAATTTCAAAAAAATTCCTACGCACACGCAAGATCATGGTGATGCATAGCAACGAGAGGGGAGAGTGTTGTCCACGTACCCTCATAGACCGAAAGTGGAAGCGTTAGCACAACGCGGTTGATGTAGTCGTACGTCTTCACGATCCGACCGATCATGTACCAAACGCACGACACCTCCGAGTTCAGCACACGTTCAGCCCGATGACGTCCCTCGAACTCCGATCCGACCGAGTGTTGAGGGAGAGTTTTGTCAGCATGACGGCGTGGTGACGATGGCGATGTTCTACCGACGCAGGGCTTCGCCTAAGCACCGCTACAGTATTATCGAGGTGGACTATGGTGGAGGGGGCACCCCACACGGCTAAAAGATCAAACAATCAATTGTTGTGTCTCTAGGGTGCCCCCTGCCCCCGTATATAAAGGAGCAAGGGGGGAGGTGCGGCCGGCCAGGAGGGGCGCGCCAGGTGGAGTCCTACTCCCACCGGGAGTAGGACTCCCTCCCTTTTCCTAGTTGGATTACGAGTGGAGGGGAAAGAGGAGGGAGAGAGGAAGGAAAGGGGGGCGCCGCCCCCCTCTCCTTGTCCTATTCGGACTAGGGCGGGAGGGGCGCGCGGCCCTGCCCTGGCCGCCTCTCCTCTTCTCCACAAAGGCCCACTATGGCCCATTAAGCCCCCCGGGGGTTCCGGTAACCCCTCGGTACTCCGGTAAAATCCCGATTTCACCCGGAACACTTCCGATATCCAAATATAGGCTTCCAATATATCAATCTTCATGTCTCGACCATTTCGAGACTCCTCATCATGTCCGCGATCACATCCGGGACTCCGAACAACCTTCGGTACATCAAAACATATAAACTCATAATATAACTGTCATCGAAACGTTAAGCGTGCGGACCCTACGGGTTCGAGAACTATGTAGACATGACCGAGACACGTCTCCAGTCAAGAACCCATAGCGGAACCTGGATGCTCATATTGGCTCCCACATATTCTACGAAGATCTTTATCGGTCAGACCGCATAACAACATACGTTGTTCCCTTTGTCATCGGTATGTTACTTGCCCGAGATTCGATCGTCGGTATCTCAATACCTAGTTCAATCTCGTTACCGGCAAGTCTCTTTACTCGTTCCTTAATACATCATCCCACAACTAACTCATTAGTTGCAATGCTTGCAAGGCTTAAGTGATGTGCATTACCGAGAGGGCCCAGAGATACCTCTCCGACAATCGGAGTGACAAATCCTAATCTCCAAATACACCAACCCAACAAGTACCTTCGGAGACACCTTTAGAGCACCTTTATAATCACTCAGTTACGTTGTGACGTTTGGTAGCACACAAAGTGTTCCTCCGGTAAACAGGAGTTGCATAATCTCATAGTCATAGGAACATGTATAAGTCATGAAGAAAGCAATAGCAACATACTAAACGATCGAGTGCTAAGCTAACGGAATGGGTCAAGTCAATCACATCATTCTCCTAATGATGTGATCCCGTTAATCAAATGACAACTCATGTCTATGGCTAGGAAACATAACCATCTTTGATCAACGAGCTAGTCAAGTAGAGGCATACTAGTGGCACTCTGTTTGTCTATGTATTCACACAAGTATTATGTTTCCGGTTAATACAATTCTAGCATGAATAATAAACATTTATCATGATATAAGGAAATAAATAATAACTTTATTATTGCCTCTAGGGCATATTTCCTTCAGTCTCCCACTTGCACTAGAGTCAATAATCTAGATTACACAGTAATGATTCTAACACCCATGGAGCCTTGGTGCTGATCATGTTTTGCTCGTGGAAGAGGCTTAGTCAACGGGTCTGCAACATTCAGATCCGTATGTATCTTGCAAATTTCTATGTCTCCCACCTGGACTAAATCCCGGATGGAATTGAAGCGTCTCTTGATGTGCTTGGTTCTCTTGTGAAATCTGGATTCCTTCGCCAAGGCAATTGCACCAGTATTGTCACAAAAGATTTTCATTGGACCCGATGCACTAGGTATGACACCTAGATCGGATATGAACTCCTTCATCCAGACTCCTTCATTTGCTGCTTCCGAAGCAGCTATGTACTCCGCTTCACACGTAGATCCCGCCACGACGCTTTGTTTAGAACTGCACCAACTGACTGCTCCACCGTTCAATGTAAACACGTATCCGGTTTGCGATTTAGAATCGTCCGGATCAGTGTCAAAGCTTGCATCAACGTAACCATTTACGATGAGCTCTTTGTCACCTCCATAAATGAGAAACATATCCTTAGTCCTTTTCAGGTATTTCAGGATGTTCTTGACCGCTGTCCAGTGATCCACTCCTGGATTACTTTGGTACCTCCCTGCTAAACTTATAGCAAGGCACACATCAGGTCTGGTACAAACATTGCATACATGATAGAGCCTATGGCTGAAGCATAGGGAACATCTTGCATCTTCTCTCTATCTTCTACAGTGGTCGGGCATTGAGTCTTACTCAACTTCACACCTTGTAACACAGGCAAGAACCCTTTCTTTGCTTGATCCATTTTGAACTTCTTCAAAACTTTGTCAAGGTATGTGCTTTGTGAAAGTCTAATTAAGCGTCTTGATCTATCTCTATTGATCTTGATGCCCAATATATACGCAGCTTCACCGAGGTCTTTCATTGAAAAACTCTTATTCAAGTATCCCTTTATGCTATTCAGAAATTCTATATCATTTCCAATCAGCAATATGTCATCCACATATAATATTAGAAATGCTACAGAGCTCCCACTCACTTTCTTGTAAATACAGGCTTCTCCAAAAGTCTGTACAAAACCAAATGCTTTGATCACACTATCAAAGCGTTTATTCCAACTCCGAGAGGCTTGCACCAGTCCATAAATAGATCGCTGGAGCTTGCACACTTTGTTAGCTCCCTTTGGATCGACAAAACCTTCCGGTTGCATCATATACAACTCTTCTTCCAGAAATCCATTCAGGAATGCAGTTTTGACATCCATTTGCCAAATTTCATAATCATAAAATGCGGCAATTGCTAACATGATTCGGACAGACTTAAGCATCGCTACGGGTGAGAAGGTCTCATCGTAGTCAATCCCTTGAACTTGTCGAAAACCTTTTGCAACAAGTCGAGCTTTATAGACAGTAACATTACCGTCAGCGTCAGTCTTCTTCTTGAAGATCCATTTATTCTCAATTGCTTGCCGATCATCGGGCAAGTCAACCAAAGTCCACACTTTGTTCTCATACATGGATCCCATCTCAGATTTCATGGCCTCAAGCCATTTCGCGGAATCTGGGCTCACCATTGCTTCTTCATAGTTCGTAGGTTCGTCATGGTCTAGTAACATAACTTCCAGAACAGGATTACCGTACCACTCTGGTGCGGATCTTACTCTGGTTGACCTACGAGGTTCAGTAATAACTTGATCTGAAGTTTCATGATCATCATCATTAACTTCCTCACTAATTGGTGTAGGTGTCGCAGAAACCGGTTTCTGCGATGAACTACTTTCCAATAAGGGAGCAGGTACAGTTACCTCATCAAGTTCTACTTTCCTCCCACTCACTTCTTTCGAGAGAAACTCCTTCTCCAGAAAGATTCTGAATTTAGCAACAAAAGTCTTGCCTTCGGATCTGTGATAGAAGGTGTACCCAACAGTCTCCTTTGGGTATCCTATGAAGACACATTTCTCCGATTTGGGTTCGAGCTTATCAGGTTGAAGCTTTTTCACATAAGCATCGCAGCCCCAAACTTTAAGAAACGACAACTTTGGTTTCTTGCCAAACCACAGTTCATAAGGCGTCGTCTCAACGGATTTTGATGGTGCCCTATTTAACGTGAATGCGGCCGTCTCTAAAGCATAACCCCAAAACGATAGCGGTAAATCAGTAAGAGACATCATAGATCGCACCATATCTAGTAGAGTACGATTACGACGTTCGGACACACCATTACGCTGTGGTGTTCCGGGTGGCGTGAGTTGCGAAACTATTCCGCATTGTTTCAAATGAAGACCAAACTCATAACTCAAATATTCTCCTCCACGATCAGATCGTAGAAACTTTATTTTCTTGTTACGATGATTTTCAACTTCACTCTGAAATTCTTTGAACTTTTCAAATGTTTCAGACTTATGTTTCATTAAGTAGATATACCCATATCTGCTCAAATCATCTGTGAAGGTGAGAAAATAACGATATCCGCCACGAGCCTCAATATTCATCGGACCACATACATCTGTATGTATGATTTCCAACAAATCTGTTGCTCTCTCCATAGTTCCGGAGAACGGCGTTTTAGTCATCTTGCCCATGAGGCACGGTTCGCAAGTACCAAGTGATTCATAATCAAGTGGTTCCAAAAGTCCATCAGTATGGAGTTTCTTCATGCGCTTTACACCGATATGACCTAAACGGCAGTGCCACAAATAAGTTGCACTATCATTATCAACTCTGCATCTTTTGGCTTCAATGTTATGAATATGTGTATCACTACTATTGAGGTTCAACAACAATAGACCACTCTTCAAGGGTGCATGACCATAAAAAATATTACTCATATAAATAGAACAACCATTATTCTCTGATTTAAATGAATAACCGTCTCGCATCAAACAAGATCCAGATATAATGTTCATGCTTAACGCTGGCACCAAATAACAATTATTTAGGTCTAAAACTAATCCTGAAGGTAGATGTAGAGGTAGCGTGCCGACCGTGATCACATCGACTTTGGAACCATTTCCCACGCGCATCGTCACCTCATCCTTAGCCAATCTTCGCTTAATCCGTAGCCCCTGTTTCGAGTTGCAAATATTAGCAACAGAACCAGTATCAAATACCCAGGTGCTACTGCGAGCATTAGTAAGGTACACATCAATAACATGTATATCACATATACCTTTGTCAACCTTGCCATCTTTCTTATCCGCCAAATACTTGGGGCAGTTCCGCTTCCAGTGACCAGTCTGCTTGCAGTAGAAGCACTCAGTCTCAGGCTTAGGTCCAGACTTGGGTTTCTTCTCCTGAACAACAACTTGCTTGCTGTTCTTCTTGAAGTTCCCCTTCTTCTTCCCTTTGCCCTTTTTTCTTGAAACTGGTGGTCTTATTGACCATCAACACTTGATGCTCCTTTTTGATTTCTACCTCCGCAGCCTTTAGCATTGCGAAGAGCTCGGGAATCGTATTATCCATCCCTTGCATGTTATAGTTCATCACGAAGCTCTTGTAGCTTGGTGGCAGCGATTGGAGAATTCTGTCAATGACGCTATCATCCGAAAGATTAACTCCCAGTTGAATCATGTGATTATTATACCCAGACATTTTGAGTATATGTTCACTGACTGCCAGGCATTCACAATGTCTGCAGTTGCTGGCGCAGGTGGTACACCTAGCGGTGCTTCCATGACGCAATTCTTCTGTGCAGCAATGAGGATAATCCTCAAGTTACGGACCCAGTCTGTGTAATTGCTACCATCATCTTTCAACTTTGCTTTCTCAAGGAACGCATTAAAATTCAACGGACCAACATCACGAGCCATCTATCTATAATCAACATAGACAAGCAAGATACTATCAGGTACTAAGTTCATGATAAATTTAAGTTCAATTAATCATATTACTTAAGAACTCCCACTTAGATAGACATCCCTCTAATCCTCTAAGTGATCACGTGATCCATATCCACTAAACCATGTCCGATCATCATGTGAGATGGAGTAGTTTCAACGGTGAACATCACTATGTTGATCATATCTACTATATGATTCACGCTCGACCTTTCGGTCTCCGTGTTCCGAGGCCATATCTGTTATATGCTAGGCTCGTCAAGCTTAACCTGAGTATTCCGCGTGTGCAACTGATTTGCACCCGTTGTATTTGAACGTAGAGCCTATCACACCCGATCATCACGTGGTGTCTCAGCACGAAGAACTTTCGCAATGGTGCATACTCAGGGAGAACACTTATACTTTGATAATTTAGTGAGGGATCATCTTATAATGCTACCGTCAATCAAAGCAAGATAAGATGCATAAAAGATAAACATCACATGCAATCAACAGAAGTGATATGATATGGCCATCATCATCTTGTGCTTGTGTTCTCCATCTCCGAAGCACCATCATGATCACCATCGTCACCGGCGCGACACCTTGATATTCATCGTAGCATCGTTGTCGTCTCGCCAATCTTATGCTTCTACGACTATCGCTACCGCTTAGTGATAAAGTAAAGCATTACAGGGCGATTGCATTGCATACAATAAAGCGACAACCATATGGCTCCTGCCAGTTGCCGATAACTCGGTTACAAAACATGATCATCTCATACAATAAAATTTGGCATCATGTCTTGACCATATCACATCACAACATGCCCTGCAAAAACAAGTTAGACGTCCTCTACTTTGTTGTTGCAAATTTTACGTGGCTGCTACGGGCTTAGCAAGAACCGTTCTTACCTACGCATCAAAACCACAACGATAGTTTGTCAAGTTGGTGCTGTTTTAACCTTCGCAAGGACCGGGCATAGCCACACTCGCTTCAACTAAAGTTGGATAAACTGACACCCGCTAGCCACCTGTGTGCAAAGCACGTCGATAGAACCAGTCTCGCGTAAGCGTACGCGTAATGTCGGTCCGGGCCGCTTCATCCAACAATACCGCCGAACCAAAGTATGACATGCTGGTAAGCAGTATGACTTATATTGCCCACAACTCACTTGTGTTCTACTCGTGCATATAACATCAACGCATAAAACCTGGCTCGGATGCCACTGTTGGGGAACGTAGTAATTTCAAAAAAATTCCTACGCACACGCAAGATCATGGTGATGCATAGCAACGAGAGGGGAGAGCGTTGTCCATGTACCCTCATAGACCGAAAGCGGAAGCGTTAGCACAACGCGGTTGATGTAGTCGTACGTCTTCACGATCCGACCGATCAAGTACCGAACGCACGGCACCTCCGAGTTCAGCACACGTTCAGCCCGATGACGTCCCTCGAACTCCGATCCAGCCGAGTGTTGAGGCAGAGTTTCGTCAGCACGATGGTGTGGTGACGATGATGATGTTCTACCGACGCAGGGCTTCGCCTAAGTACCGCTACAGTATTATCGAGGTGGACTATGGTGGAGGGGGCACCGCACACGGCTAAAAGATCAAACGGTCAATTGTTGTGTCTCTAGGGTGCCCCCCTGCCCCCGTATATAAAGGAGCAAGGGGGGAGGTGCGGCCGGCCAGGAGGGGCGCGCCAGGTGGAGTCCTACTCCCACCGGGAGTAGGAATCCCTCCCTTTTCCTAGTTGGATTAGGAGTGGAGGGGAAAGAGGAGGGAGAGAGGAAGGAAAGGAGGGGCGCCGCCCCCCTCTCCTTGTCCTATTCGGACTAGGGGCAGGGGCGCGCGGCCCTGCCCTGGCCGCCTCTCCTCTTCTCCACAAAGGCCCACTATGGCCCATTAAGCCCCCGGGGGGTTCCGGTAACCCTCGGTACTCCGGTAAAATCCCGATTTCACCCGGAACACTTCCGATATCCAAATATAGGCTTCCAATATATCAATCTTCATGTCTCGACCATTTCGAGACTCCTCGTCATGTCCGTGATCACATCCGGGACTCCGAACAACCTTCGGTACATCAAACAATATAAACTCATAATATAACTGCCATCGAAATGTTAAGCGCGCGGACCCTACGGGTTCGAGAACTATGTAGACATGACCGAGACACGTCTCCGGTCAATAACCAATAGCGGAACCTGGATGCTCATATTGGCTCCCACATATTCTACGAAGATCTTTATTGGTCAGACCGCATAACAACATACGTTGTTCCCTTTGTCATCGGTATGTTACTAGCCCGAGATTCGATCGTCGGTATCTGTATACCTAGTTCAATCTCGTTACCGGCAAGTCTCTTTACTCGTTCCGTAATACATCATCCCACAACTAACTCATTAGTTGCAATGTTTCCAAGGCTTAAGTGATGTGCATTACCGAGAGGGCCCAGAGATACCTCTCCGACAATCGGAGTGACAAATCCTAATCTCGAAATACGCCAACCCAACAAGTACCTTCGGAGACACCTGTAGAGCACCTTTATAATCACCCAGTTATGTTGTGACGTTTGGTAGCACACAAAGTGTTCCTCCGGTAAACGGGAGTTGCATAATCTCATAGTCATAGGAACATGTATAAGTCATGAAGAAAGCAATAGCAACATACTAAACGATCGAGTGCTAAGCTAACGGAATGGGTCAAGTCAATCACATCATTCTCCTAATGATGTGATCCCGTTAATCAAATGACAACTCATGTCTATGGCTAGGAAACATAACCATCTTGGATCAACGAGCTAGTCAAGTAGAGGCATACTAGTGACACTCTGTTTGTCTATGTATTCACACAAGTATTATGTTTCCGGTTAATACAATTCTAGCATGAATAATAAATATTTATCATGATATAAGGAAATAAATAATAACTTTATTATTGCCTCTAGGGCATATTTCCTTCATGTTGATATGACAAAACTTTTGCAAAGTCAGCTGGAACACATCAACGTCTTGACGCCTCCCAACGGACTCCATTATTGCATAAAAAGGGAACATTTGAAGATGCAATCAACATTATGCGAGGGGAAAATGCCCCCAATTATAATCTTGTCACGATGTGCTCATCACAAATATGGGGGGGGAGGATTTCTACATGACCTACAAGGATCTACTGGTACTGCCTAGGCCCGTGAGCACACTTTTGATCCTGATTTTCTCAAAGTGGCCTCCATCAATCTGGAGGAGCAAGACCTCATTTTCTCTGAAGAGGAGGTGTGGGCGGTTGATACGTCTATTTTGCATCATGCTTTTATCTTGATATTTATTGCATTTTGGGCTGTTATTACACATTATATCACAATACTTATGCCTATTCTCTCTTATTTTATAAGGTTTACATGAAGAGGGAGAATGCCGGCAGCTGAAATTCTGGACTGGAAAAGGAGCAAATATTATAGACCTATTGTGCACAACTCCAAAAGTCTTGAAACTTCACGGAGCATGTCTTTGGAATATATAAAGAATATTGGGCGAAGAAAGAACCAGAGGGGGGCCACCAGCCAGCCACAAGGGTGGAGGGCGCGCCCCCGGCCTTGTGGGCCCATTGGCAAGCCTCCGGTGCCCATCTTCTGCTATATGGTGTCTTTTACCCAGGAAAAAATCAGGAAGAACCTTTCGGGATGAAGCGCCACCATCTCGAGGCGGAATCTGGGAAGAACCAATCTAGGGCTCCGATAGAGCTATTCTGCCGGGGAAACATCCCCCCCCAGAGGGGGGAAATCATTGCCATCATCATCACCAACGATCCTCTCATCGAGAGGGGGTCAATCTCCATCAACATTTTCACCAGCACCATCTCCTCTCAAACCCTAGTTCATCTCTTGTATTCGATCTTGGTCCCAAAACCTCAGATTGGTACCTGTGGGTTGCTAGTAGTGTTGATTACTCCTTGTAGTTGATGCTAGTCGGTTTATTCAGTGGAAGATCATATGTTCAGATCCTTAATGATAATTAATACTCTTCTGATTATGATTATGAATATGCTTTGTGAGTAGTTATGTTTGTTCTTGAGGACACGGGAGAAGTCTTGTTATAAGTATGTGAATTTGGTATTCGTTCGATATTTTGATGAGATGTATGTTGTCTTTCCTCTAGTGGTGTTATGTGAACGTCGACTACATGATACTTCACCATTATTTGGGCCTAGGCGAAGGCATTGGGAAGTAATAAGTAGATGATGGGTTGCTAGAGTGACAAAAGCTTAAACCCTAGTTTATGTGTTGCTTCGTAAGTGGCTGATTCGGATCCATATGTTTCATGCTATGGTTAGGTTTACCTTAACTCTTCTTTCGTAGTTGCTGATGCTTACGAGAGGGGTTAATCATAAGTGAGAGGCTTGTCCAAGGAAGGGCAGAACCCAAGCACCGGTCCACCCACATATCAAATTATCAAAGTAATAACGCGAATCATATGAGCATGATGAAAACTAGCTTGACAACAATTCCCATGTGTCCTCACTAGTACATCGAGCTCCTAAACAAACGGTTTTTAACCCCTTTCCATGACGGCCTTTGGAACCGTAGCCAAGTGTGGGTGGGGGATAGGGGGTCCTTCCCACACGACCCAAAAACCGTCGGGGATATGCCCTCCTGGCACACACGCTCGGCAAAATGAGGTCGTGTGCGACCGGCGAGCACTCAAATACAGAAATACATACAATAGTACTAAACAAATACAATTATACTGGTGAAATCATTTCCGGTTGTAAGTACATCCCACACGATCAACCAGCACTAAACGTTTCCGTTCGTATATACATCCCACACAGTCGCTCCAAGGAAAACATTTCTGTTCGCAAGTACATCACACACAATTTTCCCGGTTAAATCATTTGTGATAGCGTTTCGATTGCACACGGTATTAACAATTTTATCGTTTGCGTTATTGAATTCATCACACACGGTGCCTAGAGAAACTGTGTGTCAAGGGATGTCCATCACACACAGTTTTTATGTGGTAAACGTTTGCGCCAGGTGGCCTAATGCAAACAGTTTTCAATAGGATGTCATGTGTGATTGTTCATTAATCTAACATGGTTTACTCCTAGAAACTGTGTGCGTTATTGAATGCATCGCACACAGTGTTTTCTCAATAACCCTTTGCAATAGAAAAACCCAATTGGAAGGCTAATATCCGATTATTCATAATCCATTTATTAATCTAATTGACATTTCATATTAAGCACACAATATATTTCATTTTCATAATTGAAATACATCAGAGTACAACATCATATAGCTTCAGCACTCAGCTACCCCATTACACAACTACACCAGGACCAAGTTTCACATGCAACATCTATAACCTTTCGAAATTAGCATCATAGACGGTACATAGACAGATGTATCTCATCTGGAAAACTGCTGAAGCAGAAGGCGAATATTGAGCCTTCATTGATGTTGAAGGTCTTTGTAACTTTAGGCCAGTGCCTGTGGATGATTGACCGTCCATCCTTCGTCCTCTTCAGGAACACTTCAATATTGAACCGTGGGTGTTGTATGAATACCTTCCTCGCCTCCTGACCATACAGGTGGTTTGAGAGGTAATCATCAGTGAACTGCTTTGGAAAGGCCTGAAAACAAGGATGTGCATAAATATCTTCTCTATATTGGAAATGGGGCAAAGGAATAAAAAAGGCAAGGTATAATAGTTAGTACCATCCTGTAGTGAACTGATGTCTTCTTCATTGTGCAGACAAAGATCTTGTTGTTTTTTGTCGCTAATTTCTTTATCCTAACAATCTTTCTGAGTTTCTTGACTTGACTGATATTCATGGACAACTCATTTCCCCATATGCAAAAAGGGTCGAACAGTGGGTCAAAACCTCTGACAGCAGGACCTACATGTGCAAGACCAAATTGTTAAAAACCTAAATATTAGAATGGTTCCTGCAATTGCACAATAATGTGCTATTAGACAACGGACCATGCACGTGCTAACCTCGATTGTAAACCTCAGTGCTTCCCATTGTTTCCCTGCAACACATATAAGGTAGTTAGTCATCAGGTTAAGTAAGGGTTCGCATGCTATCAGTAAAATATGTTGATGAAAAATAAGCACATTGCAGATTCATCAGATTAATTCAAGCCACATGGAAAACCCATTTATCCAAACCAAGCATGATTAAGAACTAGGAAATATAGCACTTGTATATGTTTCTCATGTATTAAGTGTAGCCAAATTCGATTTATTCCTCACATACACAACAATACAAAATTCTACCCACGACAATTGGACATCGCAGTGTAGAATTGAACCAAGCAGTTAGCTAAACACCACAACAAATGAACCAAACATTAACTGAGCACCACATTGCACAATATAACATACTCCTAATAGAAGATCAGACAGTTAACCAAACCAAGCATGCTTAACAACTTGGAAATATAGCAATTGTATTTGTTTCTCATGTATTTAGTATAACCAAATTCGATTTATTTCTCACATGGTATACAATAACAGAATGCAGCCACAACAATTGAACATCGCATTGCATAATTGAACCAAGCAGTTAACTAAACACCACAACAAATGAACCAAACGTTAACTGAGCACCACATTGCACAATATAACATACTCGTAATAGAAGATCAGACAGTTAACCAAACCAAGCATGCTTAACAACTTGGAAATATTGCACCCTGAAGAATTGAACATCACATTTGCAGAATTGAACCAAGCAGTTAACTGAACACCACATTGCACGACATATAGAACATATACACTATAGCAGAAGATTGCATGGTAAAAGTAGATAGCACAATTCACTAGAATTTGTTAAGGAAAGGCAGTAGCTAGCAAACGATGGCCTCGAGAAAACGCCATGAACTGTCGTTTAAAGCAGCCAACCGTGTCGCGGCGTCGGCGCGCAAGGCATCAACGGTGGCCTCGACGGCGAGGTGCTCCTCCAAGATCTGGGGGTCGGCACGAATGGCAGCCATCGCGACCTCATCCGCGCGTGCGGCCGCGATTTGCTTCTCCGCTGCCAAATGCTCCTTGAGATCCTGGCTATACTGCGTGCACCATGGCTTAGGCCGGCGCTTATTTGGTGGAGGGGTCGGTGATTTGGGTGGAAGGTGTCGCGCTCGCGCCGGCGGTCGGGGCATGTGGGATGTGGAAGGAGGAGGAGGATGGGGGTCGGGTGTGGATTACCTGCCTGGATAGGCGAGGCCGAGCAGCGTGAAGGAGGGTCGCCGGCGAGGAGGCGGCGCTGCAGGCAAGGAGTGAAGGTTTCAACTTGGAAAGGAAGGCGGAAAGGGGGGAAATGTGGCTTTTGGTAAGGGGGAGGGGCGGGGAGGTAGATATTTCCGCGGAAGCCGAAAATTTGGAATCGCTTCAGCCAAAATACTGGCGCGCAAAGTGTCATCAGACACGGTCCCTTATTCAGAACCGTGTATGATATGTGAACATCACAAACGATTCAGATAGCTTAACCCGTGTGTGATGAGTTTGAACGTCAAAATTTTTGGTTTGAATTTCCATGGTTACAGTGGTCATCCACGTCATTGCATAATTTTTGTACACAAAGGAGACTACAACACACCCACACTTCTTAATCGAGCAAGTTCAACAATTAAACAAAGCTAGCTGACCTAAACATTATTCTAACTAATTAAAGACTGGCGCTCTTAATTAAACAAAACAAAGAGTACTACTATGGCTGGTGCTCGTCGATCTCCGCCGCTGCCCCCATGTCCAGCTCGTGCCCGACGATCTCCTGGGGAAGGGGCTCCATGGCATCAATTGCACCATTCTCGGCAAGCATCTCGCCATCCGCGTCCGCCATATCTTTGGAATAGGACGCCATGAGCAGGGCGTGGGTGGCCGCGATCTGGGCTTTGGCGAGCTCCGTCGTGGCAATGTATGCCGCGCAGGAACGGATGGCTGCTCGAACTCTCTCGGTGATTGCCACATGTTTGGCCGTGGGTTGCCTACCGTTGTCGGAGAAGCTTCCTTCGATTTGTGCGGTGAGCGCCACGAGCTGGGCGTGGACGGCCTCGACATGGTGGTGGGCGGACTCCATCAGGGCTAAGGCCGCCGCTGCGGAACGGACAGCTGTTGTGCCGCTCTCGCTAGTTGCTATCCCCGAGGCAGATGCTGCTGTCGCCGCCTGAGAAGCAACAGCGGCCGTTTGGGCTGCCTTGGCCGCCCGGACGCAGAATGCGGTCGCCCTCACGAAGCTTGCTAACACGCGCCTGGCGGCTGCGGCCGCGCTCTCGCCGGAGTGGGCCGCCGAAGTTGCCCTCACGACGTGGGTACACGTCCCCATCTTTCACTGGCGACGATTGAACAGTGAAATGATATTTGGGGAGTGAGCTAGTGCGCTTGACACGCCGGCTGTGGACTGTAGCCGATGCACCTTCTCGTGTAAGCCATAGGCATACTATACGTCGACGGTGCTCCCAAGATATTTTGTGCTGCATCTCACACGGTTGGTGATAATAAACTGTGTGCGATCTACTTGATTTTTTGTCTTGATTTGAATTACGTAATGGGGTCACAGCTGCAATGGATGGTGTTTGAATTACTAGAACTTTTATCTACAATGAACATGCAACTATAGGTGTGTCGTCAAAAAATTTGGAATTATTCAGTGTTCGTTCGGACGTTTTTATACATTAACTTGGTTTTGTAGGCATTTCAGCTGCATAATTCAAATTTGAACTACATGCACATGCTCCAGTGCATATAAATTGGTTGAGAAATCAAATATGTGTCCTTGGTTGCATGCTTAGGTCCCATGCAAGAAATGGGAATGAATGTCAAACACCCAGCCACCGTCACTCGGCCGCAAACATTGAGATACTTGGTTTTTAAATTCTAGTAAATCCAAAACTCGTCTGAAATTCATGAAACTTGGCATGCTATCATGGAGCGCCATCAACATGCCATGGTAAAACTTTTGTCCCATTTGGGGCAGGTTTGGGTATAAGCTTCTCACAAACCAGAGCTTCTCACAACAAGCATAATGGTTTCGGTAGGGAACACCCCACCTTTGGGGACGAAACAATATATGTTGCCTCTTGTTGCTTCCAAAAAAATTCTCGTGTCAACATAGAACAACAGGAGTGTTGTGCTATTTTTTGTGATTTTTGGGGTACGTTCGGACAATTTATGCATTAAGTGAATTTTCAATGCATTTATGTGCATAATTCAAATTTGAACTACATGCACATGCTCCATTGCATATAAATTGGTTGAAAAATCAAATATGTGTCCTTCGGTGCATGCTTAGGTCCCATGCAAGAAATTGGAATGAATTTCAAACACCCTGCCACCGTCACTCGGCCGCAAACATTGAGATACATGTCTTTTAAATTCTAGTAAATCCAAAACTCGTGTGAAATTCATGAAACTTGGCTTGCTGGGTAAATTTTTTGTCCCATTTGGGGCAGGTTTGGGTATAACCTTCTCACAAACCAGAGTTTCTCACAACAAGCGTGATGCTTTCGGTAGGGAACGTGCCACCTTTGGGGATGAAATGATATCCGTTGCCTCTGATTGCTTTCAAAAAAATTCGAGTGTCAACATAGAACAACAAGAGTGTTATGTTAAATTTTGGAATTTTCGGGGTTCATTTGGAAAGTTTTATACATTTACTGGGTTTCCCAGGCATTTTATGCGCATAATTCAAATGTGAACTACATGCACATTCTCCAGTGCATATAAACAGGTTGAAAAATCAAATATGTGTCCTTGGTTGCATGCTTAGGTCCCATGCAAGAAATGGGAATGAATTTCAAACACCTTGCCACCGTCACTCGGCCGCAAACATTGAGATACCTAGTTTTTAAGTTCTAGTAAATCAAAAACTCGTCTGAAATTCATGAAACTTGGCATTCTATCATGGAGCGGCATCAACATGCCGTGGTATAAATTTTGTCCCATTTGGGGCAGGTTTGGGTATAAGCTTATCAGAAACCAGAGCTTCTCACAACAAGCGTGATGGTTTCAGTAGGGAACGTGCCACCTTTGGGGACGAAACGATATCTGTTGCCGCTGATTGCTTTCAAAAAAATTCGAGTGTCAACATAGAACAACAGGACTGTTGTGTTCAATTTTGGAATTTTTCGCGGTTCGTTTGGACATTTTTATACATTAACTGGGTTTCCTAGGCATTTTATGCGCATATTTCATATTTGAACTACATGCACATTCTCAAGTGCATATAAACTGGTTGAAAAATCAAATATGTGTCCTTCGTTGCATGCTTAGGTCCCATGCAAGAAATGGGAATGAATTTCAAACACCTTGCCACCGTCACTCGGCCGCAAACATTGAGATACCTGTTTTTAAATTCTAGTAAATCCAAAACTCGTCTGAAATTCATGAAACTTGGCATGCTATCATGGAGCGGCATCAACATGCCGTGGTAAAATTTTGTCCCATTTGGGGCAGGTTTGGGTATAAGCTTCTCACAAACCAGAGCTTCTCACAACAAGCGTGATGGTTTCGGTAGGGAACGTGCCACCTTTGGGGACGAAACGATATCCGTTGCCTCTGATTGCTTTCAAAAAATTCGAGTGTCAACATAGAACAACAGGAGTGTTGTGTTCAATTTTGGAATTTTTCGCGGTTCGTTTGGACATTTTTATACATTAACTGGGTTTCCCAGGCATTTTATGCGCATAATTCAAATTTGAACTACATGCACATTCTCCAGTGCATATAAACTGGTTGAAAAATCAAATATGTGTCCTTGGTTGCATGCTTAGGTCCCATGCAAGAAATGGGAATGAATTTCAAACACCTTGCCACCGTCACTTGGCTGCAAACATTGAGATACCTGGTTTTTAAATTCTAGTAAATCCAAAACTCGTCTGAAATTCATGAAACTTGGCATGCTATCATGGAGCGGCATCAACATGCCGTGGTAAAATTTTTGTCCCATTTGGGGCAGGTTTGGGTATAAGCTTCTCACAAACCAGAGCTTCTCACAACAAGCGTGATGGTTTCGGTAGGGAACGTGCCACCTTTGGGGACGAAACGATATCCGTTGCCTCTGATTGCTTTCAAAAAATTTCGAGTGTCAACATAGAACAACAGGAGTGTTGTGTTCAATTTTGGAATTTTTCGCGGTTCGTTTGGACATTTTTATACATTAACTGGGTTCCCTAGGCATTTTATGCGCATAAATCAAATTTGAACTACATGCACATTCTCCAGTGCATATAAACTGGTTGAAAAATCAAATGTGTGTCCTTGGTTGCATGCTTAGGTCCTATGCAAGAAATGGGAATGAATTTCAAACACCTTGCCACCGTCACTCGGCCGCAAACATTGAGATACCTGGTTTTTAAATTCTAGTAAATCCAAAACTCGTTTGAAATTCATGAAACTTGGCATGCTATCATGGAGCGGCATCAACATGCCGTGGTAAAAAATTTGTCCAATTTGGGGCAGGTTTGGGTATAAGCTTCTCACAAACCAGAGCTTCTCACAACAAGCGTGATGCTTTCGGTAGGGAACGTGCCACCTTTGGGGACGAAACGATATCCGTTGCCTCTGATTGCTTCCAAAAAATTTGAGTGTCAACATAGAACAACAGGAGTGTTGTGTTCAATTTTGGAATTTTTCGCGGTTCGTTTGGACATTTTTATACATTAACTGGGTTTCCTAGGCATTTTACGCGCATAATTCAAATTTGAACTACGTGCACATTCTCTAGTGCATATAAATTGGTTGAAAAATCAAATATGTGTCCTTTGTTGCATGCTTAGGTCCCATGCAAGAAATGGGAATGAATTTCAAACACCTTGCCACCGTCACTCGTCCGCAAACATTGCGATACCTGGTTTTTAAATTCTAGTAAATCCAAAACTCGTCTGAAATTCATGAAACTTGGCATGCCATCATGCAGCGGCATCAACATGTCGTGGTAAATTTTTTGTCCCATTTGGGGCAGGTTTGGGTATAAGCTTCTCACAAACCAGAGCTTCTCACAACAAGCGTGATGGTTTCGGTAGGGTGTGCCACATTTGGGGACGAAACGATATCCGTTGCCTCTTTTTGCTTTCAAAAGTTTTCGAGTGTAAACATAGAACAACAGGAGTGTTATGTTCAATTTTGGATTTTTTCGGGGTTCATTTGGACATTTTTATACATTAACTGGGTTTTCCAGGCATTTTATGTGGATAATTCAAATTTGAACTACATGCACATTCTCCATTGCATATAAACTGGTTAAAAAATCAAATATGTGTCCTTGGTTGCATTCTTAGGTCCCATGCAAGAAATCGGAATGAATTTCAAACACCAGGGCACTGTTGATTGTCGGCAAAACGTTGAGATACTTTGTTTTTAAATTCTAGTAAATCCAAAACTCGTCTGAAATTCATGAACCTTGGCATGATATCATGGAATGGCACCTGACATGCTGTGGTATTTTTCGTGTCCATTTTGAGAGAAGGTGCACTCGAATAATAGCCAACAAAGGCATTCTGAAACAAATAGCTGCCACTGTAACATCTCAAACGTTTTGTATAATTTAAATTGTGTGCGTTCTGTTAACCATTCACGTGACGCCACGCCTCACTCTTTTAATGGCTAGGAGGTGCCGTGCGGACAGGTGCTTGAGTGCTTGACTAAACGGAAGGCGTGCAAGCTGTACTCCAATGTGGAGGCTCAACGGGAAGCGTGCGAGCTGTACACCACGCAGGCTCACCGGGAAGCGAGCCCTTTGACTTCCATGGCCGCCCGCCTTGCTCGCATCCTCTCCATTAATGGCGCCCAAACCGCAATTTAATTCGGTTTTTAAATATAAAACACTCATCGCAAACGTTTTAGTTAGCACACTCGTATGCAAACCGACAGCTTCCCCAGGAAGCCAAGGGAAAATGTGCCGAGCAGGATTTGTGCAGCTCTTGATCGCAAAGGTTTTAGATAGAACACCCGTATGCAAAGTGAGAACAGCGCAAGATTTGTGCATCTCTTCAACGCAAACGGTTGTTTTGGATGACCCGTGTGCAACCACGTACAAACAATTTGGTAAGATTTGCATCTGTCATATTGGGTATGTTGCCATTTATCAAACTGGAAAGATTTACATTTGTTGATCTAGTAACGTTGCCATTTGTCAATCCTTGTAACACTGCGATTTGTCAAAATATGCAGCTAGAAATCACTAGCACTATATAATTTTTGCAACTAAAATTCAGTAATTAAGCATAGATTTCATTCATAGATTAAGCAGTCGTTCTTAATTTATACAAACAGTTCAAATCGATAGCTGAACCGACCAAACTTTTCCCCAATTGTTGCCAACCACGTACTGAAATAGCTAGTTCAACTATATATACTAGCTAATTTTAAGTACGTTCTACAGTTCGACCACACATCTATAGTCAGATGAACTGAACAAAATAGCCCATAAATACTACTACTACCACGGAGGGGCTTTGTGCTACTTCCGGCAGCCTCTCCTCTGCCGAGCACGCTCAGTCAAAGGCAGAGGAGGAGGAGGAGTCTACCGATGAGCCGGAGATATGCAATACGGTGCCTGCCACTTTTGCACGTTCAGCGACGCTCGCCAGCTCGAACGCCCACTGCCGCTCCAGACGATCCCTCTCGAAGCGGCGGGACTGCTCGTAGATCTCCCGATTCCTCGCCTCTGCGTCGGTGTGTGCTGCGGCCACGGCTACGGTAAGGCTCTTTGCGTGCTCGACGAGGCACTCCTCCTCCTCCCGCAGGAACTTGATGTAGCGTGCAAGGTCGCTGACGCACGTGCGGGCCTCCACCTCCGCCTCCCTCCTTCGGGCGACGGTGGCGGAGCGGGTGATGATCCCGGCGGTCAACGGTGGGCTGGCGGCCACAGCGGCCGATGATGGGGTGGCGGCCACGACCACCACCTCCCGCCTTCGGGCCGCGGTGGTGGAGCGGGTGATGGTCAAGGTGGCCGGCAGTGGGGTGGAGGCCACGACGGCCACCTCCCGCCTTTAGGCCGCGGCGACGGAGCGGGAGATGGCCCTGGCTTTCGACGGTGGTGTGGCGGCAACGGCGGCCGGCAACAGCTGCCGATGGGCAGCGGCGGCGGAGCATGTGGTGGGTGTTCTGCGCACACCCAACAGGGACGCCACGCCCACTACACTACGCCGGGGACTGCGCCGCCGCCGCGGTGTAGCCTCCCAGTTGGAGCTGTCCTCTGATGACGGCGGAGTGGCTGAGCGATGACGGCGGACCGGTGCCATTGGCGATTGTGGTAGAAGCAGACGAGATAAGCTACATGAAGGGAGGGGAAAATGCGACGCAAGACTCGCCGGCCGTGAGGGTTTTTATAGCAGGCCGGTAAGCATTGGGATTTAGGGGGATTTCACCGAGTCGGGCGGGAAGCTTGCGCGGGAACGGGCTCACCGACAATTAATTGGCGCCACCATTTGGCCAAAAGAACGCCCCCACGCGCTATGCAAGCTTGCGCTGTAAGCCGTCTGCGGCAGCGGGGTGACAAGACGTGCGAGAGGAGGACAAAAGGACAAGTACACATACAGTTAATGCAAAAAAAAACGTTTGCGATTTAATTACCTCCTATACCCCCATCCTGGTTTATGAACTGCATGTCGTATATCGCACACACCTTCATCTGGCTGACCGTTTCTTTTGTGTTTCCTAATCACAAACAGTTCATCCGAGTGAACCGTATGTTGTATATCGCGCACACCTCCATCTGGCTGCCCATTTCTTTTGTTCCTCCTCATCGCAAACAGTTAATTGAACTGAACCGTATGCCTTGCATCGCACATGCAACTAAAATATGAACCGTGTTTGATGGCTCCACCATTGCAAATGTTTTGCACCTTTTTTGACGGGTTTTTTACACCAGCGTTTGTGATTATGGCATCGCACACAGTTTCGTCAATGGGTCTCTGATCGTAGTGTCGCGTTAGCAGCATCCTGCAGTAGTGCCTCGGGAGCGCTTTGCTTTATATAAGAGTTGGTGCAGGCTTGTCCTTTGCTACAAAAAGGATTGGGCCACCTTGTTGCACCTTGTTTACTTTTGTTACTTGTTAATATCTTATCACACAACTATCTGTTACCGATAATTTCAGTGCTTGAAGAGAATACCTTGCTGAAAACTACTTGTCATTTCCTTCTGCTCCTCGTTGGGTTCGACACTCTTACTTATCGAAAGGACTACGATTGATCCCCTATACTTGTGGGTCATCAAGACTCCTTTCTGGCGCCATTGCCGGGGAGTGAAGCGCCTTTGGTAAGGAAACATTGATATAGTGTGCTGAAATTTACTGTCACTTGTTACTATGGAAAATAATCCTTTGAGGGGTTTGTTCGGGGTATCTTCACCTCGACCGGAACCACAATTAGTTGCTCCTCAACCTACTGCACCTACTGAAAATATTTATTATGAAATTCCTTCGGGTATGATAGACAAACTGCTAGCTAATCCTTATGCAGGAGATGGAACATTACATCCTGATATGCACCTAATCTATGTGGATGAAGTTTGTTGATTATTTAAGCTTGCAGGTATGCCCGAGGATGTTGTCAAGAAGAAGGTATTCCCTTTATCTTTGAAGGGAAAGGCATTGACATGGTATAGGCTATTGGATGATATCGGATCATGGAACTACAATCGATTGAAATTGGAATTTCATCAGAAGTTTTATCCTATGCATCTTCTTCATCGTGATCGGAAGTATATATATAATTTTTGGCGTCGTGAAGGAGAAAGTATCGCTCAAGCTTGGGGGAGGCTTAAGTCAATGTTATATTCATGCCCCAATCACGAGCTCTCAAGAGAAATTATTATTCAAAAAATTTATGCTCGACTTTCTCATAATGATCGATCCATGCTCGATACTTCTTGTACTGGTTCCTATATGAAGAAGGATATTGGATTCAAATGGGATTTATTGGAAAGAATTAAATTCAACTCTGAAGATTGGGATCTCGACGAAGGTAAGGAGTCAGGTATAAACCTGAAGTTTGATTGTGTTAAATCTTTTATGGATACCGATGCTTTTTGTGATTTTAGCACTAAATATGGACTTGAATCTGAGATAGTAGCTTCTTTCTATGAATCTTTTGCTACTCATGTTGATCTCCCTAAGGAGAAGTGGTTTAAATATCATCCTCCCATTGAAGTTAAATTAGCTGAACCTGTTAAAGTTGAAGATGAAACTATTATTTATAATGTTGATCCTATTGTTCCCACTTCTTATATTAAGAAGCCACCATTCCCTATTAGAATAAAGGATCATGCTAAAGCTTCAACTGTGGTCAACAAAAGTAATATTAGAACACCAAAACCTTCTGAGAAAATTAAGGTTGAACCTAGTATTGCTATGGTTAAAGATCTCTTGGTAGATATATTGATGGGCATGTTATTTATTTCTGTGATGAAGCTCCTAGAATTGCTAAACTTGATACTAAAGATAAACATAGACTTGTTGTTGGCATGCCTGTTGTTTCTGTTAAAATTGGAGATCATTGTTATCATGGCTTATGTGATGTGGGTGCCAGTGTGAGTGCAATTCCTTTTACCTTATATAAAGAAATTATGAATGATATTGCACCTGCTGAGATAGAAGATATTGATGTTACTATTAAGCTTGCTAATAGGGATACTATATCACCAATTGGGATAGTTAGAGATGTTGAAGTCTTGTGTGGGAAGATAAAATATATCCTACTTATTTTATTGTTCTTGGTTCCCCACAAGATAACTTTTGTCCCATTATATTTGGTAGACCTTTCTTGAATACCTTTAGTGCTAAGATAGACTGCGAGAAAGATATTGTTACTGTTGGTTTGGGGGATATGTCTCATTATTTTAATTTCTCTAAATTTCATAGACAACCCCATGATAAAGAATTGCCTAGTAAGGATGAAATCATTGGTCTTGCTTCTATTTCCGTGCCTCCTAATAATCCTTTAGAACAGTATTTGCTAAACCATGAAAATGATATGTTTATGAATGAAAGAATGGAAATAGATGAAGTATTCTTTAATCAGGGACCTCTTTTGAAACACATTGCTTGTTGAAATCCTTGGAGATCCTCCTCCACAGAAGGGTGATCCCGTGTTTGAGCTTAAACAATTACCTGATACTCTAAAATATGCTTATCTTGATGAAAAGAAGATATATCCTGTTATTATTAGTGCTAACCTTTCAGAGCACGAAGAAAAGAAATTATTGAAAACTCTGAACAAGCACCGTGCCAATATTGGGTATACTCTTGATGATCTTAAGGGCATTAGTCCCACTTTATGTCAGCATAGAATTAAATTGGAAAAAGATGCTAAACCAGTTGTTGATCATAAACGACGGTTAAATCCTAAGATGAAAGAAGTGGTAAGGAATGAAATACTAAAGCTTCTGGAGGCAGGTATAATTTATCCTATTGCTGATAGTCAATGGGTAAGTCATGTTCACTGTGTCCCTGAGAAGGGAGGTATTACTGTTGTTCCAAATGATAAGAATGAATTGATTCCACAAAGAATTGTTATAGGTTATAGAATGGTAATTGATTTTCACAAATTGAACAAAAATACTAGAAAAGATCATTACCCTCTACCTTTTATCGACCAAATTCTAGAAAGATTATCCAAACATACTCATTTTTGCTTTCTAGATGGTTATTCTGGTTTGTCTCAAATACCTGTGTCAAAAGAGGATCAAGATAAAACCACTTTTACTTGCCCTTTCGGCACCTTTGCATATAGACGTATGCCTTTTGGTTTATGCAATGCACCTGCTACCTTTCAAAGATGTATGACTGCTATATTCTCTGACTTTTGTGAAAAGATTGTTGAGGTTTTCATGGATGATTTCTCCATTTATGGAACTTCTTTTGATGATTGCTTAAGCAACCTTGATCGAGTTTTGCAGAGATGTGAAGAAACTAATCTTGTCTTGAATTGGGAGAAGTGCCACTTTATGGTTAATGAAGGTATTGTCTTGGGGCATAAAATTTCTGAAAGAGGTATTGAAGTTGATAAAGCTAAAGTAGATGCTATTGAAAAGATGGCATGTCCTAAAGATATTAAAGGTATAAGAAGTTTACTTGGTCATGCAGGTTTCTATAGGAGGTTTATTAAAGACTTCTCTAAAATTTATAGGCCTCTCACTAATCTCTTACAAAAATATATTCCTTTTGTTTTTGATGATGATTGTGTAGAAGCATTTGAAATACTTAAGAAAGCCTTGATTTCTGCACCTATAGTTCAGCCACCTGATTGGAACCTACCCTTTGAAATTATGTGTGATGCTAGTGATTATGCTGTTGGTGCTGTTCTAGGACAAAGAGTTGATAAGAAATAAAATGTTATTCAGTATGCCAGTAAAACTCTAGACAGTGCCCAGAGAAATTATGCTACTACTGAAAAAGAATTTTTGGCAGATGTATTTGCTTGTGATAAGTTCAGACCTTATACTGTTGATTCTAAAGTAACTGTTCACACTGATCTTGCTGCTATTAAATATCTTATGGAAAAGAAAGATGCTAAACCTAGACTTATTAGATGGGTTCTCTTGCTACAAGAATTTGATTTGCATATTATTGATAGAAAGGGAGCTGAGAACCCCGTTGTAGATAACTTTTCTATGTTAGAAAATGTTCTTGATGACCCACTACCTATTGATGATAGCTTTCTTGATGAACAATTAAATGTCATAAATGCTTCTTGTAATGCTCCATGGTATGCTTATTATGCTAATTATATTGTTGCTGAATTTATACCACTTAGTTTCACATACCAGGAAAAGAAAAAGGTTTTCTATGATTTAAGACATTACTTCTGGGATGACCCACACCTTTAAAAAGGAGTAGATGGTGTTATTAGACATTGTGTACCTGAGCATGAACAGGAACAGATCCTACGAAAGTGCCACTCCGAGGCTTACAGAGGACACCATGCTGGAGATAGAACTGCACATAAGGTATTGCAATCAGGTTTCTATTGGCCCACTCTCTTTAAGGATGCCCGTAAATTTGTCTTATCTTGTGATGAATGCCAAAGGATCGGTAATATTAGTAGGCGTCAGGAAATGCCTATGAACTATTCACTTGTTATTGAACCATTTGATGTATGGGGGTTTGATTATATGGGACCTTTTCCTTCCTCTAATGGGTATACACATATTCTAGTTGCCGTTGATTACGTTACTAAGTGGGTAGAAGCTATTCCAACTGGTAGTGCTGATCATAACACTTCTATTAAGATGCTTAAAGAAGTTATTTTTCTGAGGTTTGGAGTCCCTAGATATTTAATGACCGACCGATGGTGGTTCACATTTTATTCATGGTGCTTTCCCTAAAATGCTTGCTAAGTATGATGTTAATCATAGAATTGCATCTCCTTATCATCCTTAGTCTAGTGGTAAAGTAGAATTGAGCAATAGAGTAATTTTGCAAAAGACTGTTAATAGGTCCAGAACTGCTTATATGAATCCTATGGGTATGTCTCCGTATGAAATGGTTTATGGAAAAGCATTTCATTTACCTCTTGAACTAGAACATAAGGCATATTGGGCTATTAAAGAGCTCAACTATGATTTCAAACTTGCCGATGAGAAGAGATTATTTGACATTAGCTCACTTGATGAATGGAGAACCCAAGCCTATGAGAATGCCAAGTTGTTTAAAGAAAAGGTTAAAAGATGGCATGACAAAAGGATACAAAAGTGTCAGTTTAATGTAGGTGATCTTGTTTTACTATACAACTCTCGTTTAAGATTTTTTGCAGGAAAGCTTCTCCCTAAATGGGAAGGCCCTTACATTATCGAGGAGGTCTATCGTTCCGGTGCCATAAAAATCAACAATGCCGAAGGTAAAAATCCGAAGGTGGTAAATGGTCAAAGACTCAAACAGTATATCTCAGGTACTCCCATAAATGTTGAGACCAATATAATTGATACCGTAACGCCGGAGGAGTACATAAGGGACACTTTCCAGAACGTTTCAGACTCCGAAAAGGAATAGGTATGTGGTACGGTAAGTAAACCGACTCCAAAACGTTTACAATGATAAATTTTCTCCGTTTTGGAATATTTAAACAATTAGGAAAACTAAAAGTAGTCTGAAAGAGACACGAGGCGTCCACAAGGGTGGAGGGCGCGCCCCGACCTTGCAGCCACCTCGTGTGCCCCCCAGACTCCGTTTTCTTGCAGAACACTTCTTATGGTCGGTAAAAATTCATTATATAATCTCCTGAAGGTTTTGACCACCGTACCACGACAATATCTCCTGTTTTTGTTCCGAGCTGTTTTCTGCCAGAGTTTTCAAGGCCAGGCATCATGTCGTCTCCCTCCTCCAACAACGCGGGCGACGATGCTTTGCTAATGAAGATAGAGATGAAGAGAGAAGAACTTGGGGAGATGAATAAGGTTGATAAGATCAAGAAGGCCACGGGAGATCAAGTTCCGACAGTAGAAGAAGAAGACATCCTCCAACCTTACTATAATCATCTTACTCCTACTGAAATTGAAGCTTTCAAGATGATTGAGACAGTTCGGATGCAGAAGAAGTATCTAACTCATGAAAATATTCTGTTGCAAGAGCATATCACCGCACTCAAGGGCATTATTCATAAATTGGAGCACCTCTTGCGTTCGATGTTGGAAGACAAGCCTGCTTCATCAACAACTCCATCATCACCACCTCTAAAGAAAGAGATCTAAATGCATGGGTATGGGCACTCCCCTTGGCAACTGCCAAGCTTGGGGGAGTGCCCCGGTATCGTATCACCATCACATCTTTATCTTTATCGTTTTTCTTAGTTCGATCCTTTTGGTTATATCTTGATCTAGTAGAATGAAGTTTTTAGTATGATCTAGCTTTGAGTTTTGCTTTATGTTCCCTCTATGTAATCGAGTCCGTGAGATATATAATAAAGAGTAGTTTTGAGTTGAGGGCTTTGCTTTCTTGCTACTTGAGGGAATTAAATAAAGAAAGAATAAAAAGAAATAAAAAGATCATATATTGATCTTATGGAGAGTAATGGCTTCACATATAAAGAGTATGATGAGTAAAAGTTGTTGATAGTTGACAAACATAGTTTTGGTCATTGTTTCTATTAATAGGAAGTAATAAAGAAAGAGCGGCTTCACATATAAATATACTATCTTGGACATCTTTTATAATTGTGAGCACTCATTAAAATATGACATGCTAAAGGGTTGACATTGGACAAGCAAGACAACATATGGGTTATGTTTGCTTATATCCGAATAGAAGTTATATTGTCTTGGATCATCCAACATGTTGAGCTTGCTTTCCCTCTCATGCTAGCCAAATTCTTTGCACCAAGTAGAGATACTACTTGTGCTTCCAAACATCCCTAAACTCAGTTTTGCCATGAGAGTCCACTATACCTACCTATGGATTGAGTAAGATCCTTCAAGTAAGTTGCTGTCGGTGCAAGCAATAAAAATTGCTCTTTAAATATGTATGATCTATTAATGTGAAGAAAATAAGCTTTATACGAACTTGTGATATGGAAGAAATAAAAGCGACGGACTGCATAATAAAGGTCTTTATCACAAGCGGCAATATAAAGTGACGTTCTTTTGCATTAAGATTTTGTGCATCCAACCATAAAAGCGCATGACAACCTCTGCTTCCCTCTGCGAAGGGCCTATCTTTTATATTTGAAGGAAATATGCCCTAGAGGCAATAATAAAGTTGTTATTTATATTTCCTTATATCATGATAAATGTTTATTATTCATGCTAGAATTGTATTAACCGGAAACTTAGTACATGTGTGGATACATAGACAAACAGAGTGTCACTAGTATGCCTCTACTTGATTAGCTCGTTGAATGCAAGATGGTTAAGTTTCCTAGCCATAGACATGAGTTGTCATTTGATTAACGGGATCACATCATTAGAGAATAATGTGATTGACTTGACCCATTCCGTTAGCTTAGCATTTGATCGTTTAGTATATTGCTATTGCTTTCTTCATGACGTATACATGTTCCTATGACTATGAGATTATGAAACTCCCGAATACCGGAGGAACACTTTGTGTGCTACCAAATGTCACAACGTAACTGGGTGATTATAAAGGTGCTCTTCAGGTGTCTCCGATGGTACTTGTTGAGTTGGCATAGATCAAGATTAGGATTTGTCACTCCGATTGTCGGAGAGGTATCTCTAGGCCCTCTCGGTAATGCACATCACTATAAGCCTTGCAAGCAATATAACTAATGAGTTAGTTGCGGGATGATGCATTACAGAACGAGTAACGAGACTTGCCGGTAACGAGATTGAACTAGGTATTGAGATACCGACGATCGAATCTCGGGCAAGTAACATACCAATGACAAAGGGAACAACGTATGTTGTTATGCGGCTTGACCGATAAGGATCTTCGTAGAATATGTAGGAACCAATATGAGCATCCAGGTTCCGCTATTGGTTATTGACCGGAGATGAGTCTCGGTCATGTCTACATAGTTCTCGAACCCGTAGGGTCCGCACGCTTAACGTTCGAAGACGATCGGTATTATGAGTTTATGTGTTTTGATATACCGAAGGTAGTTCGGAGTCCCGGATATGATCACGGAAATGACGAGGAGTCTCGAAATGGTCGACACATAAAGATCGATATATTGGAAGCCTATATTTGGACATCGGAATAGTTCCGGGTGAAATCGGGATTTTACCGGAGTACCGGGAGGTTACCGTAACCCCCTGGTAAGTGTATGGGCCTTATTGGGCCACAGTGGAGAGAGAGAGAGGAGACCAGGGCAGGCCGCACGCCCCCTCTCCCTCTGGTCCGAATTGGACTAGGAGGGGGGCGCCTTCCTTTCCTTCCTCCCTCTCTGCCCCTTCCTTCTCTCCTAGTCCAACTAGGGAAGGGGGGGATCCTACTCCCGGTGGGAGTAGGACTCCTCCAGGGCGCGCCATAGAGGGCCGGCCCTCCCCCCTCCTCTACTCCTTTATATACGGGGGAGGGGGGCACCCCATAGACACACAAGTTGATCATTGATCTCTTAGCCGTGTGCGGTGCCCCCCTCCACCATAATCCACCTCGATCATATCGTCGTAGTGCTTAGGTGAAGCCCTGAGCCGATAGCTTCATCATCACCGTCATCACGCCGTCGTGCTGATGAAGCTCTCCCTCGAAGCTCTACTGGATCGTGAGTTCGTGGGACGTCACCGAGCTGAACGTGTGCAGATCGCGGAGGTGCCGTACGTTCGGTACTAGGATCGGTCGATCATGAAGACGTACGACTACATCAACCGTGTTGTCATAACGCTTCCGCTTACGGTCTACGAGGGTACGTAGACAACACTCTCCCCTCTCGTTGCTATGCATCACCATGATCTTACATGTGCGTAGGATATTTTTTGAAATTACTATGTTCCCCAACAGTGGCATCCGAGCCAGGTTTATGCGTAGATGTTATATGCACGAGTAGAACACAAGTGAGTTGTGGGCGATACAAGTCATACTGCTTACCAGCATGTCATACTTTGATTCGGCGGTATTGTTGGATGAAGCGGCCCGGACCAACATTACGCGTACGCTTATGCGAGACTGGTTCTACCGACGTGCTTCGCACACAGGTGGCTGGCGGGTGTCAGTTTCTCCAACTTTAGTTGAATCGAGTGTGGCTACGCCCGGTCCTTGTGAAGGTTAAAATAGCACATACTTGACGAAATATCATTGTGGTTTGATGCGTATGTAAGAACGGTTCTTGCTAAGCCCGTAGCAGCCACATAAAACTTGCAACAACAAAGTAGAGGACGTCTAACTTGTTTTTGTAGGGCATGTTGTGATGTGATATGGTCAAGACATGATGCTAAATTTTATTGTATGAGATGATTATGTTTTATAATGGAGTTATCGGCAACTGGCAGGAGCCATATGGTTGTTACTTTATTGTATGAAATGCAGTCGCCATGTAATTGCTTTACTTTATCACTAAGCGGTAGCGATAGTCGTAGAAGCAATAGTTGGCGAGACGATAACGATGCTACGATGGAGATCAAGGTGTCGCGCCGGTGACGATGGTGATCATCACGTTGCTTTGGAGATGGAGATCAAAGGCACAAGATGATGATGGCCATATCATATCACTTATATTGATTGCATGTGATGTTTATCCTTTATGCATCTTATTTTGCTTAGTTCGGCGGTAGCATTATAAGATGATCTCTCACTAAATTTCAAGGTACAAGTGTTCTCCCTGAGTATGCACCATTGCGAAAGTTCGTCGTGCCGAGACACCACGTGATGATCGGGTGTGATAAGCTCTACGTTCACAAACAACGGGTGCAAGCCGGTTTTGCACACGCAGAATACTCGGGTTAAACTTGACGAGCCTAGCATATGCAGATATGGCCTCGGAACACTGGAGACCGAAAGGTCGAGCGTGAATCATATAGAAGATATGATCAACAAAGTGATGTTCACCATTGAAAACTACTCCATCTCACGTGTGATCGGACATGGTTTAGTTGATATGGATCACGTGATCAGTTAGATGATTAGAGGGATGTCTATCTAAGTGGGAGTTCTTAAGTAATATGATTAATTGAACTTTAATTTATCATGAACTTAGTCCTGGTAGTATTAGCATATCTATGTTGTAGATCAATAGCTCGTGTTTAGCTCCCCTGTTTTTTTTTGATATGTTCCTAGAGAAAACTAAGTTGAAAGATGTTAGTGGCAATGATGCGGATTGGATCCGTGATCTGAGGATTATCCTCATTGCTGCACAGAAGAATTATGTCCTTGATGCACCGCTAGGTGACAGACCGATTGCAGGAGCAGATGCAGACGTTATGAACGTTTGGCAAGCTCGATATGATGACTACTTGATAGTTTAGTGCACCATGCTTTATGGCTTAGAATCAGGGCTTCAAAGACGTTTTTGAAATGCCACGGAGCATATGAGATGTTCCAAGAGTTGAAATCAGTATTTCAGACTCATGCCCATGTCGAAAGGTATGAGACCTTTGACAAGTACTTTGGCTACAAAATGGAGGAGAATAGCTCAACTAGTGAGCATGTGCTCAGAATGTCTGAGTACTACAATCACTTGAATCAAGTGGGATTTAATCTTCCAGATAAGATAGTGATTGACAGAGTTCTCTAGTCACTATCACCAAGTTACTAGAACTTTGTGATGAACTATAATATGCAAGGGATAACGGAAACGATTCCCAAGCTCTTCGTGATGCTGAAATCGACGAAGGTAGAAATCAAGAAAAGCATCAAGTGTTGATGGTTGACAAGACCACTAGTTTAAATAAAAGGGCAAAGGGAAGAAGGGGAACTTCAAAAAGAACGGCAAGCAAGTTGCTGCTTGCTACCTCTTGAGCACTGCGTTGGTTTTCCCTTGAAGAGGAAAGGGTGATGCAGCAAAGTAGCGTAAGTATTTCCCTCAGTTTTTGAGAACCAAGGTATCAATCCAGTAGGAGGCCACACGCAAGTCCCTCGTATCTACACAAACAAATAAGAACATTGCAACCAACGCGATAAAGGGGTTGTCAATCCCTTCACGACCACTTGCAAAAGTGAGATCCGATAGAGATGATAAGATAAATTTTTTGGTATTTTTATGATAAAAGTGAAAGTAAAGAATGCAAAATAAACAAAGATAGAAATAGCTTGTTGATGGAAGATTAATATGATGGAAAATATACCCGGGGTCCATAGGTTTCACTAGTGGCTTCTCTCAAGATAGCATAAGTATTACGGTGGGTAAACAAATTATTGTCGAACAATTGATAGAATTGAGCATAGTTATAAGAATATCTAGGTATGATCATGTATATAGGCATCACGTCCGTGACAAGTAGACCGACTCCTGCCTGCATCTACTACTATTACTCCACACATCGACCGCTATCCAGCATGCATCTAGGGTATTAAGTTCATAAGAACGGAGTAACGCTTTAAGCAAGATAACATGATGTAGAGGGATAAAATCAAGCAATATGATATAAACCCCATCTTTTTATCCTTGATGGCAACAATACAATATGTGTCGTTTCCCCTACTGTCACTGGGATCGAGCACCGCAAGATTGAACCCAAAGCTAAGCACTTTTCCCATTGCAAGAAAGATCTATCTACTAGGCCAAACCAAACTGATAATTCGTAGAGACTTGCAAAGATAACCAATCATACATAAAAGAATTTAGAGGAGATTCAAATATTGTTCATAAATAATCTTGATCATAAACCCACAATTAATCGGATCTCGACAAACACACCGCAAAAGAAGATTACATCGAATAGATCTCCAAGAGAATCGAGGAGAACTTTGTATTGAGATCCAAAGAGAGAGAAGAAGCCATCTAGCTAATAACTATGGACCCGAAGGTCTGAAGTAAACTACTCACACATCATCAGACAGGCTATGGTGTTGATGTAGAAGCCCTCCGTGATCAATGCCCCCTCCGGCGGAGCACCGGAAAAGGCCCCAAGATGGGATCTCACGGGTATAGAAGGTTGCGGCGGTGGAATTAGGTTTTCGTGGTGCTCCTCGATGGTTTGGGGGTACGTAGGTATATATAGGAGGAAGAAGTAGGTCGGTGGAGCCACGAGGGGCCCATGAGGGTGGAGGGCGCGCCTAGGGGGTAGGCGCGCCCCCCTGCCTCGTGGCCTCCTCGGTGATTTCTTGACGTCCACTCCAAGTCCTCTGGATCACGTTTGTTACAAAAATAACTTTCTCGAAGGTTTCATTCCGTTTGGACTCCGTTTGACATTCCTTTTCTGCGAAACACTGAAATAGGCAAAAAAACACCAATTTGGGCTGGGCCTCCGGTTAATAGGTTAGTCCCAAAAATAATATAAAACTGTATAAATAAGCCCATTAAACATCCAAAACAGAATATATAATAGCATGGAGCATCAAAAATTATAGATACGTTGGAGACGTATCAAGCATCCCCAAGCTTAATTCCTGCTCGTCCTCGAGTAGGTAAATGATAAAAACAGAATTTTTGATGTGGAGTGCTACTTAGCATATTCTTCAATGTATTTCTCTCTATTGTGGCATGAATGTTCAGATCCGAAAGATTGAAGATAAAAGTTTAATATTAACATGAAAATAATAATACTTCAAGCATACTAACAAAGCAATCATGTCTTCTCAAAATAACATGGCCAAAAAAAGTTATCTCTACAAAATCATATAGTCTGGATATGCTCTATCTTCACCACACAAAGTATTTAAATCATGCACAAACCCGATGACAAGCCAAGCAATTGTTTCATACTTTTGATGTTCTCAAACTTTTTCGATCTTCACGCAATATATGAGCGTGAGCCATGGACATAGCACTATAGGTGGAATAGAATGGTGGTTGTGGAGAAGACAAAAAGGAGAAGATAGTCTCACATCAACTAGGCGTATCAACGGGCTATGGAGATGCCCATTAATAGATATCAATGTGAGTGAGTAGGGATTGCCATGCAACGGATGGACTAGAGCTATAAGTATATGTAAGCTCAAAAAAAGAAACTAAGTGGGTGTGCATCCAACTTGCTTGCTCACGAAGACCTTGGGCATTTTGAGGAAGCCCATCATTGAAATATACAAGCCAAGTTCTATAATGTAAAATTCCCACTAGTATATGAAAATGACAACATAGGAGACTCTCTATCATGAAGATCATGGTGCTACTTTGAAGCACATGTGTGGAAAAAGGATAGTAACATTGTCCCTTCTCTCTTTTTCTCTCATTTTTTTATTGGGCCTTCTCTTTTTTTTATGGCCTCTTTTTTTTTAGTCCGGAATCTCATCCCGACTTGTGGGGGAATCATAGTCTCCATCATCCTTTCCTCACATGGGACAATGCTCTAATAATGATGATCATCACACTTTTATTACTTACAACTCAAGAATTACAACTCAATACTTAGGACAAATTATGACTCTATGTGAATGCCTCCGGCGGTGTACCGGGATATGCAATGAATCAAGAGTGACATGTATGAAAGAATTATGAAGGTGGCTTTGCCACAAATACAATGTCAACTACATGATCATGCAAAGCAATATGACAATGATGAAGCGTGTCATAATAAATAGAACGGTGGTAAGTTGCATGGAAATATATCTCGGAATGGCTATGGAAATGCCATAATAGGTAGGTATGGTGGCTATTTTGAGGAAGGTAAATGGTGGGTATATGATACCGGCGAAGAAGTGCGCGGTATTAGAGAGGCTAGCAATGGTGGAAGGATGAGAGTGTGTATAATCCACAGACTCAACATTAGTCATAAAGAACTCACATACTTATTGCAAAAATATATTAGTTATCAAAACGAAGTACTACGCGCATGCTCCTAGGGGGATAGATTGGTAGGAAAAGACCGTCGCTCGTCCCCGACCGCCACTCATAAGGAAGACAATCAATAAATAAATCATGCTCCGACTTCATCACATAACGGTTCACCATATGTGCATGCTACGGGAATCACAAACTTTAGAACAAGTATTTCTCAAATTCACAACTACTCAACTAGCATGACTCTTATATCACCATCTTCATATTTCAAAACAATTATCAAGTATCAAACTTCTCTTAGTATTCAATGCACGTAGAAGTTTTTATCTTGGATGCCTATCATATTAGGACTAATTTTATAACCAAAGCAAACTACCATGTTGTTCTAAAGGACTCTCAAAATAATATAAGTGAAGCATGAGAGATCAATAATTTCTATAAAATATAACCACCACCGTGCTCTAAAAGATATAAGTGAAGCACTAAAGCAAAATTATTTAGCTCAAAAGATATAAGTGAAGCACATAGAGTATTTCTAACAAATTCCGAATCATGTGTGTCTCTCTCAAAAGGTGTTTACAGAAAGGATGATTGTGGCAAACTAAAAAGCAAAGACTCAAATCATACAAGACGCTCCAAGCAAAACACATATCATGTGGTCAATAAAAATATAGCTCCAAGTAAAGTTACCGATAGATGAAGACAAAAGAGGGGATGCCTTCCGGGGCATCCCCAAGCTTAAGCTTTTGGTTATCCTTGAATTTTACCTTGGGGTGCCATGCGCATCCCCAAGCTTAGGCTCTTGCCAATCCTTCAAATCTTTACCCAAAACTTGAAAACTTGACAACACAAAACTTAACAGAAAATCTCGTGAGCTCCGTTAGCGAAAGAAAACAAAACACCACTTCAAGGTACTGTAATGAACTCATTCTTTATTTATATTGGTGTTAAACTTACTGTATTCCAACTTTTCTATGGTTCATAAACTCCATTACTAGCCATAGATTCATTAAAATAAGCAAACAACACGCGAAAAACAGAATCTGTCAAAAACAGAACAGTCTGTAGTAATCTGTAACTCTTCTAAAACTCTAAAAATTCTACCAAAATAGGACGACCTAGATAATTTGTTTATGGAAAATGATTGAACAACCGACTGATCTCTCATAATTTAAGCCGTGTGCGTTGCGTGCCACGAGTCCCTCCTGGGACCACCCACCGCCCACGCCTTATCCTTTCTTCTTGGGTCGCCTTCTTCTCTCCTCCACCAAATCGGCCGAGTCCCCTTCTCTCCTCCACCAAATCGACTGTGCCTCTTGCCCCTTGCTCTCACCCCCTGCCCCCTAAAGCGTCCCATCTCTCTGTCTTCCCGTTGGAGCAGCGTCCGCGGCAGCCCGGCGCACTGGTGCGGCGCGCCCTTGCAGCAAGCAGGTTGCGGCCGGCCTTTGCAGCACCGGCTGGTGTGGATCTCGCCGGGGGCAGCAACGCTCCTGCTGCTGCAAAGCGGTGTCCTGCGCGATGCGCTCATGGTGCTGCACCGACGTCCCGACGCGACGCGCTTCGCTCACGGTGCTCCAGTGAAGCGCGAGGGGCTGCAATGGAGCGATGTCGGAGGCTGCAATGGAGCGTCGCGCGGGGTTGCCGAGCTCCGCCGAGGCTGCAATGAAGTGCCGCCGGAGCTGCAATGAAGCACACACGGGGTCGTTGAAGCTCATCGGGGGTTGCAATGGAGTGCCAGCGGGCGCCGCCAGTGCTTCGCGCCGCGTAGTGCTACCATGGAAGCTGCTGCGCCAAAGCTTTTTTGGTGCAGTTGGCCTTGCCATTTTTTGAGCAGCACACGGGATGGCTTCAAGTGCTGCGATGCAGTAGCCGCCGGCGGCTCGGATTGGGTTGTTGTGACCGAGGTGCGATGCACCTCGCCAGCGCTGGTCTTGTTGCGATGCAACCTCATCATGGGCCTCATGGCTGCTCTTGCTATGATGCAACTCGTCCACGACAGCCGGCATCGACGCCCGCTGCATCGCAGCTCCGGCGGCGTCGCGGCCGCTGCATCACACCTCCGGCGGCCGCTGCATAGCAGCTCCAACGACGTCGACGGCCGCTGCATCGTAGCTCCGGCGGCATCGACGCCTGCTGCATAGCAGCTCTGACGGCTTCAACGATCGCTGCATAGCAGCTCCGGCGTCGTCATGGCCGCTGCAATGCAACTCCGGTGGCGTCGAGGACGGCTGCATCGTAGCTCTGGCGGCATCTATGACCGCTGCATAGCAGCTCCTGCGGCTGCTGCATTGTAGCTCCGACGTCGTCGTCGTCCGCTGCATCGTAGCTCCGGCTCGTCGATGTCGTCCACTGCATCGTAGCTCAAACAACGTCCAGGCCGCTGCTACCGTGCTTGGAGCAGGACAGTGGGAGCTGTGGGTGGTGCGTGTCTTGTGCGAGGGGAAGATGTCATCGAGGGGAAGTGCCATCCGTGGGACACCAAAGGGACGGCCACGATGTGCTCCATCTAATGGTTATCAAGGCGGCTGATAACTCTGAGCTATCAGCCGGCTTACGCCTAGCATCGGCCTTTGTTTATTGATCTGCTGCAATTGGAATCAGTATTATATCACGTTCTGGTAATTTTTAACAATTGTTTTCGTGAACAGAAAGTTTCTGGAATTTTCAGCAAGATCAAATAACTATCATCCAAGAAGATCCTATAGGTTTAACTTGGCACAAACACTAATTAAAACACAAAACCACATCTAAACAGAAGCTAGATGGATTATTTATTCCTAAACATAACCAAAAAGCAAAAAAAAAACTAAAAATAAAATTGGGTTGCCTCCCAACAAGCGCTATCGTTTTACGCCCCTAGCTAGGCATAAAAGCGAGGATAGATCTAGGTATTGCCATCTTTGGTAGGCAATCCATAGGCGGCTCTCATAATAGATTCATATGGTAATTTAATTTTCTTTCTAGGGAAGTGTTCCATGCCTTTCCTTAACGGAAATTGGAATCTAATATTCCCTTCCTTCATATCAATGATTGCACCAATTGATCTAAGGAAAGGTCTACCAAGAATAATAGGACATGAAGGATTGCAATCTATATCAAGAACAATGAAATCTACGGGCACATAATTCCTATTTGCAACAATAAGAACATCATTAATTCTTCCCATAGGTTTCTTAATGGTGGAATCCGCAAGGTGCAAGTTTAAAGAACAATCACAAATTCACGGAAACCTAGCAAATCACACAAAGTTTTTGGAATTGTGGACACACTAGCACCCAAATCACACAAAGCATAGCATTCATGATCTTTAATTTTAATTTTGATAGTAGGTTCCCATTCATCATAAAGTTTTCTAGGGATAGAAACTTCCAACTCAAGTTTTTCTTCGTAAGATTGCATCAAAGCATCAATGATATGTTTAGTAAAAGCTTTATTTTGGCTATAAGCATGAGGAGAATTTAGCACGAATTGCAACAAGGAAATACAATCTATCAAAGAGCAGTTATCATAATTAAATTCCATGAAATCCATGGTAGTGGGTTCATTGCTATCTAAAGTTCTAACCTCTTCAATCCCACTTTTACCTATTTTGCATCAAGATCTAAAAACTCTGAATTTTTGGGACGCCTTCTAACTAAAGTTGACTCATCTCCAGTCCCATCATCATCATCAAGATTCATATTGCAAAACAAGGATTTAATAGGGGACACATCAATTACTTTTAGATCTTCATCCTTATTATCATGAAAACTAGAAGAACACGCTTTTATGAAGCAATCTTTCTTAGCACGCATCCTAGCGGTTCTTTCGTTGCACTCATCAATGGAAATTCTCATGGCTTTGAGAGATTCATTGATATCATGCTTAGGCGGAATAGGTCTAAGTTTCAAAGAATCAACATCAAGAGAAATTCTATCCACGTTCCTAGCCAATTCATCAATCTTAGGCAATTTTTCTTCAAGCAAAGCATTGAAATTCTTTTGAGAGATCATAAATTCTTTAACACTAGTCTCAAAATCAGAGGGCAACTTATTAAAATTTCCATAAGAGTTGTTGTATGAATTACCATAATTATTAGAGGAATTACTAGGATACGGCCTAGGATTAAAGTTTCCTCTATAAGCGTTGTTACCAAAATTATTCCTACCAACAAAATTCACATCCATAGATTCATTATTATTCTCAATCAAAGTAGACAAAGGCATATCATTAGGATCAGAAGAAACACTCTTATTAGCAAGCAATTTCATAAGTTCATCCATCTTTCCACTCAAAACATTAATTTCTTCAATTGCATGCACCTTTTTACTAGTAGATCTTTCAGTGTGCCATTGAAAATAATTAACCATAATATTATCTAGGAGTTTATTAGCTTCTCCTAAAGTGATTTTCATAAAAGTGCCTCCCGCGGCCGAATCTAAAAGATTTCTAGAAGCAAAATTCAATCTGGCATAAATTTTTTGTATAATCATCCATAAATTCAAACCATGTGTAGGGCAATTACGTATCATTAATTTCATTCTCTCCCAAGCTTGTGCAACATGTTCATGATCAAGTTGCTTAAAATTCATAATATCGTTTCTAAGAGAGATGATCTTAGTAGGAGGAAAATACTTAGAGATAAAAGCATCTTTGCACTTATTCCAAGAATCAATACTATTTTTAGGCAAAGACGAAAACCAAGTTTTAGCACGATCTCTAAGTGAAAATGGAAATAGCTTCAATTTAACAATATCATTATCCACATCTTTCTTCTTTTGAATATCACACAAATCAACAAAGCTATTTAGATGGGTAGCGGCATCTTCACTAGGAAGGCCGGTGAATTGATCTTTCATGACAAGATTCAACAAAGCAGCATTAATTTCACAAGATTCAGCTTCGGTAAGAGGAGCAATCGGAGTGCTAAGAAAATCATTGTTGTTGGTATTGGCAAAGTCACAGAATTTAGTATTATCTTGAGCCATCGTGACAAGCAAGCAATCCAACACACGAGCATAACAAGAAGCAAGCGAAGAAAGAGGCGAACGGAAAAGAGAGGCGAATAAAACGGCAAGGGTGAAGTGGGGGAGAGGAAAACGAGAGGCAAATGGCAAATAATGTAATGCGAGGGATAAGAGTTTGTGATGGGTACTTGGTATGTTGACTTGTGCATAGACTCCCCGGCAACGGCGCCAGAAATGGCTCGTTGTCGGGAGTCAAATCTTTACTTGACTTGGTTTAAGCCTCCCCGGTAACGGCACCAGAAATCCTTCTTGCTACCTCTTGAGCACTGCGTTGGTTTTCCCTTGAAGAGGAAAGGGTGATGCAGCAAAGTAGCGTAAGTATTTCCCTCAGTTTTTGAGAACCAAGGTATCAATCCAGTAGGAGGCCACACGCAAGTCCCTCGTACCTACACAAACAAATAAGAACCTTGCAACCAACGTGATAAAGGGGTTGTCAATCCCTTCACGGCCACTTGCAAAAGTGAGATCCGATAGAGATGATAAGATAATATTTTTGGTATTTTTATGATAAAGAGTGAAAGTAAAGAATGTAAAATAAACAAAGATAGAAATAGCTTGTTGACGGAAGATTAATATGATGGAAAATAGACCCGAGGGCCATAGGTTTCACTAGTGGCTTCTCTCAAGATAGCATAAGTATTATGGTGGGTAAACAAATTACTGTCGAAAAATTGATAGAATTGAGCATAGTTATAAGAATATCTAGGTATGATCATGTATATAGGCATCACGTCCGTGACAAGTAGACCGACTCCTGCCTACATCTACTACTATTACTCCACACATCGACCACTATCCAGCATGCATCTAGAGTATTAAGTTCATAAGAACGGAGTAACGCTTTAAGCAAGATGACATGATGTAGAGGGATACACTCATGCAATATGATATAAACCCCATCTTTTTATCCTCGATGGCAACAATACAATACATGTCGTTTCCCCTACTGTCACTGGGATCGAGCACCGCAAGATTGAACCCAAAGCTAAGCACTTCTCCCATTGCAAGAAAGATCAATCTAGTAGGCCAAACCAAACTGATAATTCGAAGAGACTTGCAAAGATAACCAATCATACATAAAATAATTCAGAGAAGATTCAAATATTGTTCATAGATAATCTGGATCATAAACCCACAATTCATCGGATCTCGACAAACACACCGGAAAAGAAGATTACATCGAATAGATCTCCAAGAGAATCGAGGAGAACTTTGTATTGAGATCCAAAGAGAGAGAAGAAGCCATCTAGCTAATAACTATGGACCCGAAGGTCTGAAGTAAACTACTCACACATCATCAGAGAGGCTATGGTGTTGATGTAGAAGCCCTCCGTGATCAATGCCCCCTCCGGCGGAGCACCGGAAAAGGCCCCAAGATGGGATCTCACGGGTATAGAAGGTTGCGGCGGTGGAATTAGGTTTTCGTGGTGCTCCTCGATGGTTTGGGGGTACGTAGGTATATATAGGAGGAAGAAGTAGGTCGGTGGAGCCACGAGGGGCCCACGAGGGTGGAGGGCGCGCCCAGGGGGGTAGACGTGCCCCCTGCCTCGTGGCCTCCTCGGTGATTTCTTGACGTCCACTCCAAGTCCTTTGGATCATGTTTGTTCCAAAAATAACTTTCCCGAAGGTTTCATTCCGTTTGGACTCCGTTTGATATTCCTTTTCTGCGAAACACTGAAATAGGCAAAAGACAGCAATTTGGGTTGGGCCTCCGGTTAATAGGTTAGTCCCAAAAATAATATAAAAGTGTATAAATAAGCCCATTAAACATCCAAAACAGAATATATAATAGCATGGAGCAATAAAAAATTATAGATACGTTGGAGACGTATCACTGCTCAAGTGAAGAAGCCCAAGTCTGGATCTAAGCCTGAGACTAAGTGCTTCTACTGCAAAGGGACTGGTCACTGGAAGCAGAACTGCCCCAAGTATTTGGCGGATAAGAAGGATGGCAAAGTGAACAAAGGTATATTTGATATACCTCTTATTGATGTGTACTTTACTAGTGTTTATAGCAACACCTCAGTATTTGATACTAGTTCAGTTGCTAAGATTAGTAACTCGAAACGGGAGTTGCAGAATGAACATAGACTAGTTAAGGGTGAAGTGACAATGTGTGTTGGAAGTGGTTCCAAGATTGATATGATCATCATCACACACTCCCTATACTTTCGGGATTAGTGTTGAACCTAAATAAATGTTATTTGGTGTTTGCGTTGAGCATGAATATGATTTGATCATGTTTATTGCAATACGGTTATTCATTTAAGTCAAAAAATAATTGTTATTCTGTGTACGTGAATAAAATCTTCTGTGGTCATACACCCAAGGTGCATGGTTTATTGAATCTCGATCGTAGTGATACACATATTCATAATATTGATGCCAAAAGATGCAAAGTTAATAATGATAGTGCAACTTATTTGTGGCACTGCCGTTTAGGTCATATTGGTCTAAAGCGCATGAAGAAACTCCATACAGATGGGTTTTTGGAATCACTTGATTATGAATCACTTGATGCTTGCGAACCATGCCTCATGGGAAAGATGACTAAGACTCCGTTCTCCGGAACAATGGAGCGAGCAACTAACTTATTGGAAATAATACATACTGATGTATACAGTCCGATGAGTGTTGAGGCTCGCGGCGGGTATCGTTATTTTCTGACCTTCACAGATGATTTGAGTAGATATGGGTATATCTACTTGATGAAACATAAGTCTGAAACATTTGAAAAGTTCAAAGAATTTCAGAGTGAAGTGGAAAATCATCGTAACAAGAAAATAAAGTTTCTATGATCTGATCGCGGAGACGAATATTTGAGTTACGAGTTTGGTCTTCATTTTAAACAATGCGGAATAGTTTCGCAACTCACGCCACCTGGAACACCACAGCGTAATGGTGTGTCCGAACGTCATAACCATACTTTATTAGATATGGTGCGATCTATGATGTCTCTTACCAATTTACCACTATAGTTTTGGGGTTATGCATTACAGACAGCTGCATTCATGTTAAATAGGGCACCATCTAAATCCGTTGAGACGACACCATATGAACTGTGGTTTGGCAAAAACCAAAGTTGTCGTTTCTTAAAGTTTGGGGCTGCGATGCTTATGTGAAAAAGCTTCAACCTGATAAGCTCGAACCCAAATCGGAGAAATGTGTCTTCATAGGATACCCAAAGGAGACTGTTGGGTACACCTCCTATCACAGATCCGAAGGAAAGATATTCGTTGCTAACAATGGATCCTTTCTAGAGAAGGAGTTTCTCTCGAAAGAAGTGAGTGGGAGGAAAGTAGAACTTGATGAGGTAATTGTACCTTCTCCCGAATTGGAAAGTAGTTAATCATAGAAATCAGTTCCAGTGATTCCTACACCAATTAGTGAGGAAGCTAATGATGATGAACATGAAACTTCTGATCAAGTTACTACTGAACCTCGTAGGTCAACTAGAGTAAGATCCGTACCAGAGTAGTACGGTAATCCTGTTCCGGAGGTCATGTTACTTGGCCATGATGAACCTACGAAGTATGAGGAAGCAATGATGAGCCCAGATTCCACAAAATGGCTTAAGGCCATGAAATCTGAGATGGGATCCATGTATGAGAACAAAGTATGGACTTTGATTGACTTGCCCGGTGATTTTCGACAAGGTTCGAACTATGGAAAAAGGTTTTCGACAAGTTCAAGGTGTTGACTACGATAAGATTTTCTCACTCGCATCGATGCTTAAGTCTGCCCGAATCATGTTAGCAATTGCCACATTTTATGAAATCTGGCAAATGGATGTCAAAACTACATTCCTTAACGGATATCTTAAAGAAGAATTGTATATGATACAACAAGGAGGTTTTGTCGATCCAAAAGGTGCTAACAAAGTGTGCAAGCCCCAGCAATCCATTTATGGACTAGTGCAAGCCTCTCAGAGTTGGAATATACGCTTTGATAGTGTGATCAAAGCATATGGTTTTATACAGACTTTTGGAGAAGTCTGTATTTACAAGAAAGTGAGTGGGAGCACTACAACCTTTCTGATAAGTATATGTAAATGACATATTGTCAATCGGAAATGATGTATAATTTTCTGGAAAGCATAAAGGAGTGTTTGAAAGGATTTTTTCAAAGAAAGACCTCGGTGAAGCTGCTTACATATTGAGCATCAAGATCTATAGAGATAGATCAAGACGCTTGATAAGTTTTTTCAATGAGTACATACCTTGACAAGTTTTTGAAGTAGTTCAAAATGGAACAGTCAAAGAAGGAGTTCTTGCCTGTGTTGCAAGGTGTGAAGTTGAGTAAGACTCAAAGCCCGACCACGACAGAAAATATAAAGAGAATGAAAGTCATTCCCTGTGCCTCAGCCATAGGTTCTATAAAGTATGCCATGCTGTGTACCAGACATATTGTATACCCTGCCCTGAGTTTGGCAAGGAAGTACAATTTTGATCTAGGAGTAGATCACTGGATAGCGGTAAAAAATTATCCTTAGAGGACTACGGAAATATTTCTCGGTTATGTAGGTGATAAGGAGTTCGTCGTAAAGAGTTACGTCGATGCAAGCTTTGACACCGATCTGGATGACTCTAAGTTACAATCCAGATACATATTGAAAGTGGGAGCAATTAGCTAAAGTAGCTCCGTGCAGAGCATTGTAGACATAGAAATTTGCAAAATACATACGGATCTGAATTTGACAGACCCGTTGACTAAACTTCTCTCACAAGCAAAACATGATCATGCCTTAGTAATCTTTGAGTGTTAATCACATGGTGATGTGAACTAGATTACTGACTCTAGTAAACCCTTTGAGTGTTGGTCACATGGCGATGTGAACTATGGGTGTTAATCACATGGTGATGTGAACTATTCGTGTTAAATCACATGGCGATGTGAACTAGATTATTGACTCTAGTGCAAGTGGGAGACTGAAGGAAATATGCCCTAGAGGCAATAATAAAGTTGTTATTTATATTTCCTTATATCATGATAAATGTTTATTATTCATGCTAGAATTGTATTAACCGGAAACTTAGTACATGTCTGGATACTTGACTAGCTCGTTGAATCAAAGATGGTTAAGTTTCCTAGCCATAGACATGAGTTGTCATTTGATTAACGGGATCACATCATTAGAGAATAATGTGATTGACTTGACCCATTCCGTTAGCTTAGGATTTGACCGTTTAGTATATTGCTATTGCTTTCTTCATGACTTATACATGTTCCTATGACTATGAGATTATGCAACTCCCGAATACCGGAGGAACACTTTGGGTGCTACCAAACGTCACAACGTATCTGGGTGATTATAAAGGTGCTCTACAGGTGTCTCTGATGGTACTTGTTGAGTTCGCATAGATCAAGATTAGGATTTGTCACTCCGATTGTCGGAGAGGAATCTCTGGGCCCTCTCGGTAATGCACATCACTATAAGCCTTGCAAGCAATGTAACTAATGACTTAGTTGCGGGATGATGCATTACGGAACGAGTAAAGGGACTTGCCGGTAACGAGATTGAACTAGGTATTGAGATACCGACGATCGAATCTCGGGCAAGTAACATACCGATGACAAAGGGAACAACGTATGTTGTTATGTGGCTTGACCGATAAAGATCTTCGTAGAATATGTAGGAACCAATATGAGCATCTAGGTTCCGCTATTGGTTATTGACCGGAGATGAGTCCCGGTCATGTCTACATAGTTCTCGAACCCGTAGGGTCCGCACGCTTAACGTTCGGTGACGATCGGTATTATGAGTTTATGTGTTTTGATGTTCCGAAGGTAGTTCGGAGTCCCGCATATGATCACGGACATGACGAGGAGTCTCGAAATGGTCGAGACATAAAGATCGATATATTGGAAGCCTATATTTCGACATCGGAATAGTTCCGGGTGAAATCGGGATTTTACCGGAGTATCGGGAGGTTACCGGAGTATCGGGAGGTTACCGGAACCCCCCGGTAAGTGTATGGTCCTTATTGGGCCATAGTGGAGAGAGAGAGAGAGGAGACCAGGGCAGGCCGCGCGCCCCCTCTCCCTCTGGTCCGAATTGGACTAGGAGGGGGCGGCGCCCCCCTTTCCTTCCTCCCTCTCTCCCCTTCCTTCTCTCCTAGTCCAACTAGGGAAGGAGGGAGAATCCTACTCCCGGTGGGAGTAGGACTCCTCCAGGGCGCGCCATAGAGGGCCGGCCCTCCCCCTCCTCCACTCCTTTATATACGGGGGAGGGGGCACCCCATAGACACACAAGTTGATCATTGATCTCTTAGCTGTGCCCCCGTCCACCATAATCCACCTCGGTCATATCATCGTAGTGCTTAGGAGAAGCCCTGTGCCGATAGCTTCATCATCACCGTCATCACGCCGTCGTGCTGACGAAGCTCTCCCTTGAAGCTCTACTGGATCGTGAGTTCGTGGGACGTCACCGAGCTGAACGTGTGCAGATCGCGGAGGTATCGTACGTTCGGTACTAGGATCGGTCGATCGTGAAGACGTACGACTACATCAACCGCGTTGTCAGAATGCTTCCGCTTACGGTCTACGAGGGTACGTAGACAACACTCTCCCCTCTCATTGCTATGCATCACCATGATCTTGCATGTGCGTAGGATTTTTTTTGAAATTACTACGTTCCCCAACAATATTTATCTTCTACCCTTATACAAGAGTCATGGTGATCTTCACCTTTCCTTTTTACACTTTTTCCTTTGGCAATATCTATGTGTTGGAGAGATCCGGATATATATATCCACTCGGATGTAGGTTTTCATAAAGTATTATTGTTGACATTACCCTTGAGGTAAGAAGTTGGGAGGCGAAACTATAAGCCCCTATCTTTCTCTGTGTCCAATTGAAACTTTGTACCCATAAGTATTGCGTGAGTGTTAGCAATTGTGAAAGATTAAATGATAGTTGATCATGTGGACCTGCTGAAAAGCTCTTAAATTGACTCTTTCCGATGTTATGATAAATTGCAATTGAAGCAATGACTGAGATCATAGTTTGTTAGTTTTCAATGAAGTTTCTGATTCGTACTTTGCCTTGTGAATGAATTGTTACTTTATGGTAAGAAATTATATGACAATATATGTTGCTGTTCTAAAGATGATCATGATGCCCTCATGTCCATATTTTATTTTTATCGACACCTCTATCTCTAAACATGCGGACATATTTATCGATATTGGCTTTCGCTTGAGGACAAGCGAGGTCTAAGCTTGGGGGAGTTGATACGTCCATTTTGCATCATGCTTTTATCTTGATATTTATTGCATTTTGGGCTGTTATTACACATTATATCACAATACTTATGCCTATTCTCTCTTATTTTATAAGGTTTACATGAAGAGGGAGGATGTCGGCAGCTGGAATTCTGGAATAGAAAAGGAGCAAATATTAGAGACCTATTCTGCACAACTCCAAAAGTCCTGAAACTTCACGAGGCATGTTTTTGGAATATATAAAAAATATTGGGTGAAGAAAGAACCAGAGGGGAGCCACCAGCCAGCCACAAGGGTGGAGGGCGCCCCCCCCCCCCCCCCCCGACCTTGGGGGCCCACTGGCAGGCCTACGGTGCCCATCTTTTGCTATATGGCGTCTTTTACCCTGGAAAAATCAAGAAGAAGTTTTCGGGACGAAGCGCCGCCGTCTCGAGGCGGAACCTGGGCAGAACCAATCTAGGGCTCCGGCGGAGCTGTTCTGCCGGGGAAACATCCCTCCCGGAGGGGCAAATCATCACCATCGTCACCACCAACGATCCTCTCATCGAGAGGAGGTCAATCTCCATCAACATCTTCACCACCACCATCTCCTCTTAAATCCTAGTTCATCTCTTGTATTCGATCTTGGTCCCAAAACCTCAGATTGGTACATGTGGGTTGCTAGTAGTGTTGATTACTCCTTGTAGTTGATGCTAGTCGGTTTATTCGGTGGAAGATCATATGTTCAGATCCTTAATGATAATTAATACTCCTTGGGTTGTGATTATGAATATGCTTTCTGAGTAGTTACGCTTGTTCCTGAGGACATGGGATAAGTCTTGTTATAAGTAATGGTATTCGTTCGATATTTTGATGAGATGTATGTTGTCTTTCCTCTAGTGGTGTTATGTGAACGTCGACTACATGAAACTTCACCATTATTTGGGCCTAGGGGAAGGCATTGGGAAGTAATAAGTAGACGATGGGTTGCTAGAGTGACAGAAGCTTAAACCCTAGTTTATGCATTGCTTCGTAAGGGGCTGATTTGGATCCATATGTTTCATGCTATGGTTAGTTTTACCTTAATTCTTCTTTCGTAGTTGCAGATGCTTGCGAGAGGGGTTAATCATAAATGGGAGGCTTGTCCAAGGAAGGGCAGCACCCAAGCACCAGTCCACCCACATATCAAATTATCAAAATAACGAACGCGAATCATATGAGCATGATGAAAACTAGCTTGACAACAATTCCCATGTGTCCTCGGGAGCGCTTTTCTTTATATAAGAGTTCATCCAGGCTTGTCCTTTACTACAAAAAGGGTTGGACCACCTTGCTGCACCTTGTTTGCTTTTGTTACTTGTTACCCGGTACGAAATATCTTATCACACAACTATCTATTACCGATAATTTCAGTGTTTGCAGAGAATGCCGATCATTAAGGAGACGCCCGGTGAGCGTGCTCTAGTGCTTGGCAGATTCATTGGTCTGTTCTTCAAGGCTTGGGCAATTATCAAAGGTGATGTGCTAGCAGCAATTCATAAGTTGTTTGCTGATAATGGGAGGGGTTTCGGTAGGCTCAACCAAACTCTATGGCATTGCTTTGGTCTCCCTATCTGATAGTTGTCCTGTGTTCCGAGCTTTGTCCAACTATATAATTACCCAATTCGCAATCCAGGACTTTGTCTAACTGCAGAATCATCCAATTTGCAATCGCAATTTGTGGTTTGACATTGCCAACTGTTCTCTAACCCAAGATGTTAGATATTTAGAGCATCTCCAGCCGCGCCCCCAACAAGGCCCCCCAGGCGATTTTTCGGCCGCCGGCGCCGAAAAATCGGCCCAGTCGCGCCCCCAAAGGCCCAATTTTCGCTGGCTCGGGCCGAAATTGGCGCCGGCGGACCCAGGCCGAACGCGGCGCGCTGGGGGGCGCCGGCCGAATCGTTTTTGGCGCGAAAGTCGGCGGGCCCTCCTTGGCAGCGACTCGGCTCTTCTCGCCGCTCCGTCGTCCTCATCGCATCGGTTCCCGCGGCGAATCAATGCCAAAGCTACAGCGCGCTGCCGCGCTGGTCAGCCTCCTCCATTGATGTCTCACGGGCGGCGCAGTGAAGACCGGACGACGCGCGTCCCTCGCCCGCCACGCGTAACACGGCGGCCACGCGTAACCGTGGCGCCTCTGCCTATATAAGCCGCCCCCAGCGTGTCGGTGATGCACAAACTCTCCACCGCCGACTCCCCATTCCTCCCCCGTCCTTCCCTCTCCTCTCGCCATTCCAGTTCAACCATGGCCGAGCGCTTCCCAGGCGACGGCGCGGCGGCGAACGGCTTCGGCCGACGCCACCTCCACGAGGACGAAGCTCGGCTCCTCTATGAGGCCGAGTACCCGGTCCCGCCGGACATGTGGGTGCCCAGGGCGTGGAGGATCAGCGCCGGCGGGGTCCCGGTGCCACCACCGCCCACCGGGGCGGCGCGGCGAGCGGAGATCGCGCGTATCCGCGCCTCTCTGCCGCAGGTGGCGAGGGAAGGCCCACGGTACGTCCCCGACAGCCTGCTTTGGGAGCCCTACTTTGGCCGCCGCCACGCCGAGCAGCTCTAGGCCACCAACGGCGTCGTGCCCTCCGGGAGGCTCAACTCCGAAGGCCCCCGCCGATGGTGGGGCGTGCCCGGCCGCACGCTCGAGGCCGTCCTCGAGTACATCGAGGGCGGCAACACGCGCAGGCTAGAGTACCCCGCTCCCCCGTCCTTCTCCCGCCGGCGTGGGAGCTCGTGGGCGCCGAGGCGCATGGACCCGGGGGCGTCCTCCTCCTCGTCCGGCTGCTCGTCTGGCTCTCCCTGCCTCCGCCCCGTCAAGCCGGAGCCCCAGGACACGCCGGTAAGCCACCGCACCCGCAGCTCCGGCGTCCGCATCGCCGACTCCTCCCCCGCCTCTGGCCGCCTCGTCCTCGTCAGGCCGAAGCCGGAGCCCGGCCTCCCCGCGGAGTACGAGGAGATAGCCTGGCGCGGCTTCTCCGACGAGGAGGCCCTGCAGTGGGCGCGGGACGACTACCTCCGCAACGAGATGGTCCGGCAGCGCCGGGCCCTGGAGGAGATAGCCGCCCGCAAGCGTGGGCGCGAGGACGAGCACGGCGTGGTGATCCTCGACAGCGACGAGGACGAGGACGCCCCCGGACCATCCAACCCGCCGCGCCAACCTGAGGAGGGGTCCAGCAGGGACCGCGGCCGCGGAGGAGGCGACGACGACGACGGCGGCGGCGGTGACTACATGAAGTTCTACAGGCTCCTCGGCATGTAGAGCTTCAAGGGCGGCGGGCGGCGAGGAGCGGCGAGGGCGACGACGGGCCTAGTAGCTTTTTTTTTTCTTTTTCTGTAAAATATTTTAAATATGTATGAACTCGCCGAAGTTTGGTTGAATTTGCGCCTAGTTTGTGGTTTTCAAAAAGATGCGTGGGCGCCGCGACTGGGGGGATCACACCCCCAGCACGCGGTTTTCGCCGGTGCGCCCCGGGGGGCGATATTTAGCGCCTCCTGGGAGGCCAACGGCTGGAGATGCTTTTAGCAGGCTCGAAGGGATCAGTCACCTCAGGCCCGCACACCCACGCCTACGTGATCGCCTTTTGTTCTGTCATGACAGATAATGAATTTATTTGAAAGTTTCTCCGGAAAAAGAAGCACACACTAAGAAAACGAAGGGATTCACTATAGAATTCTCCTTTGTGGTCATGCAGAATTTGCTCTCTGTTTTGACAAACGCGAACCAAGCTCGTGGAAATTTCTCTTATTTGATGAAAGGCGTTTGGCCGCACCTTTTCCAGCTCCTCTTATTCGAAATTATAATTACAGAATCTATCTCCATCTATACCATATTTACATCCTCAAAAGGACAACCAGAAGAACGAAGGTGAGCTCATTCTACATAAGACAAACTTTCAATCCTTCGAATCTACCAACTTTCCACGGCATCTAGATCATATCAGCGAGAAGATTCAACGACGGCCATGGGAAAACCTGCAGCTGCAGTGTCTTAAGTCCTAACCCACGCGTCAGTATCGGCACCACCATTCGCCATTAACTCCTGCTTGACCAATGAGCCACCCATCGCTATCTCTCTTCAGTCTCACAATGAGATCTCGAAGAGGTCAGACTCGGGTTCGAGGTCGCCGGCCGCCGTCGTGCCGCCGCCGCTCTCCTTCCTGCTCTTGCTAACCCGCGAGGCCTCCGTCCAGCCGGAGTCGACGCGGCCCATGGAGAAGAGGTCCCCGCTGTCGTCGAAGTCGAGACCCATGGACCCGCTCCGGCCCTCGCCCAGCGACGCGGACCGCACGAAGCACGGGTTGGCCGTGCGCCGCGCGTTGGCCGGCGCGTACCGGAACTTGCTCTGCCCGAGGTTCACCAGCGCCATCACGTCGAAGCTGGAGGCCAGCACCGGGTACAGCGGGCTGGAGAAGGCGTCGGCGTTGCAGCTCACCGCGTGGACCAGCTGCCCGTCCACCGTGAAGTACACCTTCCGCTTCGTCGGCTCGAAGCCGCATCCCACGACCTTGTCCACCCCCGCCCACGCTGACTTCTCCGATTCGTACGCCAGCTTCATCCCTGAACAATCAACGAACCTGCTCAGCTCACGACTTGCACGGCACGGAACAGTCGCGGCAACGCAAAGAATTCCGTAACGGAGTAGGATTATTACCGTCGAGGTAGACCGCGCCGTTGGAGTGGAAGCCGATGGACGACGCGTACGTTCCAGCTAACGACGGCCGTGCCGGTGCGGCAGGCCCGGCGGCGAGGCCCAGCGACATGACCAGGTGCCTCTGCTTGTCTCCCTGGTCATCTTTCGCGGCCCTGGTTTCCTGGATCGGGTCGGTGGTGTCCGGTGCAAAGTTGATGAGCTTGCTGCGTTCGCTGTCGCCGGAGCCGTCGTGCCCACGCCTGCTCGTCCGGGACGCTGACCACTCCGGACGCCGTGTGTTCAGATATATGATGGTGATCTCGAAGTAGGCGTCCTGCGGGAACGGCGTGCCGTTCATCGGCGGCCCCGGTAGCGGCATACCCATCCTGGCGATGCAAAGCCCGTTGTTACTTGTCAGATCCTGGTCGTTGCGGAGGGGGCTCGAGAAGCTTCCCGGGAGCCACTTCTTGCTGGACGCGGCGGCGCCGGTGGCTGCGACCACGGGATTGAGGCGCACGGCCTGCAGGCGCTCGGACGACCCCACAGGGACCTCCCATGCGGCCTCAGCCATGTCGCGGCTGGTCCCGGCGTCGCAGACCGGGCAGAGCCCCCACAGCGGCGACGACGACGCCGACCTCGCCTTCGGCGGCGCCACGGCGAACACGAACTGCGCCCACCCGTGCTCCGCCGCCTCGATCACCAGCCGCGGGTGATCGCCCCACTGGAACGGGCCCTGCTGCAGCGCGCCACCGCCCGGTCCCCGGTGCCTGGTATCGGCGCGGACATGGTGGTGGTGGTGCAACTGCTGGAACCGGACGCCCACGCGGCCGCTGCTGGCGGTGTACTTGGCGTTGAGCTTCGCCAGCCCGGGGCTCGCCGAGGGGTCTGCGCCGCCGACCTCACGAGCACCGACCGGCAGCTCCGGCGGCGCGTTACGCGGCATGTGCCGGCGGCGGTAAGCGTAGCACGCGGCCGCGACCAGCGCCGCGGCGGGGAGGGCAACGCCGAGGAGCAGCGTGAGCCATAGCGCCATATATGCGTCGTCCTACTGGGGGGACCGGAGCCGCGCCGGCGAGGTGGACATGGACATGACGATGATGCTCTGTCGTGGGTTTCGGGCTGCGGGTCGGTTGATTCTGTCCTGTGCGTGCGGAGTTGTTTGGTGGTGGTGGAGTGTGTACGAGGCCGGCGGGGGAGGAAAGCTGACCTGCCTGACTGCCTCAACGGAACAAGCAAACAAGGGAATAGTTGCATTTAAGGTGGAGGCTTTTAAATTGCGCGACAGCGGCGTGCATTTGCTGATCGGTGACGGGCTATTTTTTCAGCGGCTGACCAGATCGGCGGAGGCGCGGAGAGCCTTAGCTATCTGCAACGGGTGAATCGGCACGTCACGCTACACGAGTTTCTTTCTTTCTTTTTTCCTTTGTTTCTTTCGATCGTGCTATACGCTCTGCGTTTTAGCTGGTAGGTGGTCGATGTGATATGTGAATGCTTTTACATGTGTTGCAATGCAAACCCTCTTAACTGTTGACTGCCATGTACTCCTACTTTCGACCTCAATAATACTACACACCAAGTTTTATTGGATTTTTACAGAATTTGCCTAACAATAAACACCCCCCCCCCCCCCCCCCCCACACACACACACACACACTCCGAATTTCAGAGGGTGGGCCCCTTCCCACCCCCTAATATCATAACACTCCACGTATGCAAGCCCATTGAATACGTAAAAAAACCATCATGTGCATGTAGCATTGCTCTTTCGACTTACATTTTACTATAAAGGAGATTTTCTAATTGGAGAAATTGTGTGAGGATTTGTAAACCGACAGGTCCAAAATCTCATCTCCTTTTTTTTTCCAGCGAGGGACATGTAAAATTTCGTTGTGCAATACACAAGACGAAAAAAAACTCAACTGAATTGAGTGGCATTACAACTGCTGGTTAAGAGCGAGGTAGACCAATATATAAGGTTCAGTTTTCTATTATTTTTCGACTCTCTCTAAAAAATGGCGGTTAGGCTTTTGCGTAAAAGTGCCCCCACCACCACCGCCTCCCCTTGCCTCTCTAGCCTTTCGGCGTCAGCAAAGGGGGGAGAGGGATGCGTCGGTTTTGGGTTGGTTGTGTTTGGATTTCCCTAGCTCTGACTCGGGCTTAGTCTAGGTGTCTGGCCGACAGTGGCGAGGCGACTACATCATCAATGAAATGGAATAATTTCTCCTCCTCATTTCCTCGCTCCGGCGACGTTGATTGGCATCGGTGTATTTTTTTGCATTCATGAGCGCTCGTGCCCCTTCATCTCTCCTCTCAGGGTGACCATGCAACTAGGCTTTTGCCTCCCGCTGGCGCCGACTGCCTCGTCTCCTATAGCCTTAGGGCCATGGGGGCAGTGGATGATATTTTTGTATTCTTAGAATAAAACAAAACTGAAAAATATAACAATGTGTAAAAATTGTTGTGACGTTGTTCTTTATGCTAAAAACTAGACTGTGGTTCATATGTTCACCAGGTGTAACTCTCCAATACATAAAAATGAGGTAAGTAACATAATCATGTGAAAAAGGTGCACAATGAAATATCTCATGCTCATGCCCGACATATGAATATGTTGATTCTACATATGCAGTACGTCCATAATACTATTAGATCAAGATACCCTCTGCATCTTAAAGCTAAACAGTTCGTCCATAGATTGAGATCCCTCTCTGCACCATCTGGATGTTAAGTTTAAAAATAGGTAATTGCTTTGAGTAAGATGACTTGTTGATATGTTTGTGACATTTCAATGAACCCTCTAACAAACTTTAACCCTTGGTGGCAACAATTCAATACGGCCCTTTTCCACTTTCTCTCATTGCGATAGATTACTTGCAATATTGAACCGAGTAATGCAGACCTCTCCCCACAATTGAGTACCAAGAGTAAACAAGCGGGCGAAGAGAAATATACATCTATAGATCAAACAATATGACATGCATAAGTCTGAACATAAAGAAAATATCATCACATGTCAACATCACCGCTAGAAATATATCAGATTAACCATAATAGTGTAGAGGTAGCTCATATGGGTATTGCATCTACCGGAAATTTGCACAACTCCAAATGAGCTGAAACTTCACGGAGATTTTTATGGAATATTTAAGAAATATTGGAGCAAATAACTACCAGAGGGGGCCCACCAGGTGGGCACAACCCACCTGGGCACGCCAGGCAGCCCAGGCGCGCCCTGGTGGGTTGTGCTCACCCAGGCCCACCTCCGGTGCCCATCTTCTGGTATATAGGTCATTTTGACCTAGAAAAAATAAGGAGAGGACTTTCGGGACGGAGCGCCGTCGTCTCGAGGCGGAACTTGGGAAGGAGCACTTGTACCCTCCGGCGGAGCGATACCGCCAGGGGAACTTCCCTCCCGGAGGGGGAAATCATCGTCATCATCATCACCAACAACTCTCCCATCTTGGGGAGGGCAATCTCCATCAACATCTTCAACATCACCATCTCATCTCAAACCCTAGTTCATCTCTTGTGTTCAATCTTGTTACCGGAACTATAGATTGGTGCTTGTGGGTGACTAGCAGTGTTCATTACATCTTGTAGTTGATTACTATATGGTTTATTTGGTGGAAGATTATATGTTCAGATCCAATATGCTATTTAATACCCCTCTGATCTTGAGCATGATTATCATTTGTGAATAGTTACTTTTGTTCTTGAGGTCACGAGAGAAATCATGTTGCAAGTAATCATGTGAACTTGATTATGTGTTTGATATTTTGATTGTATGTATGTTGTGATTCCCTTAGTGATGTCATGTGAACGTCGACTACATGATACTTCACTATATTTGGGCCTAAGGGAATGCATTGTGGAGTAGCAATTAGATGATGGGTTGCGAGAGTGACAGAAGCTTAAACCCCAGTTTGTGCGCTATTCCGTAAGGGACCGATTGGACCCAAAAGTTTAATGCTATGGTTAGAATTTATTCTTAATACTTTTCTCGTAGTAGCGGATGCTTGCGGGAGGGTTCATCATAAGTAGGAGGTTTGTTCAAGTAAGAACAACACCTAAGCACCGGTCCACCCACGTATCAAATTATCAAAGTAGCGAACACAAATCAAATCAACATGGTGAAAGTGACTAGATGAAATTCCCGTGTACCCTCAAGAACGCTTTGCTTATTATAAGAGACCGTTTTGGCATGTCCTTTGCCTCCAAAGGATTGGGATACCTCGCTGCACTTTTGTTACTACTATCGTTACTTGCTCGTTACAAATTATCTTGCTATCAAACTACTCTGCTACTTACAATTTCAGCACTTGCAGACATTACCTTGCTGAAACCACTTGTCATTTCCTTCTGCTCCTTGTTGGGTTCGACACTCTTACTTATCGAAAAGAGCTACAATTGATCCCCTATACTTGTGGGTCATCAAGGCTATTTTCTGGCGTTGTTGCCGGGGAGTGAAGCGCCTTTGGTAAGTGGAATTTGGTAAGGAAACATTTATATAGTGTGCTGAAATTTATTGTCACTTGTTACTATGGAAAACAATCCTTTGAGGGGTTTGTTCGGGGTATCTTCACCTCGTCCGGAACCACAATTAGCTACCCCTCAGCTGAAGGAAATATGCCCTAGAGGCAATAATAAAGTTGTTATTTATATTTCCTTATATCATGATAAATGATTATTATTCATGCTAGAATTGTATTAACCGGAAACTTAGTACATGTGTGAATACATAGACAAACAGACTGTCCCTAGTATGCCTCTACTAGACTAGCTCGTTAATCAAAGATGGTTAAGTTTCCTAGCCATAGACATGTGTTGTCATTTGATGAACGGGATCACATCATTAGAGAATGATGTGAAGGACAAGACCCATCCGTTAGCTTAGCACTATGATCGTTTAGTTTATTGCTATTGCTTTCTTCATGACTTATACATGTTCCTATGACTATGAGATTATGCAACTCCCGAATACCGGAGGAACACTTAGTGTGCTATCAAACGTCACAACGTAACTGGGTGATTATAAAGATGCTCTACAGGTGTCTCCGATGGTGTTTGTTGAGTTGGCATAGATCGAGATTAGGATTTGTCACTCCGATTGTCGGAGAGGTATCTCTGGGCCCTCTCGGTAATGCACATCACTATAAGCCTTGCAAGCAATGTGACTAATGAGTTAGTTGCGGGATGATGCATTACGGAACGAGTAAAGAGACTTGCCGGTAACGAGATTGAACTAGGTATGGTGATACCGACGATCGAATCTCGGGCAAGTAACATACCGATGACAAAGGGAACAACGTATGTTGTTATGCGGTTTGACCGATAAAGATCTTCGTAGAATATGTAGGAGCCAATATGAGCATCCAGGTTCCGCTATTGGTTATTGACCGGAGATGTGTCTCGGTCATGCCTACGTAGTTCTCGAACCCGTAGGGTCCGCACGCTTAACGTTCGATGACGATTCGTATTATGAGTTTATGTGCTTTGATGTACCGAAGGTTGTTCGGAGTCTCGGATGAGAGCACGGACATTACGAGGAGTCTCTAAATGGTCGAGACTATAAGATTGATATATTGGAAGGTTATATTCGGACACCGGAATGGTTCCGAAGTGTATCGGGTATTTTCCGGAGTACCGGGAGGTTACCGGAACCCCCCGGGGGATTAATGGGCCACAATGGGCCTTAGTGGAGAAGAGAGAGGGCCGGCCAGAGGTGGCGCCCCCTTGCCCAGTCCGAATTGGACAAGGGGAAAGGGGCGCCCCCCCTCCTTCCTTCTCTTCTCTCCTCTTTCCCTTCTTCTCCTTCTTGGACTAGGAAAGGGGGAAACCTACTCCTACTAGGAGTAGGAATCCCCCCCTTGGGCACGCCCCTTGTGGCCGGCCCTCCTCCTCCTCCCCTCCTTTATATACGGGGGAGGGGGCACCCCATAGGCACACAAGTTGATCTTTAGCCGTGTGTGGTGCCCCCCTCCACAGTTTTCCACCTCGGTCATATTGTCGTCGTGCTTAGGCGAAGCCCTGCGTCGGTAACTTCATCATCACCGTCACCACGCCGTCGTGCTGACGAAACTCTCCCTCGGCCTCAGCTGGATCTAGAGTTCGAGGGACGTCACCGAGCTGAATGTGTGCAGATCACGGAGGTGCCGTGCGTTCGGTACTTGATCGGTTGGATCGCGAAGACGTTCGACTACATCGACCGCGTTACTAAACGCTTCCGCTTTCGGTCTACGAGGGTACGTGGACACACTCTCCCCGCTCGTTGCTATGCTTCTCCTAGATAGATCTTGTGTGACTGTAGGAAATTTTTTGAAATACTACATTCCCCAACAGTGGTATCCGAGCCAGGTCTATGCGTAGATGTTATATGCACGAGTAGAACACAAAGAGTTGTGGGCGATAATAGTCATACTGCTTACCAGCATGTCATACTTTGATTCGGCGGTATTGTTGGATGAAGCGGCCCAGACCGACATTACATGACCGCGTTCATGAGACTGGTTCTACCGCCGTGCTTTGCACACAGGTGGCTAGTGGGTGTCTGTTTCTCCAACTTTAGTTGAATCGAGTGTGACTACGCCTGGTCCTTGTTGAAGGTTAAAACAACACACTTGACAAAAAATCATTGTGGTTTTGATGCGTAGGTAAGAACGGTTCTTGCTAAGCCGTAGCAGCCACGTAAAACTTGCAACAACAAAGTAGAGGACGTCTAACTTGTTTTTGCAGGGCTTGCTGTGATGTGATATGGTCAAGACGTGATGATATATAAATTGTTGTATGAGATGATCATGTTTTGTAACAGTTATCGGCAACTGGCAGGAGCCATATGGTTGTCGCTTTATTGTATGAAATGCAATCGCCATGTAATTGCTTTACTTTATCACTAAGCGGTAGCGATAGTCGTAGAAGCAATAGTTGGCGAGACGACAACGATGCTTCGATGGAGATCAAGGTGTCAAGCCGGTGACGATGGTGATCATGACGGTGCTTTGGAGATGGAGATCAAAGGCACAAGATGATGATGGCCATATCATATCACTTATATTGATTGCATGTGATGTTTATCCTTTATGCATCTTATTTTGCTTAGTACGGCGGTAGCATTATAAGATGATCTCTCACTAAATTTCAAGGTACAAGTGTTCTCCCTGAGTATGCACCGTTGCTGACAGTTCGTCGTGCCGAGACACCACGTGATGATCGGGTGTGATAAGCTCTACGTTCACATACAACGGGTGCAAGCCAGTTTTGCACACGCAGAATACTCGGGTTAAACTTGACGAGCCTAGCATATGCAGATATGGCCTCGGAACACTGAGACCGAAAGGTCGAGCGTGAATCATATAGTAGATATGATCAACATAGTGATGTTCACCATTGAAAACTACTCCATCTCACGTGATGATCGGACATGGTTTAGTTGATATGGATCACGTGATCACTTAGATGATTAGAGGGATGTCTATCTAAGTGGGAGTTCTTAAGTAATATGATTAATTGAACTTTAATTTATCATGAACTTAGTACCTGATAGTATTTTGCATGTCTATGTTGTTGTAGATAAATGGCCCGTGCTACTGTTCCGTTGAATTTTAATGCGTTCCTAGAGAAAGCTAAGTTGAAAGATGATGGTAGCAACTACACGGACTGGGTCCGTAACTTGAGGATTATCCTCATTGCTGCACAGAAGAATTACGTCCTGGAAGCACCGCTAGGTGCAAGACCCGCTGCAGGAGCAACACCAGACGTTGTGAACGCCTGGCAGAGCAAAGCTGATGACTACTCGATAGTTCAGTGTGCCATGCTTTACAGCTTAGAACCGGGACTTCAACGACATTTTGAACGTCATGGAGCATATGAGATGTTCCAGGAGTTGAAGTTAATATTTCAAGCAAATGCCCCGATTGAGAGATATGAAGTCTCCAATAAGTTATACAGCTGCAAAATGGAGGAGAATAGTTCTGTCAGTGAGCATATACTCAGAATGTCTGGGTACCACAATCACTTGGCTCAGCTGGGAGTTAATCTTCCGGTTGATAGTGTCATTGACAGAGTTCTTCAATCACTGCCACTAAGCTACAAAAGCTTCGTGATGAACTATAATATGCAAGGGATGGATAAGACAATTCCCGAGCTCTTCGCGATGCTAAAGGCTGCGGAGGTAGAAATCAAGAAGGAGCATCAAGTGTTGATGGTCAACAAGACCACTAGTTTCAAGAAAAGGGCAAAGGGAAGAAGGGGAACTTCAAGAAGAACGGCAAGCAAGTTGCTGCTCAAGTGAAGAAGCCCAAGTCTGGACCTAAGCCTGAGACTGAGTGCTTCTACTACAAAGGGACTAGTCACTGGAAGCGGTACTGCCCCAAGTATTTTGCGGATAAGAAGGATGGCAAACTGAAAGGTATATTTGATATACATGTTATTGATGTGTACCTTACTAATGCTCGTAGTAGCGCATGGGCATTTGATACTGGTTTTGTTGCTCATATTTGCAACTCGAAACAGGGGCTACGGATTAAGCGAAGATTGGCTAAGGACGAGGTGACGATGCGCGTGGGAAATGGTTCCAAAGTCGATGTGATCGCCATCAGCACGCTACCTCTACATCTACCTTCCTAATTAGTTTTAGAACTGAATAATTGTTAATTGGTGCCAGCGTTAAGCATGAACATTATATCTGGATCTTGTTTGATGTGAGGCGGTTATTCATTTAAATCAGAGAATAATGGTTGTTCTATTTATATGAGTAATATCTTTTATGGTCATGCACCCTTGATGAGTGGTCTATTTTTACTAAATCTTGATAGTAGTGATGCACATATTCATAGTATTGAAGCCAACAGATATAGGTTTAATAATGATAGTGCAACTTATTTGTGGCACTGCCGTTTAGGTCATATTGGTGTAAAGCGCATGAAGAAACTCCATGTTGATGGGCTTTTGGAATCACTTGATTATGAATCACTTGATGCTTGCGAACCATGCCTCCTGGGCAAGATGACTAAGACTCCGTTCTCCGGAACAATGGAGCGAGCAACAGACTTGTTGGAAATAATACATACTTATGTATGCAGTCCGATGAGTGTTGATGCTCGCGGCGGGTATCGTTATTTTCTGACCTTCACAGATGATTTGAGTAGATATGGGTATATCTACTTGATGAAACATATGTCTGAAACATTTGAAAAGTTCAAAGAATTTCAGAGTGAAGTGGAAAATCATCGTAACAAGAAAATAAAGTTTCTACGATCTGATCGCGGAGGAGAATATTTGAGTTACGAGTTTGGTCTTCATTTGAAACAATGCGGAATAGTTTTGCAACTCACGCCACCCGGAACACCACAGCGTAATGGTGTGTCCGAACATCGTAACTGAACTTTATTAGATATGGTGCGATCTATGATGTCTCTTACTGATTTACCGCTATCGTTTTGGGGTTATGCTTTAGAGACGGCCGCATTCACATTAAATAGGGCATCATATAAATCCGTTGGGACGACACCTTATGAATTGTGGTTTGGCAAGAAACCCAAGTTGTCGTTTCTGAAAGTTTGGGGTTGCGATGCTTATGTGAAAAAGCTTCAACCTGATAAGCTCGAACCCAAATCAGAGAAATGTGTCTTCATAGGATACCCAAAGGTAACTATTGGGTACACCTTCTATCACAGATCCGAAGGCAAAATATTCGTTGCTAAGAATGGATCCTTTCTAGAGAAGGAGTTTCTCTCGAAAGAAGTGAGTGGGAGGAAAGTAGAACTTGATGAGGTAACTATACCTGCTCCCTTATTGGAAAGTAGTTCATCACAGAAATCAGTTCCAGTGATTCCTACACCAATTAGTGAGGAAGCTAATGATAATGATCATGGAACTTCTGATCAAGTTACTGCCGAACCTCGTAGGTCAACCAGAGTAAGATCCGCACCAGAGTGGTACAGTAATCCTATTCTGGAGGTCATGTTGCTTGACCATGACGAACCTACGAACTATGAGGAAGCGATGATGTGCCCAGATTCCACGAAATGACTTGAGGCCATGAAATCTGAGATGGGATCCATGTATGAAAACAAAGTGTGGACTTTGGTTGACTTGCCCGATGATCGGCAAGCCATAGAGAATAAATGGATCTTCAAGAAGAAGACTGACGCTGACGGTAATGTTACTGTCTACAAAGCTCGACTTGTTGCGACAGGTTTTCGACAAGTTCAAGGAATTGACTACGATGAGACCTTCTCACCCGTAGCAATGCTTAAGTCCGTCCGAATCATGTTAGCAATTGCCGCATTTTATGATTATGAAATTTGGCAAATGGATGTCAAAACTGCATTCCTGAATGGATTTATGGAAGAAGAGCTGTATATGATGCAACCGGAAGGTTTTGTCGATCCAAAGGATGCTAAGAAAGTGTGCAAGCTCCAGCGATCCATTTATGGACTGGTGCAAGCATCTCGGAGTTAGAATATACGTTTTGATAGTGTAATCAAAGCATATGGTTTTATACAGACTTTTGGAGAAGCCTGTATTTACAAGAAAGTGAGTGGGAGCTCTGTAGCATTTCTAATATTATATGTGGATGACATATTGTTGATTGGAAATGATATTGAATTTCTGGATAGCATAAAAGGATACTTGAATAAGAGTTTTTCAATGAAAGACCTCGGTGAAGCTGCTTATATATTGGGCATCAAGATCTATAGAGATAGATCAAGACGCTTAATTGGACTTTCACAAAGCACATACCTTGATAAAGTTTTGAAGAAGTTCAAAATGGATCAAGCAAAGAAAGGGTTCTTGCGTGTATTACAAGGTGTGAAGTTGAGTCAGACTCAATGCCCGACCACTACAGAAGATAGAGAGAAAATGAAAGTCATTCCCTATGCCTCAGCCATAGGTTCTATCATGTATGCAATGCTGTGTACCAGACCTGATGTGTGCCTTGCTATTAGTTTAGCAGGGAGGTACCAAAGTAATCCAGGAGTGGATCACTGGACAGCGGTCAAGAACATCCTAAAATACCTGAAAAGGACTAAGGATATGTTTCTCATTTATGGAGGTGACAAAGAGCTCGTCGTAAATGGTTATGTCGATGCAAGCTTTGACACTGATCCGGATGACTCTAAGTCACAAACCAGATACGTATTTATATTGAATGGTGGAGCTGTCAGTTGGTGCAGTTCTAAACAGAGCGTCGTGGCGGGATCTACGTGTGAAGCGGAGTACATAGCTGCTTCGGAAGTAGCAAATGAAGGAGTCTGGATGAAGGAGTTCATATTTGATCTAGGTGTCATACCTAGTGCATCGGGTCCAATGAAAATCTTTTGTGACAATACTGGTGCAATTGCCTTGGCAAAGGAATCCAGATTTCACAAGAGAACCAAGCACATCAAGAGATGCTTCAATTCCATCTGCGATCAAGTCAAGGAGGGAGACATAGAGATTTGCAAGATACATACGGATCTGAATGTTGCAGACCCATTGACTAAACCTCTCTCACGAGCAAAACATGATCAGCACCAAGACTCCATGGGTGTTAGAATCATTACTATGTAATCTAGATTATTGACTCTAGTGCAAGTGGGAGACTGAAGGAAATATAGCCTAGAGGCAATAATAAAATTGTTATTTATATTTCCTTATATCATGATAAATGATTATTATTCATGCTAGAATTGTATTAACCGGAAACTTAGTACATGTGTGAATACATAGACAAACGGAGTGTCCCTGGTATGGCTCTACTAGACTACCTCGTTAATCAAAGACGGTGTTGTCATTTGATAAACGGGATCACATCATTAGAGAATGATGTGATGGACAAGACCCATCCGTTAGCTTAGCACTATGATCGTTTAGTTTATTGCTATTGCTTTCTTCATGACTTATACATGTTCATATGACTATGTGATTATGCAACTCCCGAATACCGGAGGAACACTTAGTGTGCTATCAAATGTCACAGGGTGATTATAAAGATGCTCTATAGGTGTCTCCAATGGCGTTTGTTGAGTTGGCATAGATCGAGATTAGAATTTGTCACTCCGACTGTCAGAGAGGTATCTCTGGGCCCTCTCGGTAATGCACATCACTATAAGCCTTGCAAGCAATGTGACTAATGAGTTAGTTGCGGGATGATGCATTACGGAACGAGTAAAGAGACTTGCCGGTAACGAGGTTGAACTAGGTATGGTGATACCGACGATCGAATCTCGGGCAAGTAACATACCGATGACAAAGGGAACAACGTATGTTGTTATGCGGTTTGACCGATAAAGATCTTCGTAGAATATGTAGGAGCCAATACGAGCATCCAGGTACCGCTATTGGTTATTGACCGGAGATGTGTCTCGGTCATGTCTACATAGTTCTCGAACCCATAGGGTCCGCACGCTTAACGTTTGATCACGATCCGTATTATGAGTTTATGTGTTTTGATGTACCGAAGGTTGTTCGGAGTCCTGGATGAGATCACGGACATAACGAGGAGTCTCGAAATGGTCGAGACATAAAGATCGATATATTGGAAGGTCGTATTCGGACACCGGAATGGTTCCGAAGTGTATCGGGTATTTTCCGGAGTATCGGGAGGTTACCGGAACCCCCCGGGGCATTAATGGGCCACAATGGGCCTTAGTGGAGAAGAGAGAGGGCCGGCCAGAGGTAGCGCCCCCCCCCTTTGCCCAGTCCGAATTGGACAAGGGGAAGGGGGCGCGCCCCCTCCTTCCTTCTCTTCTCTCCTCTTTCCCTTCTTCTCCTTCTTGGACTAGGAAAGGGGGAAACCTACTCCTACTAGGAGTAGGAATCCCCCCTTGGGCGCGCCCCTTTTGGCCGGCCCTCCTCCTCCTCCCCTCCTTTATATACGGGGGAGGGGCACCCCATAGACACACAAGTTGATCTTTAGCCGTGTGCGGTGCCCCCCTCCACAGTTTTCCACCTCAGTAATATTGTCGTAATGCTTAGGCGAAGCCCTGCGTCGGTAACTTCATCATCACCGTCACCACGCCGTCGTCCTGACAAAACTCTCCCTTGGCCTCAGCTGGATCTAGAGTTCGAGGGACATCACCGAGCTGAAGGTGTGCAGATCGCGGAGGTGCCGTGGGTTCGGTACTTGATCGGTTGGATCGCGAAGACGTTCGACTACATCAACCATGTTACTAAATGCTTCCGCTTTCGGTCTACGAGGGTACATGGACACACTCTCCCTGCTCGTTGCTATGCTTCTCCTAGATAGATCTTGCATGATCGTACAATTTTTTTTGAAATACTGTGTTCCCCAACATAACCCTACTGCACCTACTGAAAGTATTGAATATGAAATTCCTTCGGGTATGATAGAACAACTGCTAGCTAATCCTTATGCAGGAGATGGAACTGAACATCCTGATATGCACTTGATATATGTGGAACAAATTTGTGGATTGTTTAAGCTTGCAGGTTTACCCGGAGATGAAGTTATGGAAAAGGCTTTCCCTTTATCTTTGAAGGGAAAAGCATTGACATGGTATAGGCTATGCGATGATATTGGATCTTGGAATTGGAATCAATTGAAATTGGAGTTTCACCAAAAAAATTATCCTATGCATCTAGTTCATCATGATCGGAATTACATATATAATTGTTGGCCTCGTGAAGGAGAAAGTATTGCTCTAGCTTGGGGGAGGCTTAAGTAAATGTTATATTCATGCCCTAATCATGAGCTCTCAAGAGAAATTATTATCCAGAACTTTTTTGCTCGGCTTTCTCGTGATGATCAATCCATGCTTGATACTTCTTGTACTGGTTCTTTTATGAAGAAGACTATCGAATTCCGGTGGGATCTTTTGGAAAGAATTAAACGCAACTCTGAAGATTGGGAACTCGATGAAGGTAAAGAGTTAGGTATTAAGCTTAAGTATGATTGTGTTAAATCTTTTACGAATACCGATGCTTTTCAAAAGTTTAGCACTAAATATGGACTTGACTCTGAGATAGTAGCCTCCTTTTGTGAATCATTTGCTACTCATGTTGATCTCCCTAAAGAGAAGTGGTTTAAAATACTTTAAATATCACCCACCTATTAAAGAAGAAATTAAAGAACCGATACCACTTAAAGAAGAAACCATAATTTATAATGTTGATCCAGTTGTTCCTTCTGCTTATATTGAGAAACCACCTTTCCCTGTTAGGATAAAGGAACATCCTAAAGTTTCAACTATGGTTAACAAAAGTTATATTATAACACCTAAACATGATGAACAAATCAAAGTAGAATCTAGTGTTGCTATGATTAAATATCTCCTGGAAGAAAACGTAGATGGGCATGTTATTTACTTCTATGAAGAAGCTGCTAGATTGCCAAACCTGGTAAGAAGGATAAACATGGACCTGTTGTTGGCATGCCTGTTGTCTCAGTTAAAATAGGAGATCATTGTTATCATTGTTTATGTGACATAGGTGCTAGCGTAAGTGCTATTCCTTACACCTTATATCAGTAAATTATGAATGACATAGCACCCACCGAGATAGAAGAAATAGATGCCACTATTAAACTTGCTAATAGAGACACCATCACACCACTTGGGATTGTTAGAGATGATGAAGTCTTGTGTGGGAAAATAAAATACCCTACTAATTTTCTTGTTCTTGGTTCCCCACGAGATGACTTTTGTCCCATTATATTTGGTAGACCTTTCTTGAACACCATTAATGCTAAGATAGACTGTGAGAAACAAACTGTAGGTGTTAGCTTTGGTGATGAGTCTCATGAGTATAATTTTTCCAAGTTTAGTAGAAAGCTTCATGAAAAAGAATTGCCTAGTAAGGATGAAATAATTGGTCTTGCTTCTATTGTTGTGCCACCTGCTGATCCTTTAGAACAATATTTGCTAGACCATGAAAATGATTTACATATGCATGAAAGGAACGAAATAGATAAGATTTTCTTTGAACAACGTCCTCTGCTTAAACACAATTTTCCTATTGAAACTCTAGGAGGTCCTCCTCCACCTAAAGGTGATCCTGTGTTTGAATTAAAACAATTGCCAAACACTTTGAAATATGCTTATCTTGATGAAAAGAAAATATATCCTGTTATTATTAGTGCTATCCTTTCAGAACATGAAGAAGAAAGATTATTGAGAGTTCTAAGGAAGCACGAAGCTGCTATTGGATATACTCTTGATGATTTAAAGGGCATTAGTCCCACTCTATGTTAGCACAAGATTAATATGGAACCTGACGCTAAACCCGTTGTTGATCACCAACGTCGGTTAAATCCAAAAATGAAGGAAGTGGTAAGAACAGAAATCTTAAAACTTCTGGAAGCAGGTATAATCTATCCTAAAGCTGATTGTAGATGGGTAAGTCCTGTTCATTGTGTTCCTAAGAAAGGAGGTATTACTGTTGTTCCTAATGATAAAAATGAACTCATTCCACAAAGAATTGTTACAGGCTATAGAATGGTAATTGATTTTAGAAAATTAAACAAAGCAACTAGAAAAGATCATTACCCTCTGCCTTTTATTGATCAAATCCTAGAAAGATTATCTAAGCACACACATTTTTGCTTCCTTGATGGATATTCTGTTTTTTCACAAATACCTGTTTCTCAACCTGATCAAGAAAAGACCACTTTCACTTGTCCCTTTGGAACTTATTCTTATAGACGTATGCCTTTTGGTTTATGCAATGCACCTGCTACCTTTCAAAGATGTATGACTGCTATATTCTCTGACTTTTGTGAAAAGATTGTTGAGGTTTTCATGGATGACTTTTCTGTTTATGGGAAGTCTTTTGATGATTGTTTAAGCAATCTTGATCGAGTTTTGCTTCCTTGGCTCATTCTTGGCCTCTCAGATCTGCATGTTGGTCCTTCGAATCTCTTGGTCCTTTGAACTCTGGCTTAGCTGGTGCTTCAATCATGTTCACATGCCTGTGCACAGTCTGGGCAACAGACCCAGGGTTTTGTTGCACCAACAGAAGGCCCCGGGCCTGCCCCGAACGCGCCGTCGAGCGTCGTCGGGGTAGGGCCAAATAAGTGCACATGCAGGGGTGCTGAGGAGGCTAGTTGATGTCTACTACACAACCTTCTTCTTGTAGACGTTGTTGGGCCTCCAAGTGCAGAGGTTTGTAGGACAGTAGCAAATTTCCCTCAAGTGGATGACCTAAGGTTTATCAATCCGTGGGAGGCGTAGGATGAAGATGGTCCCTCTCAAGCAACCCTGCAACCAAATAACAAAGAGTCTCTTGTGTCCCCAACACACCCAATACAATGGTAAATTGTATAGGTGCACTAGTTCGGTGAAGAGATGGTGATACAAGTGCAATATGGATGGTAGATATGGGTTTTTGTAATATGAAAATATAAAAACAGCAAGGTAACAAATGGTATTGCAATGCGTTGAAACAAGGCCTAGGGTTCATACTTTCACTAGTGCAAGTTCTCTCAACAATAATAACATAATTGGATCATATAACTATCCCTCAACATGCAACAAAGAGTCACTCCAAAGTCACTAATAGCGGAGAACAAACGAAGTGATTATGGTAGGGTACGAAACCACCTCAAAGTTATTCTTTCCAATCAATCCGTTGGGCGATTCCTATAAGTGTCACAAACAGCCCTAGAGTTCGCACTAGAATAACACCTTAAGACACAAATCAACCAAAACCCTAATGTCACCTAGATACTCCAATGTCACCTCAAGTATCCGTGGGTATGATTATACGATATGCATCACACAATCTCAGATTCATCTATTCAACCAACACATAGAACCTCAAAGAGTGCCCCAAAGTTTCTACCGGAGAATCAAGACGAAAACGTGTGCCAACCCCTATGCATAGGTTCATGGGCGGAACCCGCAAGTTGATCACCAAAACATACATCAAGTGAATCACGTGATATCCCATTGTCACCACAGATATGCACGGCTAGACATACATCAAGTGTTCTCAAATCTTTAAAGACTCAATCCGATAAGATTACTTCAAAGGGAAAACTCAATCCATTACAACAGAGTAGAGGGGGAGAAGCAACATAAGATCCAACTATAATAGCAAAGCTCGCGATACATCAAGATCGTGCCAAATCAAGAACACGAGAGAGAGAGAGAGAGATCAAACACATAGCTACTGGTACATACCCTCAGCCCCGAGGGTGAACTACTCCCTCCTCGTCATGGAGAGCGCTGGGATGATGAACATGGCCACCGGTGAGGGTTTCCCCCCTCCGGCAGGGTGCCGGAACAGGGTCCCGATTGGTTTTTGGTGGCTACAGAGTCTTGCGGCGGCGGAACTCCCGATCTATTCTGTTCCCCGATCGTTTTAGGGTATATGGATATATATAGGTGAAAGAAGTATGTCAGGGGAGCCTCGAGGGGCCCACGAGGGTGGAGGGCGCGCCCCCCTGCCTCGTGCCTCCCTCGTTGCTTTCCTGATGTGCACTCCAAGTCTCCCGGGTTGCTTTCCTTCCAAAAATAACTTCTCCAGAAGGTTTCATTCCGTTTCGACTCCGTTTGATATTCCTTTTCTTCGAAACACTAAAACAAGGGGAAAACAGGAACTGGCACTGGGCTCTGGGTCAATAGGTTAGTCCCAAAAATAATATAAAAGTGTTTAATAAAGCCCATAAACATCCAAAACAGATAATTTAATAGCATGGAAGAATCAAAAATTATAGATACGTTGGAGACGTATCAGCATCCCCAAGCTTAATTCATGCTCGTCCTCGAGTAGGTAAATGATAAAAACAGAATTTTTGATGTGGAATGCTACCTAACATATTTATCAATGTAATCTTCTTTATTGTGGCAAGAATATTTAGATCCATAAGATTCAAAACAAGAGTTCAATATTGACATGAAAACAATAATACTTCAAGCATACTAACAAAGCAATCATGTCTTCTCAAAATAACATGGCCAAAGCAAGCTATCCCTACAAAATCATATAGTCTGGCTATGCTCTATCTTCATCACACAAAATATTTAAATCATGCACAACCCCGATGAGAAGCCAAGCAATTGTTTCATACTTTTGATGTTCTCAAACTTTTCAATCTTCACGCAATACATGAGCGTGAGCCATGGACATAGCACTATAGGTGGAATAGAATGGTGGTTGTGGAGAAGACAAAAAGGAGAAGATAGTCTCACATCAACTAGGCGTATCAACGGGCTATGGAGATGCCCATCAATAGATATCAATGTGAGTGAGTAGGGGTTGCCATGCAACGGATGCACTAGAGCTATAAGTGTATGAAAGCTCAAAAAGAAACTAAGTGGGTGTGCATCCAACTCGCTTGCTCACGAAGACCTAGGGCATTTTGAGGAAGCCCATCATTGGAATATACAAGCCAAGTTCTATAATGAAAGATTCCCACTAGTATATGAAAGTGACAACATAGGAGATTCTCTATCTTGAAGATCATGGTGCTACTTTGAAGCACAAGTGTGGTAAAAGGATAGTAGCATTGCCCCTTCTCTCCTTTTCTCTCCTTTTTTTTGTTTTTTTGGCCTTCTCTTTTTTTGGCCTCTTTTTTCTCTCTTTTTTTTAATTTTTCGTCCGGAATCTCATCGCGACTTGTGGGGGAATCATAGTCTCCATCATCCTTTCCTCACTGGGACAATGCTCTAATAATGATGATCATCACACTTTTATTTACTTACAACTCAAGAATTACAACTCAATACTTAGAACAAGATATGACTCTATGAATGCCTCCGGTGGTGTACCGGGATGTGCAATGACTCATGAGTGACATGTATGAAAGAATTATGGACGGTGGCTTTGCCACAAATACGATGTCAGCTACATGATCATGCAAAGCAATATGACAATGATGGAGCGTGTCATAATAAATGGAACAATGGAAAGTTGCATGACAATATATCTCGGAATGGCTATGGAAATGCCATAATAGGTAGGTATGGTGGCTGTTTTGAGGAAGATATATGGTGGGTGTATGATACCGGCGAAAGGTGCGCGGTATTTAGAGAGGCTAGCAATGGTGGAAGGGTGAGAGTGCGTATAATCCATGGACTCAACATTAGTCATGAAGAACTCACATACTTATTGCAAAAATCTATTAGTTATCGAAACAAAGTACTACGCGCATGCTCCTAGGGGGATAGATTGGTAGCAAAAGACCATCGCTCGTCCCCGACCGCCACTCATAAGGAGGACAATCAATAAATAAATCATGCTCCGACTTCATCACATAACGGTTCATCATACGTGCATGCTACGGGAATAACAAACTTTAGAACAAGTATTTCTCAAATTCACAACTACTCAACTAGCATGACTCTAATATCACCATCTTCATATCTCAAAACAATCATAAAGAATCAAACTTCTCATAGTATTCAATGCACTCTATATGAATTTTTTTTATCCCTCTTGGATGCCCATCATATTAGGACTAAATTCATAACCGAAGCAAATTACCATGCTGTTCTAAAGACTCTCAAAATAATATAAGTGAAGCATGAGAGTTCATCTATTTCTTCAAAATAAAACTACCGTCGTGCTCTAAAAGATATAAGTGAAACACTAGAGCAAACAACAAACTACTACGAAAGATATAAGTGAAGATCAATGAGTAGTCGAATAATTATGCAACTATGTGAAGACTCTCCCATTTAATAATTTCAGATCTTGGTATTTTATTCAAACAGCAAGCAAAGCTAAAGAAAATAAAATGACGCTCCAAGCAAAACACATATCATGTGGTGAATAAAAATATAGCTCCAAGTAAAGTTACCGATGAATGAAGACGAAAGAGGGGATGCCTTCCGGGGCATCCCCAAGCTTAGGATATTGGTTGTCCTTGAATATTACCTTGGGGTGACTTGGGCATCCCCAAGCTTAGGCTCTTGCCACTCCTTATTAGGTAGTCCATCGAATCTTTACCCAAAACTTGAAAACTTCACAACACAAAACTTAACAGAAAACTCGTAAGCTCCGTTGGCGAAAGAAAACAAAACACCAATTCAAGGTACTGTAATGAACTCATTATTTATTTATATTGGTGTTAAATCTACTTTATTCCAACTTCTCTATGGTTTATAAACTATTTTACTAGCCATAGATTCATCAAAATAAGCAAGCAACACAATGAAAACAGAATCTGTCAAAAACAGAACAGTGTGTAGTAATCTGTATCAAACGTATGCTTCTGGAACTCCAAAAATTCTAAAATAAATTGGTGGGCCTGATTAATTTGTCTAGTAATCATCTGCAAAAATAATCAACTAAATATCACTCTCCAGTAAAAAGTTGAATCTAATCTCGTTAGCGCTAAAGTTTCTGTTTTTTACAGCATGATCATAAAGACTTCACCCAAGTCTTCCCAAAGGTTCTACTTGGCACAAACACTAATTAAAACACAAAACCACATCTAAACAGAAGCTAGATGTATTATTTATTCCTAAACAGAACCAAAAATCAAGAGACTAAAATAAAGTTGGGTTGCCTCCCAACAAGCGCTAACGTTTAACGCCCATTGCTAGGCATGATGATTTCAATGATGCTCACATAAAAGATAAGAATTGAAACATAAAGAGAGCATCATGAAGAATATGACTAGCACATTTAAGTCTAACCCACTTCCTATGCATAGGGATTTTGTGAGCAAACAGCTTATGGGAACAATAATCAACTAGCATAGGAAGGCAAAACAAGCATAACTTCAAAACTTTAAGCACATAGAGAGGAAACTTGATATTATTGCAATTCCTACAAGCATATATTCCTCCCTCATAATAGTTTTCAGTAGCATCATGAATGAATTCAACAATATAACCAGCACCTAAAACATTCTTTTCATGATCTACTTGCATAGAAATTTTATTACTCTCCACATAAGCAAAATTCTTCTCATGAATAATAGTGGGAGCAAACTCAACAAAATAACTATCATGTGATTGAAAATTAAGATCAAGATGACAAGTTTCGTGGTTATCGTTATTCTTTAAAGCATACGTGTCATCACAATAATCATCATAGATAGGAGGCATGCTTTCATCATAGTAAATTTGCTCATCAAAGCTTGGGGGACAAAAAATATCATCAAACATAGCTTCCCCAAGCTTGTGGCTTTGCATATCATTAGCATCATGGATATCAAGGAATTCATACTAACAACATTGCAATCATGCTCATCATATAAATATTTAGTGCCAAACATTCTAATGCATTCTTCTTCTAGAACTTGAGCACAATTTTCCTTTCCATCATTTTCACGAAAGATATTAAAAAGATGAAGCATATGAGGAACCCTCAATTCCATTTTTTTGTAGTTTTCTTTTATAAACTAAACTAGTGCTAAAACAAGAAACAAAAAGATTCGATTGCAAGATCTAAAGATATACCTTCAAGCACTCACCTCCCCGGCAACGGCGCCAGAAAAGAGCTTAGTTGACGGGGTGTGAGTGCCGCTTACCTAGCCTCCCCGGCAACGGCGCCAGAAAAGAGCTTGATGTCTACTACACAACCTTCTTCTTGTAGACGTTGTTGGGCCTCCAAGTGCAGAGGTTTGTAGGACAGTAGCAAATTTCCCTCAAGTGGATGACCTAAGGTTTATCAATCCGTGGGAGGCATAGGATGAATATGGTCTCTCTCAAGCAACCCTGCAACCAAATAACAAAGAGTCTTTTGTGTCCCCAACACACCCAATACAATGGTAAATTGTATAGGTGCACTAGTCCAACGAAGAGATGGTGATACAAGTGCAATATGGATGGTAGATATGGGTTTTTGTAATATGAAAATATAAAAACAGCAAGGTAACAAGTGGTAAAAGTGAGCACAAACGGTATTGCAATGCGTTGAAACAAGGCCTAGGGTTCAGACTTTCACTAGTGCAAGTTCTCTCAACAATAATAACATAATTGGATCATATAACTATCCCTCAACATGCAACAAAGAGTCACTCCAAAGTCACTAATAGCAGAGAACAAACAAAGAGATTATGGTAGGGTACGAAACCACCTCAAAGTTATTCTTTCCAATCAATCCGTTGGGCTATTCCTATAAGTGTCACAAACAACCCTAGAGTTCGTACTAGAATAACACCTTAAGACACAAATCAACCAAAACCCTAATGTCACCTAGATACTCCAATGTCACCTCAAGTATCCGCGGGTATGATTATACGATATGCATCACGCAATCTCAGATTCATCTATTCAACCAACACATAGAACCTCAAAGAGTGCCCCAAAATTTCTACCGGAGAATCAAGACGAAAACGTGTGCCAACCCCTATGCATAGGTTCATGGGCGGAACTGCAAGTTGATCACCAAAACATACATCAAGTGAATCACGTGATATCCCATTGTCACCACAGATACGCACAGCAAGACATACATCAAGTGTTCTCAAATCTTTAAAGACTCAATCCGATAAGATTACTTCAAAGGGAAAACTCAATCCATTACAACAGAGTAGAGGGGGAGAAGCAACATAAGATCCAACTATAATAGCAAAGCTCGCGATACATCAAGATCGTGCCAAATCAAGAACACGAGAGAGAGATCAAACACATAGCTACTGGTACATACCCTCAGCCCCGAGGGTGAACTACTCCCTCCTTGTCATGGAGAGCGCCGGGATGATGAAGATGGCCACCGATGAGGGTTCCCCCCCTTCGGCAGGGTGCCGGAACAGGGTCCCGATTGGTTTTTGGTGGCTACAGAGGCTTGCGGCGGTGGAACTCCCGATCTATTCTGTTCCCCGATCGTTTTAGGGTATATGGATATATATATAGGTGAAAGAAGTACGTCAGGGGAGCCACGAGGGGCCCACGAGGGTCGAGGCCATGCCCAGGGGGTGGGCGCGCCCCCTGCCTCGTGCCTCCCTTGTTGCTTTCCTGACGTGCACTCCAAGTCTCCCGGGTTGCTTTCCTTCCAAAATTAACTTCTCCAGAAGGTTTCATTCCGTTTCGACTCCGTTTGATATTCCTTTTCTTCGAAACACTAAAACAAGGGCAAAAACAGGAACTGGCACTGGGCTCTGGGTCAATAGGTTAGTCCCAAAAATAATATAAAAGTGTTTAATAAAGCCCATAAACATCCAAAACAAATAATATAATAGCATGGAACAATCAAAAATTATAGATACGTTGGAGACGTATCACTAGTCTCTTGAGGCCTCCTTTGCTTCTTCATCAGCTCTGATTCCGGGCCAGTTTTCGGTTTCCCCGTGCGTCGTGTAAAGCGAATAGTGGTGGGGCCACTCCACTAATGGCCTGTGAATGACTTTAACGCATGGGGTAGAAACGGCCAATTCACTCTTCCCACCACACCCTTATCCTCGGTCACTTATGTTGCATGCATCGCGCGGGGTAGGTAACGGAGGCACGTGGCGCGGGAGAGCATCAGGGTGAGGGCCCGATCGTCTTGAATTGGTTGAGGAGGATGATAACCCACAAGTATAGGGGATCACAATAGTTTTCGAGGGTAGAGTATTCAACCCAAATTTATAGATTCGACACAAGGGGAGCCAAAGAATATCTGAAGGTATTAGCAGCTGAGTTGTCAATTCAGCCACACCTGGAGATTAATTATCTGCAGCAAGTAATCAGTAGCAAAGTAGTTTGATAGTTTTGATAGTAATGACAGCAGCAACGGTAACAGTAACATTGATAGCAGTTTTTTTGTAGCAAGTGCAACAGTGATAATAGCAATAGTAACTTAGCAGAAACAATATAAGATAAAATTCGTAGGCATTGGATCGGTGACTTGTTGGATGATATTCATCATGTGACAGTTATAACCTAGGGCGATACGGCACTAGCGCCAGTTCATCGATATAATGTAGGCATGTATTCCGTAAATAGTCATACGTGCTTTATTAAAAGAACTTGCATGACATCTTTTACCCTACCCTCCCGTGGCAGCGGGGTCCATATTGGAAACTAAGGGATATTAAGGCCTCCTTTTAATAGAGAACCAGAACAAAGCATTAACACATAGTGAATACATGAACTCCTCAAACTACGGTAATCACCGGAAGAAGGCCCGGTTATTGTCACTCCGGGGTTACCGGATCATAACACGTAGTAGGTGGCTATAACTTGCAAGATCGGATCTAAAACATGGATATAATGATGAATTCATAAACGGTTCAGATCTGAGTTCATGGCACCCGGGCCCAAAGTGACAAGCATTAAGCCTAGCAAAGTCATGGCAACATCAATCTAAGAACATAGTGGATACTAGGGATCATGCCCTAACAAAACTAACTCGATTACATGATGAATCTCATCCAACTCCTCACCGACCATCGAGCCTATGAAGGAATTACTCACTCCCGGTGGGGAGCATCATGTAATTGGCGATGGAGATGACTTCGTGATGACGAAGAACGAAGATCCCCCTCTCGGGAGCCCCAAACGGACTCCAGATCTGCCCTCCCGAGGAAGAACAGGGCTTGGCGGCAGCTCCGTCTCGTGGATCGCGATAATTCTTTCTCCCTGACTTTTTTCTGGAAATATGTAATTTTATAGTATCAGGGGGGTCGTCTGCGGGCCCACCAGGTGGGTACAACCCACCTGGGCGCGCTAGGAGAGGGGGGCGTGCCCTGGTGGGTTGTGCCCACCTAGGGGCCCCTCTCCGGTGGGTCTTGGCTCCAGAAATTCTCTTTTATTCCATAAAAAATCCTCGCAAAGTTTCGTTTCATTCCGAGAACTTTTATTTCTACACAAAAACAACACCATGGTAGTTCTGCTAAAGACATCGTCAGTCCGGGGTTAGTTTCATTCAAATCATGCAAATTAGAGTCCAAAACAAGAGGAAAAGCATGAGAAAAAGTAGATACGTTGGAGACGTATCAACTCCCCCAAGCTTAAACCTTTGCATGTCCTCAAGCAATTCAGTTGATAAACTGAAAGTGAGAAAGAAATTTTTTTATGAATTTTTTTGCTCTTGTTTGCATAAATAAGCTTAAACAACACCCCAGGTTTTCAGCCAGCATTATAACTAACCATGTCGACAATAACACTTAAAGATTATATTAACTCATATCAATGACATAATCAGCTAGCGAGGAATAATAAGATATCTCAAACGGCAACATGTTGTCAAAACAACCATGATATAATATGACAATAGTGGTATCTCGCTAGCCCTTTCTGAGACCGCAAAACATAAATGCAGAGCACCTCCAAAGTTCAAGCAGCGACTAAACATTGTAATTCATGGTAGAAAAGATCCAGTCATGATGCACCCAACATTAGCTATACACAATGCATAAATCATAACGGCTGTGCTGTCTCAGTTTCTAGCGCTTGTTTTAGAAGGTGATGACACAACATAAAAGTAAATAGAAAGTCCCTTCGCAGAGGGAATCAGTGATTTGTAGAGGTGCCAGAGCTTGGTTTTTAAAACAAAGATAAATGATATTGTGAGATATGCACCCTTCTTATTCACTTCACGACCATCAGTTATCAACATCTTCCATGCTAAGAACGCTAGTGGCGGTTCCCAAGCGATAAAAGTAAAGGTTTTGACTCCATTGGGAGTTTTTGTTTGATTATTTAAGAGATGAACTCTTTTTCATTTTTGCAGTTTGGGACTGGGCATCCCTATTACCGCCCATTTTCTCGTACGATGGCGAGTGAATAAACACTCGACCTGAGAATAACCCGCTTAGCATGGAAGATATCGACTACCTGCTATCATTCCATGAACGACCCAGGCACACAAAAAGGATAATTTTAAGAAGTTTATTAGAGGTGGCACATGCAATTTTACTTAGGACGGCAGGGTAATACCGTATATAGGTAGGTATGGTGGACTCATCTGGAATAACTTTGGGTTCAAGGTTTTTGATGTACAAATAGAGTTCCCACTTAGTACAGGCGAAGGCTAGCAATTAGATTGAGAAGCGGCCAACTAGAGAGCAACAACGATCATAACCTTGCATTATGCATAAGTAACATTGGACACTAGCATGAGTAGGATATGAACACCATGAACATAAATATCATAGAGGCTATGTTGGTTTTGATTCAACTACATGCATGCACATGTGCCAAGTCAAGCCACTCGAACATTCAGAGGAGGATACCATATCATCATAATGAAGGAAATATGCCCTAGAGGCAATAATAAAGTTATTATTTATTTCCTTATATCATGATAAATGTTTATTATTCATGCTAGAATTGTATTAACCGGAAACATAATACATGTGTGAATACATAGACAAACAGAGTGTCACTAGTATGCCTCTACTTGACTAGCTCGTTAATCAAAGATGGTTATGTTTCCTAACCATAGACATAAGTTGTCATTTGATTAACGAGATCACCTCATTAGGAGAATGACGTGATTGACTTGACCCATTCCGTTAGCTTAGCACTCGATCGTTTAGTATGTTGCTATTGCTTTCTTCATGACTTATACATGTTCCTATGACTATGAGATTATGCAACTCCCGTTTACCGAAGGAACACTTTGTGTGCTACCAAACGTCACAACGTAAATGGGTGATTATAAAGGTGCTCTACAGGTGTCTCCAAAGGTACTTGTTGGGTTGGCGTATTTCGAGATTAGGATTTGTCACTCCGATTGTCGGAGAGGTATCTCTGGGCCCACTCGGTAATGCACATCACTATAAGCCTTGCAAGCATTGTGACTAATGAGTTAGTTGCGGGATGATGTGTTACGGAACGAGTAAAGAGACTTGCCGGTAACGAGATTGAACTAGGTATCGAGATACCGACGATCGAATCTCGGGCAAGTAACATACCGATGACAAAGGGAACAACGTATGTTGTTATGCGGTCTGACCGATAAAGATCTTCGTAGAATATGTGGGAGCCAATATGGGCATCCAGGTCCCGCTATTGGTTATTGACCGGAGACGTGTCTCGGTCATGTCTACATAGTTCTCGAACCCGTAGGGTCCGCACGCTTAACGTTACGATGACAGTTTTATTGAGTTTTGATGTACCGAAGGAGTTCGGAGTCCCGGATGAGATCGGGGACATGACGAGGAGTCTCGAAATGGTCGAGACGTAAAGATTGATATATTGGACGACTATACTCAGACTTCGGAAAGGTTTCGAGTGATTCGGGTATTTTTCGGAGTACCGGAGAGTTACGGGAATACGTATTGGGCCTTATTGGGCCATACAGGAAAGAAGGAAAAGGGCCTCAAGGGTGGCCGCACCCCTCCCCTTGGTCTGGTCCGAATTGGACTAGGGAAGGGGGGCGCCCCCTTCCTTCCTTCTCCTTTTCCCTTCCTCTTTTCCTATTCCATATGGGAGGTGGAATCCTACTAGGACTAGGGAGTCCTAGTAGGACTCCACACTTGGTGCGCCCCCTCCTAGGGCCGGCCTCCTCCTCCCTTGCTCCTTTATATACGGGGGCAGGGGGCACCCCATAGACACAACAATTGATCCTTGAGATCTCTTAGCCGTGTGCGGTGCCCCCCTCCACCATATTACACCTCGAGAATACCGTTGCGGAGCTTAGGCGAAGCCCTGCGTCGGTGGAACATCATCATCATCACCACGCCGTCGTGCTGACGAAACTCTCCCTCAACACTTGGCTGGATCGGAGTTCGAGGGACGTCATCGAGCTGAACGTGTGTAGAACTCGGAGGTGCCGTGCGTTCGGTACTTGATCGGTCGGATCGTGAAGACGTACGACTACATCAACCGCGTTGTGATAACGCTTCCGCTGTCGGTCTACGAGGGTACGTGGACAACACTCTCCCCTCTCGTTGCTATGCATCACCATGATCTTGCGTGTGCGTAGGAATTTTTTTGAAATTACTACGTTCCCCAACACATAATACATCACAATCATTTTAATGCTATGTTGATATCCAAGATAAATCATTATCAACTCCCAGCTACTTATGCATGGCATGAGAAACTATAATCTCGAATTGTCATTGCAAACAGGTTTAACCATAATGAGCTGAATCATGGATACTATATTTACACAAACGGAACAAGTCGAGTTCATACCAGTTTCTCTCTGCCACGGCCAGCTCATCGAATGTCGTCATTATTGCCTTTCACTTGCACGACCGAACGATATGAAAATAATAATAGTGCAAGAGTGTTGTGGACTAAGCTGGAATCTGCAAACATTTTATTCAACAGGAGAAGACAAGGTAAAATGTGCTTTGTATTAGTTCAACAGTTATTCATATGAGAGCCACTCAACATTTTCATCGTGGTCTTCTCCTCGGTAAGACTCGAATAAAAAGAAAAGAAATTCAGAGAAACACACTGAAATATTTTTGGAGTTTTTGGTTTTGTTCAACAAGCAAATAAAAAGCAAAAACGAGAAAAACTATTTACAGAGGAAAGCTCCCAACAAGCAAAAGAAGAACAAGGAAATCTTTTTGGATTTTCTTTTTACTACTACTACTAAGCATGCATAGAAAGTAAATTACTACAACTAATTTTTTGGTTTTTTCTAAAGTTTTTCAAACACAAGAAGAAAGCAAGAAAATAAATCTAAGCATGGATGATACAATGAAAAAATGTGAACACCGACAAATGAAATGATATGTAGACATGAATGTAATGTCGGTGAGAAACACGTACTCCCCCAAGCTTAGGCTTTTGGCCTAATTTGGTAATCAATTAGTAGCCTCGAGGGTAGTAGGGATCCTGAGGAGCAGGCATCCACTCTCCCACTGTTGAGGCTCCTCCTGTGCTGCCTCCGCAGCAGCCTGAGCGTTTCGGTAGGCGATGATGTCTGCAGGCATAATCCTATATCCGCCCCTGGCAAAAGGACCAAACAAAGCAGGTGCAGGCAACGGAATAACATCACAAGTTTTAACGCTAAAGACTAGGTTATAAGGAATGGCGATATCAGGACGATCATGTGCAAAGTGATGGTGTTCCATGGCTACACGGTCTAGATAAACCTTGGTCAAAGGGTAATCATGAGGGCATATCTCAACATTGAAGTGAGCCGCCAAACGAGTAGCGAAAATCCCACCATGTATTTCCCACTGGGATTTATTAAGATGCGGGCGACAGGCCACAATAGCTCCCAAGCTATAAGTGTTGTCACCTTCCAGTGCCCGGCGTAAAACAACAAAGCCTGGTGCGCTGAGCGCACCTACTTTCTTTCTAGCAAGTAGACACTTAGCAACAAATAAAGCAAAATAATGTACAACAGGAAAGTGTAAGCTAACAGCCGTGGTGGCTGACACCCCTCTCTCATCCCCCACTGTCAGAGTGCGATAAAAATCCTGAAACCCAGCCAACCTAGGCTCAGCCAAGCTCCCATCAGAAGAGATCATGCATATGTAACAAACTTAGCAAGTGGTATCTGATGGTTTTCAGCATATAAATCAAAGCTCACTTCAAGAGGATTATTTCTATGCAAGAAAGTAAAGCTTTGAACAAACATGTTCGTGAGGATTTGGTGCTGGTCACACTTATCTGCGATGAAGTGAGGCCGGAATTAGCAATATATTGTGTGAACTCCTGAAGGATTCCAGCCTTTTCCAGGAACGGAGTGTGCGGCCATTCACACGGTCGTACTTCCGCCAACCTCCAAGGATGGAGATCACTATCAGATGACTCCCCGATAACACCCTTGGCGTTCTTCTTGGAGCCAAACTTCCTGAAGATATTCATGTCCGCGTACAATTTTCTGAAAAGAAAAATTTTGGGGTGACAAAAATTTGTCAACAAAACTTTATAAAATTGATAGCAACTACTCATAGGGATACATAGAGGCCATAGCAAGCATTCAAACTACTTAGAACACTAAGAATTCAACGTGCAAGCACATCTACAGCAGCACCAAGAGTAGCTAATTATTCAAAGCATAAACCACTAAAACAAAAACTAATTGGTCAAATGGTGGAGTCACATACCAAGCAACAATCCCCCGAAATAGTTTCAGAAACGGAGCTTCGAGCAAAGAGATCAAAATCCGCGGGTTTGAGCTCAAGAACACGGTAGAGAGAGCAATGGAGAATTTTTTCTGGAGGTAAGTGATGATGTGGGCTAAAGAGGTAAGTGAGGGGGGCCACATGGGGACCACAACCCACCAGGGCGCGCCTGGGGGTCCTAGCGCGCCCAGGTGGGTTGTGCCCACCTGGTGCACCTCCCTCTGATATTATTTGCACCAAAAATTCATAAATATTCAGAAAAAAATCATTTTCAATTTTCAGGGCATTATGAGAACTTTTATTTTTGGGTCATTTTTTATTGCACGGGAAATTCAGAAAACAGACAAAACATGGCATTTTATTTTATTTAACTAATAAAAACAGAGGATAAAAAGTAGGGACAGAAGGTAGTGCTTACTAAATTCATCAACTTCATATCGCTCACAAATAATTCATTAATAAGGTTGATCAGGTATTATTAACAACCACTTTCGATTAGCATGAAACCGAAGAACTTTGGTAAATCACTAAGTTACCTCAATGGGGATATGAATGTCCCCAACAATAAGCATTTCATATTTCTTTTTGACAGTAGGTAGAGGTATTTGAAAACTTCCAATGGTGATTGTCGGAGATTTTTTAATAACATTAATACCATTCACTTCGAATTGTTTCTTCGGAAAGTGCACCATATGCTCATTACCATTAATATGAAAAGTGACCTTGCTTTTATTGCAATCAATAACAACCCCTGCAGTATTCAAGAAGGGTCTACCAAGGATAATTAGCATGTTGCCGTCCTCGGGCATCTCAAGTATAACAAAGTCAGTCAAAATAGTAACATTAGCAACAACACCGGGCACATCCTCACAGATACCGATATATATGGCAGTTGACTTGTTAGCCATTTGCAAAGATATTTCAGTAGGTGTGAGTTTATTCAAGTCAAGTCTTTTATATAAAGAGAAAGGCATAACACTAACACCAGCTCCTAAATCACACAAAGCAGTTTTCACATAATTCTTTTTGATGGAGCAAGGTATAGTTGGTATTCCCGGATCTCCAAGTTTTTTAGGTACTCCATCTTTAAAAGTATAATTAGCAAGCATAGTGGAGATTTCAGCTTCCGATATTTTTCTCTTATTTGTGATGATGTCTTTCATATACTTTGCATAAGGAGGAATTTTCAAGATATCAGTCAAGCGAGTACGCAAAAAGACTGGCCTCGGCATTTCAGCAAAGCGTTCAAATTCTTCATCATCATTCTTTTTAGTTGACTTGGGTGGAAAAGGCATAGGTTTTTGAACCCACGGTTCTCTTTCTTTACCATGTTTCCTAGCCACAAAGTCTCTTTTATCATATCTTTTATTCTTGGGTTGTGGGTTATCAAGATCAACTGGAGGTTCTATCTCAACATCATTATCTGGTTCTTTTTCATTATTTAGTTGAGTGTCCTCATGAACCTCATCATTATCTTTTTCATTATCACCAGCTGAGTGTTCATTACCAGATTGAGTTTCAGCATCAGAGATAGAAGTTTCATTTTCATTATCAGGAGGTTTCTCTATTTCAGGTTCACTAGAAGTGTGCAAGATCCTATCATTTTTCTTCTTCTTTTTCCTTTTAGAAGGACTAGGTGCACTAGTGTTAGCTCTTTGTGAATCTTGTTCTATTATTTTAGGGTGTCCCTCGGGATAAAGTGGTTCCTAAGTCATTTTACCTCCTCTAGTTGCAACTCAAACAGCAAAGTCATGCATATTATGATTCATTTCATCAAGCAATTCTCTTTGTGATTTAGCAACTTGTTCTAGTTGAGTTTGAACCATAGAAGCATGTTTTCCAACACCTCTAACATCATTTGAAATTCTAAATAACAAGTCACTCAAGCGAGCAATCATATCAGAATTGTATTTCAATTGTTTCATAACATTTGCATTGAAGTGATCTTGTTTTCTAATATAACTTTCAAACTCATAAAGGCATTGACTAGGATGCATATTGTGAGGATTATCGTTTTCATTAAACTTCATTAGAGAATTTACCTCTACCACCTTAGGCAGTGGTGGTGTATTAAGCCCATGTATTTCTTCAATATGAGGTAAAATTTTGACATCCTCAACTTTAATACCTTTTTCCTTCATAGATTTCTTTGCCTCTTGCATATCTTTAGGACTGAGATATAATATACCTCTCTTCTTTGGAGTGGGTTTAGCCGGTGGTACGGGAAGAGTCCAATCATCATAATTTTTCAATATGTTATTCAATAATTCTTTAGCTTGAGCAATAGTTCGTTCCCCGAAAACACAACCAGCACAACTATCTAGGAAGTCCCTAGAAGCATCGGTTAGTCCATTATAGAAGATATCAAGTATTTCATTTTTCTTAAGAGGGTGGAAAAGCCTCCCCCAAGCTTGTGGGGGACTCTTCTTTAGTTTGCACAAACTTAAATATTTCCTGTAAGGCAGCTTGTTTCTTATGAGCAGGAAAATATTTTTCAGAGAAGTAATAAATCATATCCTGGGGACTACGCACACAGCCAGGAGTAAGAGTATTGCACCAAGCTTTAGCATCACCCTTTACTGAGAAAGGAAAAAATTTGAGAATAAAGTAATAGTGAGTTTTCTCATCATGAGTAAAAAGGGTGGCTATATCGTTTAACTTAGTAAGATGAGCCACAATAGTTTCAGTTTCATAACCATGGAAAGGATCAGATTCAACCAAAGTAATTAACTCTGGGTCGACAGAGAATTCATAATTCTTATCATCAATAAAGATAGGTGAAGTAGCAAACCTAGTGTAACGCCCGGATAATCATGCTACAGTAATCTCACGTTAATGATGGCACGTCACCTCTGTCACTGTAATTAATCTCGGGTTAATTCAAAACCGTTTCAAATTTAAATCCTAAATAAGTCAATCGACAAAAGTTTTCAAATATTAAAATAAAAATGTTCGGGCTATGTCAATTATTGCATCGGTAATTATGGTGAAGTAAACACATTTTTATAAGATGCCTAAATAATTTAAATTGAAATACAACAGTAAAGAAAATAAATAAAAGAAAGAAAATACAAAAGAGAAAACAAATAAAAAAAGGAAAAGGAGCCCCCCCCACTGGACCCTGGCCCAACTGGGCCAACCCCCAGGCCCAGCCGGCCGGCCACCGACGCCCCCACTCCCTTATCCACTCCCTCACCCCCACCCACTCCACCGACACCCCCACTCCCCCTCCCCCCCGATCCAGATCGGATCGGGCTCCACCCCGTCTCCCCGCTCGTTCCGACGCCGCCCCGGACGCCCTGACGCCGTCGCCGACCACCACCACGTCCCGCCGCGTCCCGCCGCTGCCACGTCGCCCCGGAGCCGCCCCCGACGCCGTCACTCACCGCTCCCCTGCATCTCCTTCATCGCTCGTCATCGTCCTCCTCCACGCCGGAGCTCTTCCTCGCCGGACCTCCCCGCCGGCCTGCTCCCACGTCGCCGGTCCCCGTCCCCCACCTCGAGCCCGGCTGCCACTCCCTACGGCCACAGTGAGCCGCGCCCCTCCTCTCTCTCCCTCGCCCCGTACTCGTCCCCTCCCCTGCTCGCCGCGGTCTCCGCCCCGCGCGCGCTCGACCGCGCCCCCACGGCCCCCCTCCGTTCGCCTGTCCCTTGCCCTGGCCGACGCCTTCCTCCGCCCCCGCCGACGCCAGGGACCAGTCGGGCTGCAGCGCCCTGTCGCCACGATGGCCTCGCCCCTCTGCGCCACCTCCGGGCGCTGGCCGCGCACCACCGCGGCCTCGCCCCGCTCCGGCCATGGCCACGCCGTGCCGCCCCGCGTGCTGGTCGCCGCTCGGCCACTTCCTCCGCCCGCGGCGCTCGTCGCCGGGTCCGCCCGCACCACGCCAGTCGCCCACGCCCGCACGGCCACCCGCTCCCGCTTGGCCCCCTGGGCCACTGCCAGGTGTGGCTCGCCCCACAAGCCACTGCCCCTGGCCCGAACCCCCTTGGCCACAGACAGGGGCCCCGCGCCCACAGAGCGAAAAGAAAAAAAAAAAAAATGATTAAAAATAAATAATAAAAATAATAAATTAATAAAAATAATAAATAAATAAATAAAATAAATTAATAATTAATTAATTAACTAAATTAATTAAGTTAATTAATCCTGTTTAAATAATCTAATTAGTTAATTAATTTAACTAAACAGTAGTTAATTAGCTAACAGCCCCTGACAGGTGGGACCCACCTGTCAGGTTGACCAGGTCAACGGTCAACGTTGACTGCTGACGTCAGCATGACATCATGCTGATGTCATAAATCCAAATTTCGAATTAAATTAAATAATTAATTAAATTCCAGAAATTAATAAAATCTTTTGAAAATCATATCTTTTAATCCGTAACTCGGATGGAAATACTTTGTACATGAAAGTTGCTCAGAACGACGAGACGAATCCGGATACGCAGTCCGTTCGTCCACCACACCTCCCTAACCTATCGAACTCGCAACTTTCCCCCTCCGGTCCGTCTGTCCGAAAACGCGAAACAGCGGGAATACTTTCCCGGATGTTCCCCCCTTCGCCGGTACCACCTACTGTCGCGTTAGGACACACCTAGCACTGCTCATTGTCATGTCACGCATCGTCATGCTTATGTTTGCATTGTATTTACTGTTTCTTCCCCCTCTTCTCTCCGGTAGACTACGAGACCGACACTGCTGCTGCCCAGTTCGACTACGGAGTTGACGACCCCTCCTACTTGCCAGAGCAACCAGGCAAGCCCCCCCCCTTGATCACCAGATATCGCCTATTCTTCTCTATACTGCTTGCATTAGAGTAGTGTAGCATGTTACTGCTTTCCGATATCCTATCCTGATGCATAGCCTATCCTTGCTACTACTGTTGTTACCTTTACCTGCAATCCTACATGCTTAGTATAGGATGCTAGTTTTCCATCAGTGGCCCTACATTCTTGTCCGTCTGCTGTGCTATACTATCGGGCCGTGATCACCTGGGCGGTGATCACGGGTATATACTTATATACTATATACATGACACATGTGATGACTAAAGTCGGGTCGGCTCGTAGGAGTACCCGCAAGTGGATCTTTGTGGCGGAGCGACAGGGCAGGTTGAGACCGCCTAGGTGAGAGGTGGGCCTGGCCCTGGTCGGCGTTCGCGGTTACTTCGACATAACACGCTTAACGAGTTCTTGGTATTTGATCTGAGTCTGGCCATTTGGTCTATACGCACTAACCATCTACGCGGGAGTAGTTATGGGTATCCCGGCGTCGTGGTATCAGCCGAAGCCTTCGTGACGTCAGCGACTGAGTGGCGCGCGCCGGATTGGACTGGAACGCCACTAGGCTAGGTCTGCTTCCGGCCGCGTACGCAACGTGCAGGTGTGCATAGGGCGATGGGCCCAGACCCCTGCGCGCATAGGGTTAGACCGGCGTGCTGACCTCTCTGTTGTGCTTAGGTGGGGCTGCGACGCGTTGATCTTACGAGGCCGGGCATGACCCAGAAAAGTGTGTCCGGCCAAATGGGATCGAGCGTGTTGGGTTATGTGGTGCACCCCTGCAGGGAAGTTTATCTATTCGAATAGCCGTGTCCCTCGGTAAAAGGACGACCCGGAGTTGTACCTTGACCTTATGACAACTAGAACCGGATACTGAATAAAATACACCCTTCCAAGTGCCAGATACAACCCGGTGATCGCTCTCTAACAGGGCGACGAGGAGGGGATCGCCGGGTAGGATTATGCTATGCGATGCTACTTGGAGGACTTCAATCTACTCTCTTCTACATGCTGCAAGATGGAGATGGCCAGAAGCGTAGTCTTCGACAGGACTAGCTATCCCCCTTTTATTCTGGCATTCTGCAGTTCAGTCCACTGATATGCCCCTTTACACATATACCCATGCATATGTAGTGTAGCTCCTTGCTTGCGAGTACTTTGGATGAGTACTCACGGTTGCTTCTCTCCCTCTTTTCCCCCTTTCCTTTCTATCTGGTTGTCGCAACCAGATGCTGGAGTCCAGGAGCCAGACGCCACCGTCGACGACGACACCTACGACACTGGAGGTGCCTACTACTACGTGCAGCCCGCTGACGACGACCAGGAGTAGTTAGGAGGATCCCAGGCAGGAGGCCTGCGCCTCGTTCGATCTGTATCCCAGTTTGTGCTAGCCTTCTTAAGGCAAACTTGTTTAACTTATGTCTGTACTCAGATATTGTTGCTTCCGCTGACTCGTCTGTGATCGAGCACTTGTATTCGAGCCCTCGAGGCCCCTGGCTTGTATTATGATGCTTGTATGACTTATTTATGTTTTAGAGTTGTGTTGTGATATCTTCCCGTGAGTCCCTGATCTTGATCGTACACATTTGCGTGCATGATTAGTGTACGGTCAAATCGGGGGCGTCACAAGTTGGTATCAGAGCCGACTGCCTGTAGGAATCCCCCTTTCCACACTCCTTGGCCGAAGTCGAGTCTAGACATTACAAAACTTTTACTAACATGGCTGTGTGTCTTACGGGCCCACGTCGCCATTGGGTGGTACTAGGATCTTTTACTCCTCGACCTTTACTCTGGGACTCTGAACTCTCTTCTACTCGGGTTAAACGAATTTACTAACTCTAACACTAGGATCCCGTGACCGCATTCACCCCAAAGTTGGATAAGCCATAGTTGTTTCTTAGAATAGTATTTTGAACAATTCACACACTGTCATTTGACTCCTTTGAAACGTCTTTGCTTTCAGATGGAACCCACGAGGCAGGTCGTGCGCCACACGACGGCCATTGGTGCCTCGGGATCACCTGCTGTGCTAGCTGAGATGATGACCTATCTGGGTTATCGCTGGCACCCTGAGTACACCGTCTACGAGGAGTACCAGGACTTTAACCAGGAGCAGTACCGTGCCATCGTCCACCTCTACTCGCGGGAGTATGACTCCACTACTGTGCTGCACACCGCACATGGTGTTGGTGTGACCATCGATATGGCTGTCCACGATGCTGCCTATGCTGCTCTGACACGTCTTCGTGGAGAGTATCGGGAGTTGGACACCTCCCCTTTCAGGCACATTGCTATCGCATCTGATGTTGGTGCGGAGGGATACTATACTGCTGCCTACTCCACTGTCACCCGAGAGCCCTTCTACCATCAGAACCTGGTTCTGCATGCTGATGGGCTGGATCGAGCTAACCGAGCTCTTCGCCACGAGATGTACACCACCCGTCAGCACCTTTACCGTGCTCTGACGCTGCTGCACCCCTTTGTCCGATCTGGACAGCTACCGCGTACTGCGATCTACCCAGCCAGGACCGTGATGCCCCACGGTGTCGGTTGGCCAGAGGTGGGAGGCTACTCTCCCGCACTTGGTCCTCTTCTGCCACCTGAGCGTCGGGCTCTACACCTGAGTATCCGCGGCCCCCAGTCTGCTGACGTGGAGGGCTATCCGTTGCCTCACTACCAGCTGTCGGGCTACGATTACCTCCACAGTACCTCTTGGGACTGATGTAGGCTTGCTTGTAGTGTTAGATGCATTCGCCGCGAGCCTGTGTGCCGCCTATGATGTTTTAGTCTATGTACTGAACTCTGTGTACTGAACTCTATGCATGACCCCTTTTGTAAGTTATGCCGACTACTATGTAGTAGCTATCGTGCTCCTTTCATTATGCATGTTTCATCATGAATGATTCTTGTCTTTGCAAATTTCTCAATGCTGAACTACCCCTGTTATATATTAGCAGGATGGTTAGACCAGGTGGTCGTGGTAGTGGTGGCAATGCCCCACCACCACCTGAGTACATGGCTGGTATGATCCAACAGTTTGAACTGAACCGCCAATTCATGGAAAATATGATGGCTCAGTTTCCTCGCCCCAATATGGACCAGCAACCAACCCCAGTAACTCTGCAGGATTTCATGCGCCTCAATCCAACTGTGTACCGCAGCTCAACTCAGCCTCTGGATGCTGATGACTGGCTCCGTGACATCACCTATGAGATGGAGTCTGCCGATGTAGCCCCTGCCAGCTATGTCAACTTTGCTTCCTTCTTTCTGAAGGGACCCGCAGCTCAATGGTGGGACAGCCACAGGCGTACTCTGCCAGCTGGAACAATCATCACCTGGCCAGACTTCCAAGCTGCTTTCCGTGCCCGCTTCATTCCTCAGGGAGTCATGGACCGGAAGAAGCGTGAGTTCCGCAACCTCACCCAAGGCAACAAAACTGTTGAAGCTTATCAGCGGGAGTTTCTGGACTTGTCTCGCTATGCTGAAGAGGACATTGCAACTGATGCACGCAGACAGGAGAAGTTCCGTGATGGCCTTCAAGCTGACATCAAGCTCGCACTTCTAGTGCATGACTTTGCTGATTTCGCCACCTTGGTGAACAAGGCCATCAATGTCGAAACTGGTCTGCAGGAATACCAGAGCTCTCACAGGCGCAACCGTGACACGGGCTCATCTTCGGGCTCGCCCTCACAGAAGCGTAAGATATGGATCCCGAACAGCATGTACCGTCCAAATGCATCTGCCCCAAGGCAGACCTATGCTGCACCTCGTCTGCCTCCACCACCATCTAGGCAGTCAAGACTTCCAGCTCCACCGTCCCAAGCTCCTGTTCCCACTCCCAATAATGGCTTGTGCTTCAGGTGTGGTCAACCAGGACACCGTGCTAGAGAATGCAACCAGAACCAGAATCAACTGGCCCTTCCAGCAACTGGCCGTGGTAACAACCAGCCCCGCAACAACAATGCTAAGTCTTATGGTCGTGCTCATGCCAACCACGTTGATCTCAACGAAGCTCAAGACCAGCCTGCTACTGTGATGGGTACACTCCTCGTAAATTCAGTACCAGCATCCGTTTTATTTGATACAGGAGCATCCCATTCATTCATGTCAGCAGAATTTGCATTCCTGCATGGCATTAAATACGAAGAGATGAACACTCCGCTAGTGGTACACACCCCTGCGGGCCAATGTCAAACCTCTATGGTTGTCACGACGTTCCCGTTGAAATTGAAGGACTGGAATTTCTTGTCTCTCCCATCGTACTGAAGTCCTGTAGCATTGATCTCATTCTGGGAATGAATTGGTTAAAAGCGCATACTGCTTCAATCGTTTGCACCACTAAGACCGTCCATCTGCTACACCCTTCAGATGAAATAGTTACTTACCAAGCTCATCTGGTGCAAAATGCCGAGGCAAGGCTCTATGCATTGAATGCATTGAACGCTGCACCACTCGAGGGCATTGAAAACATTCCCGTCGTGCGTGAATTCCTCGACGTCTTTCCTGAAGAACTTCCAGGGATTCCCCCTGCTAGAGCTGTCGAATTCATCATCGACTTGAAACCAGGCACCACTCCTATAGCCAAGCGACCCTACAAGATGCCGCCGCATGAACTCCTTGAGCTTAAGGAGGAAATCGACAATTCTCTTCGCAAAGGATTCATTCGCCCAAGTTGCTCTCCTTGGGGAGCACCTTCTCTCTTTGTCAAGAAGAAGGATGGGACAAACCGATTAGTTCAAGACTACCGTCCTATAAACCAAGCTACCATTCAGAATAAATACCCTCTTCCTCGGATCAATGATCTGTATGATCAACTGGCGGGTTCGTCAGTGTTCTCTAAGCTCGACTTGAGGTTGGGTTACCACCAGATCCGTGTTCGCGAAGAGGATATCCCAAAGACCGCCTTCGTGACTCGCTATGGTTCATACGAGTACACCGTCATGTCTTTCGGTTTAACCAATGCTCCAGCCACCTTCTCTCGTCTGATGAACTATATATTCATGGATTACCTCGACAAGTTCGTCGTGGTTTATCTGGATGATATCCTGGTATTTTCCAAGAACGAAGAAGAACATGCTGAACATCTTCGACTTGTGCTGGAAAAGCTACGAGAGCATCAACTATATGCCAAGTTCTCCAAATGTGAATTCTGGCTACCGGAAGTAACCTATCTTGGGCATGTCATCTCTAAGGATGGTATTGCCGTCAACCCTGAACGAGTCCAGGCTATCCTTGATTGGACTCCTCCCAAGAACGTTAAGCAAGTCAGAAGTTTTCTCGGTCTCGCCAGCTATTGCCGTCGATTCGTCGAGAACTTCTCCAAGATCGCCAGGCCTCTGACTAACCTGTTGCATAAGGGCGTCAAGTTCCAATGGACAGACAAATGTCAGGAAAGTTTCCAGGCACTCAAAGACAAGTTGACTTCTGCCCCAGTTCTAGCTCCACCTGATACTAAGAAGGACTTCGTCATTTACTGCGACGCTTCCCGTCAAGGATTAGGCTGTGTCCTAATGCAAGACCGCAAAGTGATTGCTTATGCCTCTCGGCAATTGCGCCCTCACGAAGAGAACTACCCAGTTCACGACCTCGAACTTGCTGCTGTCATTCATGCGCTGAAGCAGTGGCGACATTACCTTCTCGGTAATCGTTGCGAGATCTTCACTGACCACCAAAGTCTGAAGTATCTGTTTACTCAGCCAGACCTGAACCTCCGTCAGCAGAGATGGATGGAGCTTGTTGCAGACTTTGACTTGGGTATTTCCTATACGCCAGGCAAGGCTAATGTAATGGCTGATGCCTTGAGCCGCAAGTCTTACTGCAACCACCTCCAGGTTCACAAAGTTCAGCCCTCGCTTGTTGAAGAATTCAGGAAGCTGAACCTCCATATTGTTCCTCCGGGTGCACTCGCTCCCCCTCCTAAGGAGTTTGGCAAGGTGAACCTCCACGTTGTTACCCAGGGTTCCCTCAATACCCTAGTTGCTAAACCAGATCTCGTGGACAGCATCAAAAGGCTACAGAAGTATGACTCTGAAGCCCACAAGATTAAGCGCTACCTCGCAGAAGGAAAGCCCTCATTCTTCACTATTGCTGAAGATGGCACCTTATACTTCAAGGGCCGCCTAGTGGTGCCATGTGCAGAGAAAAACCTGGATATGACACAGGAAGTTATGAAAGAAGCTCATGATACGCCTCTATGTATCCACCCTGGTAGTACAAAGATGTACCAAGACATCCGTCAGAGATTCTGGTGGTCTAATATGAAGCAAGACATTGCTCGTTATGTTGCTGAGTGTGACGTTTGCCGTCGTATCAAAGCAGAACATCAAAGGCCTGCTGGAACTCTGCAACCTATCTCTATTCCTGAATGGAAATGGGACCATGTTGAGATGGACTTCGTCACTGGATTTCCCAAATCACAGAAAGGTAATGATGCTATTCTTGTCGTCATTGACCGGCTTTCCAAAGTTGCACATTTCCTGGCGGTCAAAGAAACGATCACTGCTAGTCAGCTGGCAACGCTCTATATGTCCAGGATTGTTTCACTCCACGGTATTCCATTGGTTATCAGCTCAGACCGTGGCAGCTTATTCACTTCAAGATTCTGGGCAAGTTTCCAAGAAGCTATGGGAACTCATCTGTCATTCAGTACTGCATTTCATCCTCAGTCGCAAGGGCAAGTTGAACGCGTCAACCAAGTTCTCGAAGACATGCTTCGAGCTTGTGTTATTTCCTTCGGCAAGAAATGGGAGGAATCTCTCCCGTATGCTGAGTTCTCTTATAATAATAGCTATCAAGCTAGTCTGAAGATGGCCCCCTTCGAAGTGTTATATGGACGAAAGTGCCGAACCCCTCTGAACTGGTCAGAAACTGGGGAACGTCCACTCTTCGGTCCGGATATTATCCAACATGCCGAAGAACAAGTCCGCATTATTCGTGAGAATCTCAAGACTGCTCAGTCACGTCAGAAGAGTCAGTATGACCGTCATCATAAAGACATGGTCTATCAACCTGGCGAAAAGGCTTATCTTCGAGTCACACCAATGAAGGGTGCTCACCGCTTCGGAATCAAGGGCAAACTAGCTCCTCGCTATATTGGCCCATTCACTATTCTCGAAAGGCGTGGAAAAGTGGCATACCAACTGGAGCTTCCGCCGAACCTTTCTCAGGTTCACGATGTGTTCCATGTGTCACAGCTCCGCCGTTGCTTCAAGGACCCAATCCGAGCAGTGGATCATGAAGTGCTCGAATTGCAGCAGGACTTCTCCTATAAGGAGCATCCGGTCCGCATTCTCGACCAAGCTGAACGCCGCACACGTCAGAAGGCGATCAAGTTTCTCAAAGTCCAGTGGTCGCACCATTCTGAAGATGAAGCCACTTGGGAACGAGAGGATCGTCTGCGCGAAGAATACCCCGCACTGTTTCCTTCCACCTCCTAAATCTCGGGACGAGATTTCTTGTAGTGGAGGAGATTTGTAACGCCCGGATAATCATGCTACAGTAATCTCACATTAATGATGGCACGTCACCTCTGTCACTGTAATTAATCTCGGGTTAACTCAAAACCGTTTCAAATTTAAATCCTAAATAAGTCAAACGACAAAAGTTTTCAAATATTAAAATAAAAATGTTCGGGCTATGTCAATTATTGCATCGGTAATTATGGTGAAGTAAACACATTTTTATAAGATGCCTAAATAATTTAAATTGAAATAAAACAGTAAAGAAAATAAAAAAAGAAAGAAAATACAAAAGAGAAAACAAATAAAAAAGGAAAAGGAGCCCCCCACTGGACCCTGGCCCAACTGGGCCAACCCCCAGGCCCAGCCGGCCGGCCCACCGACGCCCCCACTCCCTTATCCACTCCCTCACCCCCACCCACTCCACCGACACCCCCCACTGTCCCCCTCCCTCCCCCGATCCAGATCGGATCGGGCTCCACCCCGTCGCCCCGCTCGTTTCGACGCCGCCCCGGACGCCCTGACGCCGTCGCCGACCACCACCACGTCGCCGGCGCCGTCCCGCCGCTGCCACGTCGCCCCGGAGCCGCCCCTGACGCCGTCACTCACCGCTCCCCCGCCTCTCCTTCATCGCTCGTCATCGTCCTCCTCCACGCCGGAGCTCTTCCTCGCCGGACCTCCCCGCCGGCCTGCTCCCATGTCGCCGTCGTCCCCGTCCCCCACCTCGAGCCCCGCTGCCACTCCCCTACGGCCACAGTGAGCCGCGCCCCTCCTCTCTCTCCCTCGCCCCGTACTCGTCCCCTCCCCTGCTCGCCGCGGTCGCCGCGCCCCGCACGGCGCTCGGCCGCGCTCCTCGCCGCGCTCACCGCCTCCACCACCGCGCCCCCACGGCCCCCTCCATTCGCCCTGTCCCTTGCCCTGGCCGACGCCTTCCTCCGCCCCCGCCGACGCCAGGGACTAGTCGGGCTGTAGCGCCCCGTCGCCACGGTGGCCTCGCCCCTCTGCGCCACCTCCGGCGGCTGGCCGCGCACCACCGCGGCCTCGCCCCGCTCCGGCCATGGCGACGCCGTGCCGCCCCGCATGCTGGTCGCCGCTCGGCCACTTCCTCCGCCTGCGGCGCTCGTCGCCGGGTCCGCCCGCACCACGCCCGTCGCCCACGCCCGCACCGACCACCCGCGCCCCCGCTTTGGCCCCCTGGGCCACTACCAGGTGGGGCCTCGCCCCCACGAGCCACTGCCCCTGGGCCCGAACCCCCTTGGGCCACAGACAGGGGGCCCCCGCGCCCACAGAGCGAAAAGAAAAAAAAGGAAGAAAAATGATTAAAAATAAATAAATAATAAAAATAATAAATTAATTAATAAAAATTAATAAATAAATAAATAAATAAAGGAAATAAAAATAAATTTAATTAATTAATTAACTAATTAACTAAATTAATTAAGTTAATTAATCCTGTTTAAACTAATCTAATTAGTTAATTAATTTAACTAAACAGTAGTTAATTAGCTAACAGCCCCTGACAGGTGGGACCCACCTGTCAGGTTGACCAGGTCATCGGTCAACGTTGACTGCTGACGTCAGCATGACCTCATGCTGATGTCATAAATCCAAATTTCGAATTAAATTAAATAATTAATTAAATTACAGAAATTAATAAATTCTTTTGAAAATCATATCTTTTAATCCGTAATTCGGATGGAAATACATTGTACATGAAAGTTGCTCAGAACGACGAGACGAATCCGGATACGCAGTCCGTTCGTCCACCACACCTCCCTAACCTATCGAACTCGCAACTTTCCCCCTCCGGTCCGTCTGTCCGAAAACGCGAAACAGCGGGAATACTTTCCCGGATGTTCCCCCCTTCGCCGGTACCACCTACTGTCGCGTTAGGACACACCTAGCACTGCTCATTGTCATGTCACGCATCGTCATGCTTATGTTTGCATTGTATTTACTGTTTCTTCCCCCCTCTTCTCTCCGGTAGACTACGAGACCGACACTGCTGCTGCCCAGTTCGACTACGGAGTTGACGACCCCTCCTACTTGCCAGAGCAACCAGGCAAGCCCCCCCCTTGATCACCAGATATCGCCTATTCTTCTCTATACTGCTTGCATTAGAGTAGTGTAGCATGTTACTGCTTTCCGATATCCTATCCTGATGCATAGCCTATCCTTGCTACTACTGTTGTTACCTTTACCTGCAATCCTACATGCTTAGTATAGGATGCTAGTTTTCCATCAGTGGCCCTACATTCTTGTCCGTCTGCTGTGCTATACTATCGGGCCGTGATCACCTGGGCGGTGATCACGGGTATATACTTATATACTATATACATGACACATGTGATGACTAAAGTCGGGTCGGCTCGTAGGAGTACCCGCAAGTGGATCTTTGTGGCGGAGCGACAGGGCAGGTTGAGACCGCCTAGGTGAGAGGTGGGCCTGGCCCTGGACGGCGTCCGCGGTTACTTCGACATAACACGCTTAACGAGTTCTTGGTATTTGATCTGAGTCTGGCCATTTGGTCTATACGCACTAACCATCTACGCGGGAGTAGTTATGGGTATCCCGGCGTCGTGGTATCAGCCGAAGCCTTCGTGACGTCAGCGACTGAGTGGCGCGCGCCGGATTGGACTGGAACGCCACTAGGCTAGGTCTGCTTCCGGCCGCGTCGCAACGTGCAGGTGTGCATAGGGCGATGGGCCCAGACCCCTGCGCGCATAGGGTTAGACCGGCGTGCTGACCTCTCTGTTGTGCTTAGGTGGGGCTGCGACGTGTTGATCTTCCGAGGCCGGGCATGACCCAGAAAAGTGTGTCCGGCCAAATGGGATCGAGCGTGTTGGGTTATGTGGTGCACCCCTGCAGGGAAGTTTATCTATTCGAATAGCCGTGTCCCTCGGTAAAAGGACGACCCGGAGTTGTACCTTGACCTTATGACAACTAGAACCGGATACTGAATAAAATACACCCTTCCAAGTGCCAGATACAACCCGGTGATCGCTCTCTAACAGGGCGACGAGGAGGGGATCGCCGGGTAGGATTATGCTATGCGATGCTACTTGGAGGACTTCAATCTACTCTCTTCTACATGCTGCAAGATGGAGATGGCCAGAAGCGTAGTCTTCGACAGGACTAGCTATCCCCCTTTTATTCTGGCATTCTGCAGTTCAGTCCACTGATATGCCCCTTTACACATATACCCATGCATATGTAGTGTAGCTCCTTGCTTGCGAGTACTTTGGATGAGTACTCACGGTTGCTTCTCTCCCTCTTTTCCCCCTTTCCTTTCTATCTGGTTGTCGCAACCAGATGCTGGAGTCCAGGAGCCAGACGCCACCGTCGACGACGACACCTACGACACTGGAGGTGCCTACTACTACGTGCAGCCCGCTGACGACGACCAGGAGTAGTTAGGAGGATCCCAGGCAGGAGGCCTGCGCCTCGTTCGATCTGTACCCCAGTTTGTGCTAGCCTTCTTAAGGCAAACTTGTTTAACTTATGTCTGTACTCAGATACTGTTGCTTCCGCTGACTCGTCTATGATCGAGCACTTGTATTCGAGCCCTCGAGGCCCCTGGCTTGTATTATAATGCTTGTATGACTTATTTATGTTTTAGAGTTGTGTTGTGATATCTTCCCGTGAGTCCCTGATCTTGATCGTACACATTTGCGTGCATGATTAGTGTACGGTCAAATCAGGGCGTCACACTTAGGATCACATTTCATTCTAGCATTCAGAGATTTTTCTTTATACTTTCATAGTAATTTCTCTAGATCATCTCTATCCTTACAAGAAAGAATATCTCTAGTTGTCTCCTCATGCATAACATAACCTTCCGGTACCTTAGGCAATTCATATCTAGGAAGGCTAGTTCTAGCAGGTGTTTCAGGAGTTTCAGTTTCAAGCTCATCATCAGATTCAACAACATCATGTTTATTACTCTAGCAATTTGTTCATCAAGAAATTCACCAAGTGGCACATCATCATTATCAAGCAAGGTACTAGCATCATCATAAGCATTATCCATAGCAGAAGTAGCATCATCAATAACTTGCGACATATTAGAGTTGATAGCATGTGGTGGTGTTGCAAGTTTACTCATAACAGAAGGTGAATCTAAAGCAGAACTGGATGGCAGTTCCTTACCTCCCCTCGTCTTTGAGGGATAAATCTCAGTCTTTGGATCCTTCAGATTCTTCATAGTGATAATATGATAATAATCCCAAGTGACTCCACAAATATTGCTATGCTCCCCAGCAACGGCGCTAGAAAAAAGGTCTTGATAACCCACAAGTATAGGGGATCGCAACAGTTTTCGAGGGTAGAGTATTCAACCCAAATTTATAGATTCGACACAAGGGGAGCCAAAGAATATTTGAAGGTATTAGCAGTTGAGTTGTCAATTCAACCACACCCGGAGATTAATTATCTGTAGCAAGTAATCAGTAGCAAAGTAGTTTGATAGTTTTGATAGTAGTGACAGCAGCAACGGTAATAGTAACAGTGATAGCAGTATTTTTGTAGCAAGTGCAACAGTGATGATAGAAATAGTAACTTAGCAGAAACAATATAAGATAAATTCGTAGGCATTGGATCGGTGACTTGTTGGATGATATTCGTCATGTGACAGTTATAACCTAGGGCGATATGGAACTAGCTCCAGTTCATCGATATAATGTAGGCATGTATTCTGTAAATAGTAATCCGTGCTTTATTAAAAGAACTTGCATGCCATCTTTTGCCCTACCCTCCCGTGGCAGCGGGGTCCATATTGGAAACTAAGGGATATTAAGGCCTCCTTTTAATAGAGAACCGGAACAGAGCATTAACACATAGTGAATACATGAACTCCTCAAACTACGGTAATCACCAGAAGAAATCCTGGTTATTGTCACTCCGGGGTTACCGGATCATAACACGTAGTAGGTGACTATAACTTGCAAGATCGGATCTAAAACATGGATGTAATGATGAATTCATAAACGGTTCAGATCTGAGTTCATGGTACCCAGGCCCAAAGTGACAAGCATTAAGCCTAGCAAAGTCATGGCAATATCAATCTAAGAATATAGTGGATACTAGGGGTCAAGCCCTAACAAAACTAAATCGATTACATGATGAATCTCATCCAACTCCCCACTGACCAGCGAGCCCATGAAGGAATTACTCACTCCCGATGGGGAGCATCATGGAGTTGGCGATGGAGATGGGTTGGTGATGACGAGGAACGAAGATCCCCCTCTCCGGACCCCCAAACGGACTCTAGATCTTCCCTCCCGAGGAAGAACAGGGCTTGGCGGCGGCTTCATCTCGTGGATCGCAATAATTCTTTCTCCCTAATTTTTTCTGGAAATATGTGATTTTATAGTATCAGGGGGGTCATCTGCGGGGCCACCAGGTGGGTACAACCAACCTGGGCGCGCCAGGAGAGGGGGGCGTGCCCTGGTGGGTTGTGCCCACCTAGGGGCCCCTCTCCAATGGGTCTTGGCTCCAGAAATTCTCTTTTATTCCATAAAAATCCTCGCAAAATTTCGTTTCATTCCGAGAACTTTTATTTCTGCACAAAAACAACACCATGGTAGTTCTGCTGAAAACTGCGTCAGTCCGGGGTTAGTTTCATTCAAATCATGCAAATTAGAGTCCAAAACAAGAGGAAAATCATGAGAAAAAGTAGATATGTTGGAGATGTATCAGAGGACGGTGGCCGCCCGTTGATGGAGCAGCTCCCCTCCTCGCCCAGCCTATAAAAGGGAGCGGCGGAGGAGGGCGGAGTCACCCAACCCCGCATCCTTCCGCCTCTTCTTTCTTCTGTCCCCGCTGAATATGTCGAAGGAAAGAGCCTGGGGCCAGCCCCTGGGCTCCATCTCGAGGCCTTCCCTGGGTCTGAAAGGGAGACTTGGGCGGCGCGGCGACAACGCCGGGGGTGGCAATCTCGGTGTGCT